>NC_052354.1:15055308-15056720 GCF_009727055.1 Benincasa hispida
AATTAATTCTTGGGACTAGTTGGTCGAGCGATTCACGAAGAAATTCTTCCCGCCTGTAGTCAACGCAAGAAGATGGAGGGATGTGTTGAATTTTGAACAGATGGAAAATGAGACTCTCAACACTACATGGGTGCGATTCAGAAGATTGGTAAAGTACTGTCCGCACATCGGGATTCTCGATTGCGTTCTGATGGAAACCTTTTACAATGGCCTCGACAGATCGATGCAAGTTGTTGCTGATGCCTCTGCGGTAGGAGAATTTATGGACAAAACGTACACGGAAGCCAAGGTTATCTTAGATCGCATTTCGCGAAATACAGATGACTGGGTAGATGATGGGTACAAGGGAAGAGGCCCAGAATGAAAAAAAGTAGAGAGTGCCATTGTACCTGCGGATACAATGACCACATTGGCCACACAATTGGCCGTAGTTACCTCTCTCCTCCAAACGATGACAATTAATTAGGGAACCCTCTCCCAGGGTGTAGTGCAAGCCAATACGCTAACCTAAGTAGCAGCGATAAGCTGTGCACAATGTGGAGGGGGTCATTCAGTAGAAATGTGCCCATCGAACCCACAGACAGTGTACTCCATTCAGAACAAACCGTACAATAACATGTACAACCCAGGTTGGCGAAATCACCCGAACTTCAGTTGGGGAGGTAACAACGACCAGGGAGGCTAAAGGAATCTGCAGAACAATTTCGAGAATCGAGGAAACCCTTCGGCTTTTCATCAAGGTTTGAATCAGAGTTACCACCAAAATAGGCAATCGCACAACCAACCTTCCTCATCCAACACCTTAACGAATACATCATTTTTGGAAGCTCTGCTGAAGTAGTATATAGAGAAAAATGATGCGGTCATGAAATCATAAGCATCTTCCATAAGGAATTTGGGGGTCCAGGTTGGGCAACAGGCAACTGAGCTTAGAAATAGAACACTGGGAACGCTGCCCAACAATTCAGAAGCCCACGAATTAATGGGAAGGAACAATGTCAATAATGACATTGCGTAGGCAAGTCTGACCCCCTGCGGGGATGCGGTTGTGGTAACCCTGAAGAACCTTTTTCAATCAGCATCCCTTCATCTATCTTTACCGCTTTCTTTACTGCTTTCCTTACTGCTTTATCATTGCGTTATTTAAATCAGTTTATTGCTTTCTTAAATTAGTTTACTGCTTATTTAAATTCGCTTCTACTTCAATTCCAATTTGCATTAATTTATTTTATCCCTAGTTGAATTTATTTCCATTCCAGCCTTAGTTTGCGTTGATCTCAAAATTTATGTGAATGAATTTTATAAATGAACACCGCAATGTCTTATCAATTTAGTTTTGGGATAAGCGTTGCGATGTTGGTGATACCATAAATAACATCCGGTATGCATTGCGACGACGGGTGTATCTTGCG
>NC_052354.1:15058102-15059997 GCF_009727055.1 Benincasa hispida
GCCGCAAGGGTCCACAAATGACCCATTATCCTTTCAACGCATAGCAGAGGAGGAGGAGAAAAGAAAAAGAGAATTAGAGGAGAAGAAAGAAAAGATGTCACGTGCGTGCCAAATCATCGCAGCAGGTGATTTGGCCAGAAAACTTCACGATGAGGCGGTTTGCCGTGACAACGCAAGAGCGGAAGAAGAAGAAAGAAGAAGGCTCGAGGAAGAGCAGCGCATTGTGCTTACCTCGAAGCAATTTGAAAGAGAAATGAGAGAAGAAGAAGAAACAGAAAAGAAGGAGAAGAAGGAGCAGAAAAGACGCCGCAAAGCAAATGTGCAGCGCGTCCGAGAGAGGAAGAGAAAAGAAGTGGAAGAATGAGAAAAGGAAAAAGAAGAGCAACGTAAGGCAAGGGAATGCAAACAAAGAAAAAAATCCCGCCTTGCAGCTGCTCAAGAAAAGGGCAAACAAAAATGGAGAGTAGTGAGCTTACGTCGACCAGGAGGCACCCAACAACCAAGAAAGAAAATGATGATCTATGGATGGAAATGGGCTTCTTCCTTGCGTCGGTGCCACTACTGGATCTCATTATGAGCGTTGTGGTAGAACATGGGTGGGAAGCTTTCTGCCAATGTCCATCCAGCGTTATCATTGTGGTAGTGAGGGCCTTCTATCACGGCTAGCTCCTTGACACCGAAGATGCGATGATCATCGAAGGGAGGGTAGTGCAGTTCAATGCAAAGGATATCAATGAGCTTTATCAGTTAAAGACCTTCCCGGAAGCACTAGGTAACAAGCTAATTGATGATCCTGAAGAAGAGTATATGGAGGATGCACTGAAGGTATTAACGCAACCGGGCACCAAGTGGTCGGTGTCATTAACAGGCATAAGAACCCTCGCCTCCAACAGGCTGCTGCCAGAAGTGCGACTTTGGATTTATTTGGTGAAACAACGACTCATCCCAACAACGCATGACAAAACAATTTCAAGGGATCGAGTTATGGCCGCATACTGCATAGCGTGCAGCATTTCGATCGATGTGGGTCAACTTATTGTGAAGCAGATTCGAGGTTTTGTTGGCCGTGTGAGAGGTCAGTACTTCTTCCCATGGACAATTTCGAGCCTATGCCTTTCTGTGGGCATAGGCATTGACGATGAGCCCATGCCTGAACTTCACGATGTCATCCACATGAAAATCCTGAGAATACTTCTTAAGGATTCACCGCATTACCCCAAGCTTCCAACAAAAAGGACTTTCATTGATCGAAATGTGCCGCAACCACCAAAACCAAAGAAGCAGCGCCACAATGATAAAGGTAGGAAATCATCCAAGGAAGTTCACCGCAGAAGCAAACCAGTTTACCCTTGGACCATTTGCCTTTAATCATTCGCCCACCAAGCCGGCAAAATGAGCCCTTTTCCCCTATTCCAGAACAATTCACAAACCTCCTCCTTGCCCCCGATTCCAACCCCGTATCTCCAGCAGTGTCCCACCGCCATCCATCTCCACCTCACTTTTCACCCCCATCGCTGCATGTTGATGACCCACACGGTTTAGAAGCAGACCCTTCCGTTCAACCTCAAACCGATGCTGGTGAAACATCGACGGTGCAACCCACTTCCGTATCACTTGCTGCTGCCTTAGCCGATATGCGGGTCTTCTTATCTCAATAGTTTATCTTCTTCCGCCATGCATTAACGGAGTTGCAGGAGAGCAATGCAAAGTTACGAGACAGCAATACAATGCTGCGACAGACTATGGTCAATATTCAATGCAACATCTTTACCATTCGCCTGAATCAAAGACAGATGGCCGAGCGTAACCATGAGCACTTCAATTTCTTAACGGCTTATCTACATGGTCCCATGGTGCCTCTACATCTACAGCAACCTCTGCAATTTCAAGAAGCG
>NC_052354.1:15061152-15067511 GCF_009727055.1 Benincasa hispida
ATTCGGAGTAGCCGATCGACACAAAGTTAGGATAGGAGTTGAGCTGAATTACCTTAGTCAAGGATATGCTTGAGGACAAGCATATATCTAAATTTGGGGGTGTGATAACTTGTAGAAATACAAGTTATTTATACCGTTTTATTTAGATTATGCAGTAAAAAGAAGGAAAAGTTGCGTCGTCCGTATAGAAATTGGCTTAGAAATATGAAAATTGTAAAGTGTCGTACGCACATCCGCTAACCCCATTGCGATGGCAAAATGAAATGTCCAAGTCTTTGTTTTGTAGGAAAATAGGTCACTGCATGCGACAACTGCTCAAGGCAGAAATGAACAATGCATCCATATTGCATGCGACAATCAATTGAGAACAAAGAAAGAACAATGTAATTGCAGCGCATGCGACGATCGATCATGGACTTAAACGACCAATGCATTTTCACGCATGCGGAAATCAATAAGAGATTAAAACAATTACACCACATGCGACGATCGATCGAAAATGAGAAGTGCAACGCATTCGCAGGGACTTCTGATAGTATACAGCTTTTCTGTTGTACGATTCTGACAAATCAATCGTGGAGCAGAGCAGACATTTCCACCAAGCCATGGCAGGAATTATTAGATTTTCAAAGTGGAACCACTAATACAGAAGGAGCCAAGGTCTATAAATAGCTTCCTCAAATTCAATGAAGAGAGGCTGGTCTGAAGAGACAATTTAGAGAAAATTCGAGAGAACGATGAGACAAGACTGAGAGGTAAGTCTCTGAGCAAGCAATTATTTCCATTCCTGAAGAAGAAACTTTGTGCCAAAGGTCACTTCTACCTGGAAAGCAAGCCTGAGAGGGAATCTTTACACTCCATTTCTACCACACGCCAGCAAGTAAAACATCTTTGATCGGGATCCTTGTCAAAACATTGACACTCTTTCCGTATTTGTTCTTATTTTCCATTCATCTACTGTGTTCATCTTTAATCCTTCATTCACTCTCTATAACAAACGCTTATCCTTAGATTTCAATATTATTATCGTAATCATTGTCATTTCTCTATTCTTCTCCATACATTCATCATCCATCTTCTCCATCATGTGTAACTAATATCCTGGGTAAGGGGAAGGATTAAGCGAGTGAGTTAATCCTTGTTAAGGAAATCGACTGAGTTTAGCTAAAGCATGCTCGGCGACATCTTTACCTGTGAGAGCAGAAGTGAAAATGTTATTCCGCCTCTCGAAAGAAGGTTCGAAGAATGCGTTAACTAAAGCGAGAAGTATTTCCAGAGATGGAAACAACCTTGTGTTCATCACGTTCATCCCTGTTTCACCATAGACATATGGGAACGCGGCCGATCACTGAAAGGTGTAAGCCAAGGGAAAGCGGAACCTTAGTTGCATCTTCAACGAGATTGAAGAACTTGTGATGTCCTTTCCCTCAAACCATTCTCTTTCTGATTCATTTCACAAGACTTGCCACTGCATTCACCAGACACTTTTGCACATCTTCACAGCCAGTCCTCAACCCGTATATTAATAGTTTATTCATTTCGTTTATCACCGTAATTTATTTTATTGCAATTTATTTACCATCACATTTTATTCTTTACCGCAATTTACTCTTTATCGTAATTTACTCTTTACCGCAATTTACTTTTCTACAAACCCAATTCATTATTCTTTATGTTAACCGGTCACATATACCATATTAGTATCGCATTAATCACAACAATCCCCATGTTCAACCTCAGATCACTCTGAGAAACTTGTGTTGGAATTATACTTGGTTCCAGCATAAGTAAACTTTTGACACGCACTACACGAACGCATACTACGAACACATTTCATTGTCATCGCATACATTCAAAACGTAGTATCACATTATCATTGTCGCAAAGCCCACAAATCACAGCGCATAAGCATAAGCATTAAATTTTTATCATACAACGAGCGCTTACTTTTACTACACGATCGTATACTTTACCTAAACGATCAAGCATATTGTCTATGCGATAGACGACCGCATCTCCCACTTGCTTGATCGTTGTGTATGGTTGCTCTTTCTCCTTCCCTCTACCAAATTCGAATAAAGCCCACACTTTGGATTCTCACTCCAAGAATACTGAGGGCTCTAAATGGTGTTGTCTTCTCCAATTCCTTCTGCCCAAGTGGTGACTGTTCGAGGTAGACGGTTGGGCTTTAGACTCGCTGTGAAGAAGGAATCTTCATTTGGTATGATTTCTTGATCCCTTTTGCATTATGAAAGTATGTTTGAATGTACATGCGGTAATTCTGTCATAATGAATTGGAAAGATCCGCTTCCACTCGTAGGTACTCTTGAATAAGAGTTCCTTCAATTGGTATCAAAGCACTCGATTTTCTGATATTCCAATTAATTGCTGCAAAAGAATTGCAAATACATTTCTGGTGGGTGCATTTCTACATTGTTTAATCGTTAAATTGCTGTGGATGTGCGGATTTATGGATGTTAGCCTCAGTTTGCTTTAATTCTTTTATATTTGCGGTTGTTTGTAAAGGCCCCTGCGTTTCTTGGGCATTAATAATCATTATCGAGTCTACATTCAAAGTCTGTTTGAGTTTTGAATCATTCGCTAAGAAGATCGGGGAAAGTGTTGCGGTTCTTCAAGGAAGGAGACGATCAAGTGTTGATCGCATCGTGCAGTCGATGGAGTACGCAATCAAGGGTTGATCGCAATACTATCGTGTCGGGAAGATCGCGGTTACTGTTCGATCACTGAGTATCGGGTCGTGTAGACGATGTGATGCTCGCATATCGCTTAATGCACGCGCACACTGGACGATCATTTAGGTCAACAAGCTTCATCGCTTTGTAACTGACTAAACGATCGATTAGTAATGCAAGGTAAATCGTTTACCTGACGCCGCGTTAAGTGATCGCATAGAAGATCATTTTGGTCAAGAAGCTTCATCGCTTAGTAACTGACTAAACGATCGCTTAGTAACGCAAGGTAAATCATTTACCTGACGCCGCGTTAAGTGATTGCATAGACGATCATTTTGGTTAGCAAGCTTCATTGCTTAGTAACTGACTAAACAATCGCTTAGTAATGCAAGGTAAATCGTTTACCTAATGCTGCGTTAAGTGAACGCACTAGACGATCGTTTTGGTCAGCAAGCTTCATCGCTCAGTAACTGACTAAACGATCACTTAGTAACATAAGGTAAATCGTTTACCTGTCACCACCTTGAGCGATCGCATAGATGACCAGGCTTCATTGCCTTGTTGTCGTATATGCGATCGTTTAATTTTGTTCTGATCGTCTAGTTTGCGCTGGACGATAGTCTACCTATGGCATTTACTACACGATGGAGTTCTCCTGGCGGTTCAAGTCCCAGTTCGCCTGTGAACCAGTTTGCTCGATGAAAAATGTAATAGATAGGGTTATTTCATTCCGGTTTTGTAAAGGCTCATCCCGGTCCATAAATCCTTTATTTTTTTTACATGCAATGTATGTTTTTAATATGTCATATGGTATGCACATATAGATAAACCCCTATGTATATAAATGACTTTATAAATGACTCCATGTAGAACATTCAGTGTAGAACAAACTTTATAAATGACTTAGATCATAATCATTAGCTAGATTGTCTAGGTTAATAAACCCCTATGTAGAACATTCAGTGGGAGGTTCCTTAGGGAATTTGATGCCTCATTTTCACCTTTCACATTTCTCCCTCATAGTCTACACTGTGAGATCTACCCTCGGCCTCGAGGCACCTTTGGCGTGTCCCCCCAACGGATGGTGTTTGGGTAGGTCAATATCAAGGTGGATGGAGAGTGTGTTCATAATAAGTGGGAGTGGGAAGTGCGACGGCATATCCCTTGGTCTCCCTCGTTGGATTGAATAAAGTTTCTGCGCATCGCCTCGTGGCACCCTGGGTGTGTCCCCCAATAGGATGGCTATTTTGCGCGTTTCTTTATTTGATCTCCTGTAAGAGGATAAGGTTACTTAGTTTCTTGTCCTAATCTGTCTTTTCCCTATGGGGAGTGCATTAGGACGGGACTTTGGGGTCGAAAACGAGGGGTTACACTTACGCAGGATTGTTAAGGGTTAACTATTCTGAACCGAACAAATGGTGCCTATTAGGTTTAGTTCCAAGAGTTGGTTCTGTCTAGTGGTTGAGATTGTCTCATTCTAGTGAAAGGCCATCCGATCACCCCACCGGTGACGTTTGTCCTACCTCACTGGGGCATCATTTCAAAATAGAAGTTTTTTTAGTTAGGGTACTTGGAATCTGTTTTGTTAAAAATTAATTGGTTAATTAAGATGTGGTTTTTGCAATGTCTTATACAAGGTTATTCGTTTTTTTAGCAACAGGGTTTAATGGCATCAACCACTATCAATTTTCTTAGCGCTGAAAAACTGAATGGCCAAAACTATTCAAGTTGGAAACATATGCTCACGATGATACTCATCGTCGAGGATCCGAAGTTTATCCTTACGGAGGAATGTCCTCCTATTCCACTTCAGGACACTACTCGAAATGTTTGAACAGTGTATGAGCGTTGGATATGGTCAAATGAGAAGGCTCGAGTATATTCTGGCCAGTCTTAGTGCCGTCTTGGCTAAGAAATACGAGTCCAAGGTCTCAGCTCATGAGATCATGGAATCCCTGCGGGGAATGTTTGGACAGCCATTTGGAAGCTCAAGCATGAGGCTCTGAAACACATCTTCAGCTGCAAAATGGAGGAAAGTACCTCTGTTTGTGAACACGTGCTGAATATGATGGTCCACTTTAACGTGGTGGAGATGAATGGGTCTAAAATCGATGAGGGTAGTCAGGTTAGCATTATCTTGCATTCATTGCTGGAGAGCTTCCTCCACTTTGTCAGCAATACGATTCTTAACAAAGTGGAATACTCCCTTACTACCTTCCTCAACGAGTTGCAGACTTACCAATCATTGGTGAAAAGTAAGGAGAAAATGGGAGGTGAGGCAAATGTTGTCTCGTCTTCTAAAAGGTTCTATCGAGGTTCGACCTCAGGAACAAAGTCTGCACCTTCCACTTCTAACTCTGGAAAGGGAAAGAAGAAGAAGGGTGGTAAAGGGAAAGGGAATGCGCCTGCTAACTCGCCACCTGTCGCCTAGAAGAAGCATCCACTGCCGGTTGAAAAAGGAAAATGTTTCCACTGTAACCAGAACAAACATTGGAAGAGGAATTGTCCTCATTATCTGAAGGAAAAGAAGGCTGCCAAGGCTAAGGCCAGGGCAGACAGAGGTAAATATGATTTTCTTGTATTCGAAACTTGTTTAGTGGAGAATGATGATTCTACTTGGATATTAGATTCGGGCGCCACTAATCATGTATAATCTTATTTTCAGAAGATTAGATCCTGGCGACAATTGAAGGTTGGTGAGATGACGATGCGAGTATGCACCAAGGCACGTCGTCTCAGCTGTGGTAGTGGGAAACATCCAGTTTACTTTACAGAATAGGTTTTATGATGTCTTTGTAGTTCCTGAACTATAAAGGAACCTTATTTCTGTAAAGTGTATGTTACAATACAATACACTATTGAATAAATCGTGTATTCGTAAGGATGGTGTTGAAATTTATACAGCTAAACTGGAAAATAACTTGTATGTGCTAAGACCTTTAGCCGTAAGTTCCCTCCATAATATAGAGATGTTTAAATATGTCGTAACTCAATCTAAATGCCAACAAATTTCTCAAGAACCTTGTTGGACATGGTTCGTTCGATGATGAGTTATGCTTCCTTACCAGACTCACTATGGGGTTTCACAGTGGAGACTACGGTATACATTCTGAACTTTGTTCCTTCTAAGAGTGTTGCAAGAACACATCTGAAGTTGTGGAACGAGCATAAAGCTAGTTTACGCCACTTCCGCATATGGGGTTGCCCAGCACATGTGCTTAAGGAAAATCCCATGAAGTTGGAATCATGATCAAGGTTGTGCCTTTTTATAGGCTACCCCAAAGGTACACGAGGAGGTTGCTTTTATGATCCGTTCGAAAACAAGGTGTTTGTTTCCATGAACGCTACTTTCCTGGAGGAAGATCATATCATGGAGCACAATCCACGAAGTAAAGTCGTGTTAAGCGAGCTTTCCAAAGAAACTATTGAAATTTGAACAAGAGTTGTTGAAGGACCTAATTCATTAACCAGAATTTTTGATGGTAGTTCATCTGGTAGGTCGGTTCCACCTCAAGAGTTGAGGGAACCTTGACGCAGTAGAAGGGTTATAAACCCGCCTGATCGCTATCTGGGTTTCACAGAAATCCTAGCTATGGTGACAGATGGCGACGTTGAGGATCTGTTGCCCTATAAAAAGGCAATGGAGGATGTTGACCGGGATGAATG
>NC_052354.1:15072641-15160898 GCF_009727055.1 Benincasa hispida
TGCGCACACCGAAATCAATCACACCTCTGCTACTTAAATGCATTCTTCCGTTATTTAGAACGAAGAGGCGCCTTCCCATTTCCTTTATAACTGTCCAATGAATGTGATCTTATCACATTCATAACTTATAAATTAATATCAAATATTAATTATAATAATTTTTCCTATAAATATAAATCATATTTATATCCAATTTTCTCCAAATTAATGCATCTCATACATAAAGTTAATTATATCATATTTAATTAACTCGTTCAATTATTCATATAATATCGAACTCCCTCTTGTCAATTTGAACATTTCAAATTGACCCAAAAACTGACTCTCAACTTGTATCCAAACTACCATGGGACCTTATGGACCTATGGTTTGAAGCTCCAACGTACGTGAATAGCTTACTAAACTCTTTAGTCACGATATCCCCCATCTGTTAACTGACCGATATTGGTAAAAAGATAGTGTCATCGTTTAGAAAAACAGTGCCTATACAATAGTGACTACACGATCGCTTACATATACGATATTGCTAAGCGATCGCATACCGTTTACACCGTCGCACGCTATTACCTAAATGATCGTTTATCTTTTTCCTAAGTGATCGTTTAGCTCCCAGTATTTACTAAACGATCGCTTAGTTTTTCCTACGCGATCATTTTGGACGATCGCTCACCCTTTTCCTACACGATCGTTTACCTTTTCCTACACAATCATATAGACGATCGCTTACTTTTACTACACGATCATATACTTTACCTAAACGATCAAGCATATTGTCTATGCGATAGATGACCGCATCTCTCACTTGCTTGATCGTTGTGTACAGTCGCTCTTCCTCCTTCCCTCTACCAAATCCGAACAAAGCCCACACTTTGGTTTCTCACTCCAAGAATATTGAGGGCTCTAAGTGGTGTTGACTTCTCTGATTCTTTCTATCCAAGTGGTGACTGTTCGAGGTAGACGATTGGGCTTCAGACTCGCTGTGAAGAAGAAATCTTCATCTGGTATGATTTCTTAATCCCTTTTGCATTATGAAAGTATGTTTGAATGTACATGTGGTAATTCTGTCACAATGAATTGGAAAGATCCGCTTCCGCTCGTAGGTACTCTTGAATAAGAGTTCCTTTACCAACTATAGCAGAGAATTGGATAATAGAAATAGAAACTATTTTCCACCACATGAACATCCCAGAAGAACAAAAAGTAAATTGTGCCACCTTCATGTTAAGAGGCGATGCAAAGTTCTGGTGGGAATCCATACAAAGAACAATCAAAGGTTCAATCTCATGACAACAATTCATTCAAGATTTTTACAACAAGTATTTCCCTTTGACAGTGAGATATCAAAAGGAAGTGGAATTTCTTAACTTCGTTAAGAGAACATGTTGGTGGTAGAGTATGAATGGAAATTTGATCGCTTGTTTCACTTTGTTCCTCGACTAGTGTACATAAAAGAGAAGAAGGTGGAAAGGTTTATTTGAGGATTAAGAGAAGACATTAGGGGCATGGTTACTACTTTCCGACACAAAGATTATGCTCTTGCCCTCAAGTTGGCCTTACTCATGGAAGTAGGTCTTGCTGTCAAAATCTTAACTTCTGAATGAGGATTCATACCAATTCAAAAGAGGAAATTCAACCAACAAGGCTCCCAACATTCACAATAGCAAGGAATAATTTCCTAAAGCACTCAGTGTCACGACCCTCTCCTTGATTTCAACTTTTACCTAAAAGAAGGCGTGATGTCAACAGGTGCTACTCTTTCGTGACAACTATTGACACTACTTTAGTAGTTTCCTTTTTTAACAATATTTACTACTGCACCGAAAAATCTTAATGGAACAAATAGATACACATGCTTTGTTTAGGAAACAAGTTTACAAATTTAAATTACATTTACTAATGTAGCCCCACCCTGACTACAAAACTTTTTTAGTACTATTTCTAAACTTGTGGCAGACCTTGACCAACATTGCAACCTGGAATCTTCTGCTACCTACGAGGAAAACACAGAAAACAAACTATGAGCTTCACAAAGCTCAGTGAGTGGAATCATAAATACAAGTCTCTTTCAACTTATAAACATTATATCGCGAGGTTACAATGCAAACCTCCATCATTGAATGAAGCTTTTCACAAACCTACCTACACACATGGTAGATAGTTAACATTTCACATCTATAAACATTCATTAACCTATGTGATGTAGTTTTTCCTTTCATGGGCTTAGAAACTAGGCCCATCGGCCCTCTGACCATCCCATTCAAGGTTTTCCCTTCCCACATGCTTAGGAACTAGACTTCTCGATCCCCGAACCATCCTGTGAGAATTTATTCTGGCCTCAGGTGCTAGGTCCACAGACCCCTGACCATCCCAACCTCATATTCATCTCATAACATAAGCATTTATTCATAAACCATAGCATATTAATTCAAAATATGCTTAAAAGAGTAAAAGAAGAAACCACTCATAGTGACCCGCTGAGATTTCTTTTTCCTCCCAGTTCACCTGATTTCCCTTACTTTTTTGCTGGACCCTATTTCAGATTTAAATTCAAGATTAGATTACTCACTCTTCCGGGCCTTATCTCAAGTCATTTCCTTCTACAAAATGTGTGAAAATGTCTTAACTAGTTTACCTTAGAGTTTCACGTTGAGATTTCTCGGCGATAGTTCGAAGTCTCAAGTTCACTCCACCTGGCCCGTCTGTCCCTCCACTGGTGAGCACCTCTCGGTTTTCCTTGGATTTGACAGCCTTAGAGTTAGAATTCCATCATGGCCCTCACACCAAAACTACATTCAATTTAAAAGCTTTTGATCCAAAATTCACCTGATTTGCAGAGTAGTTTGGAGTAACTTCTCGTTTGAACTTAGCCCAAGCATTTGTCCGTACACTCTGCTCCCTTCAATGCCTCTGTTTTGACTTTTGTCCGATCAACACCTCTTTTCCTCCGTTTAACGCATGAATGTCTCTCACTTCCTCATTTTCTTAGTGATCTTTACGAATTTAAATGGTTTGTGAGTTGAAGTGAATCGTTCTGCCCTTTTTATAGGCATCTCACACTTCTCCCTCACTCGACACATCCTCCTTTGAACATGTCCAGGCATTTTCCTCTCAATTTGCCAACACCCAACCTCATTCACCTCCTATTTTGACGTATCTTCTTCATACATAAAATTTACTTTGCATGAATATTTATTCGTCCAACTTCTACTATCTCAATCTCAGACTTCTTTCGATATAGCTATTTGTCCCGATGACCTCATCAGTCTTTCGTAACGCAATCCTCAGCACCACTCCATCATTTAGTTCTTGCATCTATCACTTAGCTCCAACAACCCATCGTGTAGCTCAATCGTTTAGTAAATGATCTCATTCTCAACGATCTCGCGCATAGCCTATCGCTTAGCAACCGCGCCCATCGTTTACCTCCATCGTTTAACGCTAACACCTTATCGCCCAACGCATCCACTCATCGCTTAACGTCGTCGCCTAGTGTCTGCGTCTATCGCCCAACGGCCATCGTTTTGTATTCTGTCTATCGTGTAGTGCCATCATTTAGTCTATCGCCCAACGCCCGCGCATTGCCTAGCGTCTACTCAACATATAACGCTATCGTCTAGCACTATCATCTAGTACTTGTACTTATCGTGTAGCTCTATCGTTTTGTGCTACTTGAAGTTACATGATCGTTTAGTTCATCGCTGAGCTCCATGTATTTGCTATGCGATTGCCTTCCTCATTGCGTATCGCCACTCATTTTCTACGCGATCGCCTACCTAGCCGCTTATTTACTACACGATCGCCTACCTCGCCGCTTATTTACTACATGATCGCCTACCTCGCGCTTATTTACTACACGATCGCCTACCTCGCCGCTTATTTACTACATGATCGCCTACCTCGCGCTTATTTACTAAACGATCGTCTACCTCACGCTTATTTACTACACGATCGTCTACCTCGCGCCTTGCGTTCAACATTTCGCTTTCTTCGCTCTCGCTTACGTGTTCTCAACGCATGGGCGACTCTTATTCAACGACTCGACCAATCATGCATTCAACTTCATAAATTCACATATGATTGCCCTCGGCTTCATACATACTTAGTTTTATTTCATGCGTTTAACACCAAATGCACGGTTTCTTTTAACTTTACACTTAGCCAAATTTCCATTAGTTCAATTCCAAATTTTTAAAGAAAATTTATTCAACACTTAGAATTTCTTCCTTTTAAGCATAAGGTTTCATACCTAGTCAGATTCTCCTAATTATTAGTTTAAACAGAGAAATAAGAATTCAGGTTTCACATTTACCTCCCCCTTAAAGAAATTTCGTCCCTGAAATTTGAAGCATTACTGTAAACATCACTTTATTTATTTATATCAACCTTTTTACAAACTTTATTCATTCATATAGGTTCTATTTACAGGAACTTTTATCTCCATTTTAATACCAATAATCCTTCCAAGCTTGATTTCCTCCTGAGCTACTGGCTGAACTATTGGTTGGACAATCTTTACAATGGTGACCGGGTTGTTCACATTTGAGGTATAGACCCTGCCTCCCCTCATGGTCTTTTAGATGGCTTCTATGACACCTACGACAGGGGTAGTCTTTTCTTGCGTCAAAGGTTGGTTCCTGGTGACTAAGGAAACAAAAAACTTTGGGCACTATTTCCCTTTATGCCCCATACGCCTACAAATATAACACTATTTCCTCCCCTCATGGTCTTTTAGATGGCTTCTCCGGGGTGGTACTTCCCACACCTTTTGCATAAAGGGTACCTTGCTTGACTTGATCCCATCTAGCTAACAATCATTTCAACAAACAAACATAGATTGTCAGAATATATTTTATTTGTCACAAAAAAAAAAACATATTTATATGAGAGTAATTTTAAACAAGCATCTATAATAGAAAATAGTATACATCTGCCTATACTTCTGGTGCTTTCCCTTTGTCTTTATCCTTCTTTCTTAACTGAGGGCAGTTTCGTTTGTAATGACCAATTTCTCCATAGTTATAGCACACATTTGGCCCTCCATAGCAATGCCCAAAGTGATACCTTTTACAGTTTGAACACTACGATCTTTGGGGACTTGCTATAGATTCCTTGGACATGTGTACTTCTTCCAGAGTAGGTTCCATTTTTGTCTTTCGCTTCCCGGAATTGGTCTTCTTCCGGATGGATCAATGCATTTATGTATAGATTATCAGGAGTTGAATAAGTGGACAATAAAGAATAAGTACCTACTCCCACACATTGATGACCTATTTGACCAATTACAAGGAGCCTCAGTATTCTCTAAAATAGACTTATGATCTGGATATCATCAACTACGAATCAAGGAGTCTGATATACCCAAGACTGCTTTCCGAACAAGATATGGCCATTATGAATTCGTTGTGATGCCCTTTGGATTAACTAATGCCTCAGCAGCCTTCATGGACTTGATGAATAGAATTTTTAAGGACTATCTTGATAACTTCGTGATCGTATTCATAGATGATATTCTGGTCTATTCCAAGTCTGAAGCAGATCATGAAAAACATCTTAGAGACATACTTTCCATATTAAGAAATAAAAGTTGTATGCCAATTCTCCAAGTGCGAGTTTTGGGAGCGATAAGTTGCCTACCTAGGGCATATTGTAAAACAAGAAGGAATCTCAGTGGACCCTGCTAAGATTGAAACAGTTAGCAAGTGGCCTTGCCCAACAACAGTCAGCGAGGTGCGAAGCTTTCTTGGATTAGCAGGATATTATGGACGATTTATGAAGATTTTATCAAGTATAGCATTACCCTTAACTAACCTCACCAAGAAGAATAATCCTTTTGTCTGGAACCAAGCATGTGAACAAAGCTTCCAGGAAGTAAAAGAAAGATTGACCACAACCCCTATTCTTACTATACCTGACGGATCATGGGGTTTAATTGTGTACAGTGACGCATCAAAGAAGGGGCTTGGTTTTGTCTTGATGCAACACGGAAAGGTAATAACGTATGCTTCAAGACAACTAAAACCTTATGAATAAAACTATCCTGTTCATGAGTTGGAGTTAGCCACCGTAGTATTTGCTTTAAAGATATGGAGACGTTACTTATATGGGAAAAGATCCAAATCTATACAGATCATAAAAGCCTTAAGTACTTATTTACCTAGAAGGAGTTAAATATGAGGCAACAAAGATGGCTAGAATTGGTCAAAGACTACGATCGTGAGATCCTCTATCATCTAAGAAAAGCTAACATTGTGGCCGATGCTTTTAGCCGAAAGTCAGCTCACACAACAGCTCTAATTACCATCTCCAAACACATAATGGATGACCTTGAAAAAGCTGAGATCTCACTAATACCAGAAACCATCACAACTCGAATAGCACAACTAATTGCAAGTCCTGTTTTAAGGCAAAGGATAATTAATGCACAATAAGCGGATAAATACCTAAACAAACAACTGTAGTCAGAGAATGGAGAAACCAGTGAATTCTTACAACCCTAGACTCTACATTCCTCTATCGTGGACGTCTATGTGTACTAGATGATGAAGAAATTAAGAAAGAACTACTGAAGGAAGCTCACGAATCATGCTTTTCAATACATCCTGGGAGTACCAAGATGTACCGAGACTTGAAAGCACATTACTGGTGGTGTAACATGAAAAAGGATATAGCTGACTATGTAAGTAATTGTTTGGTTTGTCAACAGGTGAAAGCTCTAGGCAACGACCACAAGGACTCCTCCAGCCTCTAAATGTTCCAGAATGGAAATGAGAGCATATTTCCATGGACTTCATCTCAAGACTCCCGAGAACTGTTAAAGGCCACAACATGATTTGGGTGATTGTGGATCGACTCATCAAGTCAGCCCACTTCTTACCCTGCAGGACTATTTACACTACCGAAGCACTAGCTCAAATGTACTTAAAAGAGATCATCTAGTTACATGGAGTCCCAATATCAATTGTTTCAGATCAAGACCCTTGTTTTGTCTCCAAGTTTTGGAAAAGTTTGCAGAAAGCAATGGGCACACAACTAAATTTCAGCATAGCCTTCCATCCACAAACTGATGGCCAAACAGAACGAGTTAATTAGATCCTAGAAGACATGTTGAGGGCATGTGCTTTGGATTTTACTGGAGCGTGGGATTTGCAAATACACCTTATAGAATTTACTTATAATAATAGTTATTAGACGACAATTGGTATGGCTCCCTTCAAAGCCTTATACGGAAAGAAGTGCAAATCCCCTGTACACTGGGATGAAGTCGGGGAGCGAACACTACTAGGGCCTGAATTGGTGCAGCAAACATTAGAGGAAATTAAGTTAATTCGTGAAAGAATGCGAACAACTCAAAGCAGAAAAAATAGTTGTGCTGATAACCGTCGAAAAAAAGCTAGAATTCAAAGTAGAAGATCACTTATATCTAAAGGTAGCACCAATGAAAGGCATTATGCGTTTCAGATGGAAAGGCAAACTTAGCCCCCGTTTTATTAGACCTTTTGAAATATTGGAGCATGTTGGCCAAGTAGCTTATCGATTGGCGTTACCACCAACCTTTTATATAATACATAATGTCTTTCATATATCGATGCTTCGAAAATATGTGCCTGACCCATCACATGTAGTAAACTATGAACCTCCACAAATAAGTGAAACTTGAAATATGAAGAGACTCCAGTTTGCATCCTAGCAAGAGAGAAGAAGTCACTTCATAATCGGGAAATAAGTTTAGTAAAGGTTTTCTGGAGAAAAAAACAAGTAGAAGAAGCTACATGGGAACGAGAAGAAGAGATGCGGGTCAAATACCCTTATCTGTTTAAGAACTAAGAAACTTTCAAGGACAAAAGCTCTTAAGGAGGGAAGAATGTAACAACCCAAATTTACTATAGGAAATTAAATGTCGAATATTAGTTAAGGTTCAACATGTGAATGAATTCTAAATTTAAGCCCATAAGTTTAAAATTTGGCTCATAAATCTCATAAGACATTAAATAACGAACATAATATTGATATAGAAATCAAACAAATTGCTAGGTAAGAAAAATATCTAGGAAATAAAACAATGACAATATAATGGAAAAAACAAACAAACACAACAAATAAAGATTAGATGAAATGATAAAAACTATTAAAATATGAAGAAAGCTTAAAATAGTAATAATGATATATTAAAAAAAACAAAATAAAAAAAAGAAAACAAAAGGGCAAAGTCGGTTAGTAGATGAAAGAAAGAAAAAAAAAGAAGATAAATATGAAAAAAAGTCAATTAAGAAAAAATAATTAAAAAAAAAGAAAAGAAGATAAATATGAAGGAAAGTCAGTTAAGAAAAAAAGAAAAAAGAAAAAAGAGAGACGGTGGAATTAGCCTATATATAGGCATACGTAATTTCCTTGTTTTGAAGATAAAATGATGGAATGCAACTTGAATGAGATAATATAGAAGTAAGCTATTTTCTTTCCCTTTTATTCTTTAATTACTTTTAGTTAAATTAAAATCCAACTTCTTTCAACATATATTTTTTTAAGAAATCAATTAATATACATAGGGTTACAACCATTAAAAAGTTTTTGTTAACTTGAAAAATTTGTTAATACTTGAATGTTACAACTTTATTTTCAACTCTTAGACTATAAATATGTTAATAAGTGATTTGTAAGATAAAACTTATCTAAGTTAAATAGTATTGTGGTAGTAATATATGCGCACAACTTTCGTAAGTTGTAGTACATTATTATTTGTAAGCTAAATTAAAATTTAAAATTTAATAATAAACAACCTTTTGATTTATAAGGTACATACTTAATATTATTCATTTAACAAAAGTTTGAAGTTTTATTACTACTATTATATACTATTAATATTACGATATTGCTATTATTACTACTATTCCTTTTACTAACCTCCTATTACTACTAATACAATGTTAACTATTAATTTTTTTAATTATTCTCGACCAGTCTCTTCTTCTTCTTCTTCTTCTTCTTATTATTATTATGATTATTATTATTACTACTACTACTACTACGACTACTACTATTATCGTTATTATCATTTCACTATTACTACTATTACTACTATTATTATTGTTGTTATTATTATTCTTATTATTTCTATTATTATTGTTATTATTATTATTTTGGTACTATTATTATTACTCTTATTATTATTACTAATACTATTATTATTATTATTATTATTATTATACCACTAGTACTATTACTACTATTATTATTATCATCATCAATATTATTAATCTCATTGTTAAAGAATTAAGCGTAATTACACTAATACTCTCAAGACTTAATGATTATGATTCTCAAGATAAATAAGCTACATTCATCAAGTTCTTTAACATAATAGTCCTAAAATTAGTTTTAATTATAAGTGCTTCACGAGTTTTATAGGATCAAACCATAAGGAATAATTAGGAATAATTAAGGATCACATTCGAGGTAAGTAGTTTATTTCACATTCTCTTTAAGTGTTTTATGGTAGTGTACCTTTGTTGTGTTGCTTTATTATGTTTCTTTTTATTTCTATGTTGCATTACATATTTAAAACATGTTTCTCTACAAGGGACCCCATGCATTATGTTTGTTCACGATTATGTTAAGATCAAGTTTTAATTAGGTGTAGGTTATACTTCCAGGGTTAGCAAGACATGTATGGTTGCACCCCTCTAGACCCAATTTTATATCATCTTTATGCTAGGGACTAGCATGGTATGTATGGTTGCACCCCTCTAGTCCAATCCTATGTTTAGGTAAATGGTTGATGTTGGATGCAACTCTGGCCCTATTGACTGCATGACCCACTAATCATCAGATGGGTTAGTTTCTTCCTATCAGGGTGGAGGAACCTACCTTGGAAGCGTAACCGACCACCTCATGTTATTATAAGTATATGTTTTCGGTTCCAAATCATATGTTTTCATGACATGTTGCTTGTGATTGTGCATTTGGTCACTACCTTAAGTGAGAACTACTTACTGGATATATTATATACTCATCCTATTTTACAGACTTTGTAGGTAAGAACACAATGTAGGTGGCAGGACTGGACGTCGCTTAAAGGGCCAACCATCAAACTCATTATATGGCCATATATGCATTTTGTACCACTATGCTAATGTTTTATGGATCCTAGTGTTTTGTAAAATAAACTTTTTATACAGTTTTCTACTTAATTAATAAAATTTTAGATATGTTCTTTTGAAATTTTTACCAAAACTCATCTTATGATAGAAAAGTCTAAGTATGCATGTCGTAGCGGTCGGGCCTTTTTATGTAAGGGTCAGGTCGTTTCAGTCTCAATTTTGATGGAGACTTCCCTGACCATACACTGATGCAGGCAAACGATATTTCTGTGACTCCCTGGTATGTTGACATCGTAAATTATTTGAACACTGGTGAGTTTTCTTATGGAATGAACAAACATAGACAAGACAAAATAAAAAGTGAGTCAAAAGTATTATGTATGGGAGGAGCCTATTCTTTGGAGATTTTGTGCTGATCAGGTAGTCAGGAGATGTGTCCCTAATGACGAGGTTCTTTTTTTTTCTTTTTAGAATTATGTCATAAGCATGCATGGGTGGACATTTCAGTCCCAAAAGAACCGCTAAAAAAGTCTTAGATTCTAGTTTATATTGGGACACTTTATTTAGGGATGTATACTTTATTTGTAAGACTTGTGAACGTTGTCAAAAGTCAGGAGGTTTGTCCCGTAGGAATGAAATACCACAAGTCCCTATTCTTTTCTGTGAGATATTTGATATATGGGGGATTGACTTTATGGGACATTTTCCTTCATCTTGTGGTTCAAGTATATTTTATTGGCAGTGGACTATGTTTCCAAATGGGTGGAAGCAAAGGCCACTATTACTGATGATGCTAAAATGGTTGCAAGTTTCTTGAAAACTAACATTTTATGTAGGTTTGGCTTCCCTAAGGATATTATTAGTGACCAAGAATCATACTTTTGCAATTGAGTCATTGCTTTCTTGTTGAAGAAGTATGGTCTACAACATCGTATTGCCATCCCATGCCACCCTCAGACTAATGGGCAGGCAGAGGTGTCCAAAAGGGAAGTGAAGACTATTTTGGAAAAGATGGTCAAGCTAGGAAGGAAAGATTGGAGCCTTCGACTTGACGACACTTTGTGGGCTTACAGGACGGCCTTCAAGACCCTTATTGGGATGTCTCCCTACAGGATGGTCTATAGAAAAGTTTTCCATCTTCCAATTGAGATCCAACATAAGGCATACTGGCCAGTCAAGAAGTTGAACTAGGATTTAGAGACAGTTGTAGAGGTCAGACTTTTACAACTTTAGGAATTAGAAGAGCCCATGTTAGAATCTTTTGAAAATTCTCTAATCTACAAACAAAGAGCAAAATATTTTCATGACAGGAAGATAGCACCAAAGGAGTTTCAAGTAAGGCAAAAGGTTCTTATATATAACTCTCATTTGAATTATGCTTGGAAAACTCCGATCCAAGTGGCTTGGCCCATTTGGCATTCTTCACGTTTATCCTTAGGTGTAGTAGATATTATTAACCTTGATACAGGAAAAATTCTGAAGGTGAATGGACACAGGTTGAAGGTCTTCCATGATGGCAAGTCTTTGACTAGTTTTGATATTGCCTACCAATTGGACTCACCGGTTTACATCTGAAATTGAGCCTTCATGATCGAGAAACCGACCATAAAAATTTGCATTTTCTAAAGGCAACTGGGCTTTACATTACTTGATTTCTTAGAGTAGATTTCAGTCTTGTAATTTTTCATTTATTGTGAGCCTAACTTTTTCTATCAATTTTGTATTACTAGGAATTTTGGCAAAGAATAATAGATCCGAGTCTTCTAGATCGTTCCTTCACTCCGTGTTCAAAGAAGTATTCTGATCCCTCGTGCTTTATATTAATCACATTGGGACAATGTGTGTTTTAAAAGTTGGAGGAGAAGTGTTTGGATTTTTGATTTTGGATTTTGGTGTAAAATCTGAACCCTAATTACTTTAAGTAAGAGTAAATAATGTGATGTCTTCTAATGAGCTATGATGGAATCATGTCTTAGGAATTATGAAAGATGGAAGTAAGGTGAGGAAGAATAAAGATCTCGGGTAGTTATATGTAAAAGTGTGGCCAATTTTGGCTAAGTATGGAAGAAAAGAGGAAGCCATGATGTGGTAGACGGCTTAGGCGGCAAAGTGAATGACTTATGAATTGATCGGCTGAATTTCACTAAGTGTTGGCTAAGGAAGGAGCTCACATGATGGCTTTGGTGATGAGAAGTTGTGTGGGCGGTATTGTGCAATAAGGTAGTATGCTAAGCATGAGTTGGCTGGCCGTGTAAATGGTATTGGAAATGTCCTAGAACTCACAGTTCGTAAATTTTATGTTAAACATTCTATTTATCAATAAAATATTATTGAGTATTTTATTTAATAAAATTGTTGATTTTGCATTCTATTATGAAAATCCAATAAACATATCCATGGCTATAGTATGAATACTTTAACTTTATGTGGTGACATAAACAGTATCAAGTTAATAGTATATAGCCTAAATGGTCTATAAGTATATGGATGAAATTTGGTATCTCATCCTGGTAACATTATTGGATGCGGCCCATTTTGTATAAGTAATACAAATGATGTGATCCACAGATCATTTATGTAAAGACGTGTGAGTGGGGGCATCCTATGAAATGAGTTTGCATATAGACTGGACCACGAAATAGTCACTTTTCTTTATAACTACCGTTTACTGTTAAAATTGACTATTCCATACTTAAGTAACCTAGGATAATTCGATCTTAATCCTAAGCTAGCTATGAACTATTTATTCGGGATTATCCTTTGATCTGCATGGGTGAGAGTAGTCTAATAACACTGCTCAATAAGCCTTCCATTTTGGGGATAAGACCGGACGAATAGCTGGGGACATAGCCCTGCAAGATGGAATTCACTCCTACCCATCTTAGGGTTAGTAGATAAGTTGTTCCCTTAAGTGCTGATTCCAGGTCTTGAACAATCGGGGCCCCGCCTTCCATGGTAGAGAAAGACATGATTCACAAGTAGTATTTTGAATCAAATTGTTCATTGGAGGGTCCAATAGGGACTTAAGAAAAAAGATGTATTTACAGGGTTAAAATAGTGATTTTGACTCAATTGTAATTACGAACAACTTGTGAAGGATCAACTTATCTGATTATGATTTATATTGGACACAAAACATATCTATAGTGAGGAGAGTGCAACTATCAAGCTATAGTGGTGTGTCTTGATAGTTAACGAATAGTAATTAAATTCGGTTAAAGAGTTTTAATGAATTAATTATAGATCGTTGGAGCTCATGATCTGTAGGTCCATTAGATCCCTCTACTAGCTCATAAATTGGAATAACAAATTGAGTATTGATTGTATGAAATTTGGGTTACGAATTTGAAATGTTCAAATTCAATTTTAGGGTTTTTCGATATTGAATATGATACAATTATAAACGTTAATTTAATTGAATTTAAACGAAATTGGAAAATCAATTATATTTAAATTATGATTTAAATATAAAATTGATTTATTGGTGATATTGATATTTTATTAATTTAATATTTAGATATTAAATTAATATTATTTTAATTAAAAATCATATAAAAATTGGTTTTATATAAATTAATTATTTTGTATTATTTTATAAAATTTATTTAAATAAAATGATTTTTTGAAATCATTTTAGGTGAATGGGTTTTTCCAATTTTAGGAAAAAACCACTAACATGTTTGATGGAATATCATCAAATTCCAATTGATTTTGGTGATGATCTTCAAGTTGGAGCTGCCCTCCATGCAACCCTATACATTTACATGTTATTTACCTATATATTGAAGCTCCATGCATGTAGATCATAGAGAAGGCTGAAATATATTTTCTGAATTGATAACCTAAAAACCCTACTCTCGTTTTTTATCAATTCAACTTGTTCAAGTGTTTCCACCACACATTACAGCTTGAGCATAATAGAGAGGATCTCGGTGGTAGTCTCCTCGGTTATTCAAGCTTTATCTTGGTGTTTTTCAGCCGATTTCGTGGAGGATCATCAAAGGTAATATGTGTTTCAAACCCTCTTTTGAACATCATATCAACAACATGCTTAGAACTCAAATTAAATGTAGTTTAAGTACTTATTGATTATGTAGTCTTCCATTGCGTGATATTTCATTCCTTCAAATGGAGGGTCACGGTTTTGCATAGTGAGTGGATGGGGTGAGACCATGCAATCCTATGAGGCTTATTTCTGAGTTAATGCCATGAGTGGATTAGGAAAGGAAGTGGCGTAATCCTAGCCCTTAATCTTCATTAGTGGGCAAGGTGGCATAAGGAGATTTCATGCAGGAATCTGGGCGGTGGTATAAGAAGAAAGGTCAACTTCCTTTGATCACTTTGGACAAATCGCTCGTGCTATTTGTGTAATTTTGGTGAGATTTGAAATCTCTTTGTGTCTACTTTCTGTGGCCGGGCTTTTGGAGGAAACCATCGCTGGAATGAGGTCGAAGGAGCAAGATAAAGACGAAGGGTCTGTTTCACGGATGAACCTAGGCCATCAGTGAAAAATTAAAGCTTCAGGACAAATCATGAAGATTTTTTAGCTGGAAATTTTAGGTAAGATTTTTAACTCAATTCTAAACAACTTTGTAGAAGGAAATTACTTAAGATGAGGTCTGAAATTCGAGTTATATATTTTTAAAATTGAATATGGAAATTGTTTAAAAACAGGCAGCTGCATGAATTAAGGACAATGATCAAACCACGAGGAGTTTTAAGCTGAAATTTTAAGATAATGTTACTAACTCGATTCTAAGAAAGTTTGTAGAAGGAAGTTTCTTGAGATGAGTTCTGGAAATTTAGTTATGAATTTTTGAAGTGAAATCTGGAATTTGATGAACAAGCAGCTCGACAGGAAGAAACTTACAGGCGAGCGGGCTGGGCAAGAACCACACGTGAAGGTGTGCACGCAGGAGAGGAGGCGATAGCTCAAGGCAAGGTGTAAAGGCTGGTTGATCGGGCAAGGGAACACGAAGGTGTGAAGTAGGTCGTGTGATCGTTGTTTTGTGTGAGGAGCCGCACAATGAGAGTGTGCCACGGGCCTTGGATTGGCACTCCAAAATTCTTCTGCGTGGGAAGTGTAGGTGATCAAAAGGTGCGATCCGTTGGCACTCAAGTCCTCCAAAATAGGCTAAGTGTTTGATACAGCAAGGTGAGTTATAAAAGGCATGTATGTGATGGTTTGACATGTGAGTTTGGTTTATATACAAGGTCTCAAAAGGGAGAATAATATGAAAACTAAGTAGTATGCTTATATGTGTAGGTTCAATGCCCATTGGAGAAGCCTACCAAGCCTAAGAAAGCAAGCCTAAAGACCTGTGAGTAACTAAAATGTTTTCAAAGTTTTATATATAAAACATCATGCGTTCCAAATGAATTTCATGTTAAGGTTTATGTGTTTTCCAAGCAACTAAAGTTTATACATATGATATATGAGATCGCATAGCATTTCTTAAGTATGATGTTTCAAGCTATTTAAGTAACTTTTACTTGTTTTAGTGCATGCCAAGGTTGAATGTTAAAGTATTGCAAAAACTAAAGTGTTTATATTTCATGAAGCATGCGTTTTGAAATGTGACAATGCTCTTATCATGCAAACTATAGTAAATGCTATGCTTACATGTTTCCTATGAATGGTATGACTCTAGTAACCCGGATGCCGAAGGTATAGAAGGTATCTGAGGAAGTACTTAAGGTTTTAACGGTACTTAGTATACTCCACATGTACATAGGTAGTTCAATATGAGAGGCCGAAGTATGGGTCTCCTAGCCACAGTTCAGTATATTGGGACCGAAGTATAGGTCTCTTGGCCATGGATGGATGTTGGGAGCTTGAGCTACGAACGCTCGTTCTCAACTAAGGTTTGTTAGTATTTTCAAAACATGATGTTATGTTTTAATGTATGATTTTATGAAAGTTGATTGAGAATGATTCTGGTATGTTTTACATGTTTTATATGTGTACGAAAAGCGTGAGATGATTTGTTTCCTATAAGTCACTCACTGGGCAACCAACTCATAGTTTTCCAATGTTTTTCTTTTTCCCAGGTAGCGGTCAAATTCGTCGAGGTTGAACCTACTGCTGCTTGCCACTAGAAGACTCAGTTGGGAAGAAAAAAACTTAGGTTAAAGTTTATAAATAACATACACATGTTGTGAGAGGAGTCAGGGACTAGTTAATGTGTTTTGGGCCAGCTGTACATAAGACGTCTGTAAATATTGTGACTGTTGTTCGCTAAATATGTTAATATGGAAAGGTTTATGTTGTGCATCTCTATGGTTTAAATATCTCTGTAAGTTCAGTTTTGTTTATCAGGTGCACCTTATAGGAATCCATTAAGAATGGGTAGAAGTGCTGACAAGAGGGTTAGTAACTACTGCCGTCACATTCTCTTCCAGGTTAAGAGAGTAATCTGAGAGGGGGTATGACATTTGGTGGATTTTGGATTTTTAGGCTGATTTTTTTTTGTGTGTGTGTGTGATGATATTATTTGGGGCCCTTGAGTGTTGCGCTCAGACAATGCTTGCTTGATTATGGTTTGTCTTGCTATTTTCCGTTGCTATGACTAGTCTATGATGCGCACATAGGAATTGTTTTTGCATGAGAATAGGTCGAATAAAAGGGTTCATAATTTTCATGATGTTTTTGAAAATTCTACTTAATTTCTTTTTACATCTTCAAGCCCTTTGCATATCTATCTTGACCATGTTTACTTGTTTAGAATTGATTTATGAGACTATAAATTTGTTGCCACTCTAAAAGACCTCGATGATATATATTAGTCTTTCCACGGTTCAATTTAGTAATGGATGCTTTGAGATGTAGTCAATTGATATCACTGTCACCTAATAATGAATTTTTTAAAAAATATATACATATATAGGGGTCTATTCCTCTTCTTCAAGGGTATGATTAACTTGGGGCGGCCATGGCATCCGTGGTTTCCCTCTGAGCTAAAGTATCCTAGAGAAATGACTAAGCTTAGGCACTTTTGAAGGAAAATTAGCCCGTAGTTGGATATCTTGCATGACACCCGTGTGGGCAAGCCAAAACGAAAGTCATTTTCTTAGATTAAGTTTCCCCTTCATTTGAGAAAAAAGAGGAAGAGAAAAGAAAATCATGTAGTAAAGAGCGATGAATGAATAGATTTTGACCAATCCAATTTAATGTCATTACCACTTTGAACTTAGGAAAACTAATTCGGATCCTTCGAGACAGTGTAGAGGGAAAAAAATGAGGATTCATAAGGCCATTCCGGGCTCGCTCTTGTTCAAAATAAATAACTTTGTGCTTGAACATGCATGACAAAACTTAAAACGAATTTTCAAACTTGTCTTGAAATGATGGAATGCTTTTTCATTGCCTAATCAATTGTGGTTTTGTTGTAGTTGATTGTTAAGGCTTGAATGGGGAACATTCTAGTTTGACAAACTGATTATTTTTTGCATGATTACTTGTTCTACCTTGATCGAGGACGATTAAGAGCTAAGTTGGGGGTGTTTGATAGCACCGGAAATGTGCTATCTTCCTCTACTTAATTCTGGATCGTTAAACTACTTAATATGTTTAAATGGATGGTTTTGTAGGACTTGAGTGTACAAGCGGTTGAATGAAGCATTGGGCACAAAAAGGCGTTACGATGGCCAAGATAGGAGCCAAATTGAACAAATGAAGAAAGAAGGCCAAGAAATTGAAGTTTTCTACCCAACCGAAGCGTCGTACGTCGTTAAAAGGCAGTAGCTACCTATCCCATGAAGAGTAGGGTAGCGCTGTGGCGCTATTGCAATGCAACGACTTGAAGTGAACCAACGCGAAAGCAAGCAGCGTCGCGACATTGTGTATAACTTTGCGACATGTGACAATTTCTGTAAATAGACCATTAGTTCGAGCCTAGGTCACATACGCTCCAATACACGGCCACTACTCTTTTTTTACTCGATTTTTCCCTCTCTTTTTTTCCAGAATTTTGAATCTTCTTCCCTTTTGAGCATTGTAAAATTTGAGGATTGATTTAGAAGATGATTTGTGGCTAAAGGGTAAGAACTTATCTTGAGTTTCATAGTTTACTTTCATTCCAATTCGTTCTTGAGACTTTGTTTTCTAATTCTGTTGGACTTTTCTGAATTGTATGAGAATTCATCTTGAGTTTATTATTCAATTATCTTGCATGGGATAATCTTACAAATTAGATATGTACGTATAATTGATTACTTTGATTGACCCTAATTTGTAATCGTTAGGTAGTCGTCACCTAGAAGCAAGGGTTAAGTAAGTTTGTGAAGTTAAATTGGGATTCTATTTAATAAGCATTACTTTCTAACTTAGATAATTCTTGCTCAAATAATTGATTAGATGATGGAAATTGATTGTTTGACTTAGCATTTCCTTATATCTTAATGCCTGTTGATTGATTGATTAGTGGAGGATTCTTGTTTTCCCTTGAATTAAATTGATTTTAAGGACTATCAGTTAGGGTTCTAAACGAGTAGGCTAAGTTGTAATTAGAATTTCTCACATATCTTTTGAATACTCTATGATAGAATTGAAAAGGAATGGAAAACTAGAACTACTCAAGCTAAGTGTTTTGTTCGATTGATATCTTTACTCATTTAATCTCACTCGTGTGTTTCAATTTACATGCAATTGGTGTTTTCAATTTTCACAACCCCCCTTTTGTTACTTCCTATAAGCTTCAATTTTGGGGAATACAATTTGACTCTTTATGGTTCGATTCTGGACTTGCCGCTTGTACTAACAGTTAGTATAAGTAGTTCGTTCGGTATTTATAAATATTATTTGTGTAGCATGGGTTTACGAACGATGGTAATCTCGTAGCCTACCATCGAGTCAATAAGGGGCAGGGCCATTTATTCAAGTCCCAAAATCCCTCTCGAACTAATGAAAGGGTAGGGCTCTTTGTTCAAGTCTTAGAGACACCACTTAAGAGGAGACTCATCTGTTTATCCTTAAGACGAGAAGAAGTGAATTCCATCTTGTATTAGTATGTTCTCAACTTTCCACTCGGTCTTGTCCCTAAAATGGTATGCATATTAGGTTGATGAATTGACCACCCTCACCCATGCAAATTAAAGGACAATCCCTCGTGAACAAGAGTTCATAATTTACTCAAGATTGAGACTAAGTCGCCTAGGTCATCCTATTGAAATAGGAACCAAACTAGTCAATGGTGTTACATCTAGTGGTTATTATTTCGTGGTCCAGTCTTATGGAAACTCATTGCATAGGATACCTCCACTCGCAAGTCACCTACACGAACGTGTTGGATATCATTACATTTATATCAAATATAAAGTGGACCATATCCATAGTGTTACCAGGATAAGGTACCTAACCTTATTCTTATACTATAGATTCTTTAGGCTGTATCTTGAACATTAATCCCTGTATGCCTTCACATACAATTCAAGACTCATAAGGTAGCCTTGGAAGTTAGTTTATTGGATTTAGAGTTATTAAGACAAATTAGACAATAATACAAACAATAACATTTATTGATTTAATATCCATAACTCTTTATTGATGACAAAAACCCAACAAACTCTCACTTAAACTAAAACTCTAGTCAGTAGGTTGTACACAATCCAAAAGGAGAAATAAATACAATAAACTAGGGATCCATATACTCATTACACTTAGGCATCCATATACCCATTACTCGATATACCCTATGGGTTTGACCCCTTCAGGTAAATCTATAAGCCCCATACTGAATTAAAGTTCATGGACTCCATTTCAAGGTCCATGGCTTTGACCCATTGGTCCTTGTCTACGTCATGCATTACCTATTTGTAAGACAATGGATCCTTAACACCATCATTTGGTATGACAACCTGAGTTTCAGTTAAACCCAAGTAAAGGTCGGGTTGTATCACAACCCTCCCACTGCATCGAGGCACTTTCAACAATTGAGAAGGACGAGATTGGCCTGAAGTTTTGGCTCATTCATTAACTCTTGGTGAAGGACCAACTTCATTAACAACCTTTGTTGATTCTTCAATAGCTTCACATAATACTACTTTGATACGTGGTTTATGACCTCTCATGTGGTCTTCCTCTAAAAAACGTAGCATTTTTCGATACCAACACTTTATTTTCTTGAGGGTAATAAAATAGACCACCTCTCGTTTCCTTAGAGTAACCAACAAATTTGTACAATCTTGAACGAGGTTCCAACTTCTTAGGATTTATCACTAACACATGTGCAAGACTACCCTAGACTCTGAAGTAACGTAAACTTGGTTTACACCCCTTCCATAACTCAAAAGGTGTTTCACAAACATTCTTTAAGAGAACATTGTTCAAGATGTGAACTGCATTTTCTACTGCATACCCCCAAAACGAGTTAGGCAATTGACCATAACTCATCATATAACGAACCATATCTAATAAAGTTCTTTTCTCCTTTCTGATATATCATTATGCTAAGGTGTACCAGATGCTGAGAGTTGGGATTGAATTTCATGTTTTATCAAATAGTCTTGGAATTCTAAATCCATGTACTCTTTACTCCGATCAAATCGAAGTGTTTTAATTATTTTACCTAATAGATTTTCAACTTCAGCCTTATACTCTTTGAACTTTTTGAAGGCTTCGTACTTATGTTCCATTAGGTATAAGTAACCATACCTTGAATAATCATCTCTAAAAGAGATGAAGTATTCGCACCCTTCTCATTCATCAGACCACAGAGATCCAAATGTATGAGCTCTAAGGGCTCTTTGCCTTTACAACCTTTTCCACTAAAAGGCCTTTTAGTCATTTTTCCTTCGAGATAGGATTCACATGGAGGTAATGAATCATCTTCTAACTTTCTTAAAAGTCCATTCTTTACCAATCTCTTGATCCTATCGAGATTTATGTGGCTTAATCTCAAATGCCAAAGGTATGTATCATTGTTACTTGGAGAATGTTGGGTTGTATGTCCTAAAACTCATAGTTTGTAAATAGTAAACATCTATGAAGTTTATTCAGACAAATATTATTGATTGTTTAATAACTCTAATTCCAATTAACTACGAACCTTGGCTATTGCCATGAATACTTAGACTTTATGTGGAGAAATAAATTAGATCAAGTTCGAGTAAAATAGCCTAAATCGTCTATAGTACTTAGATTAGGTTGGATACCTATTTCTAGAGATACTATTGAATACGACCTACTTTATGATTATTACAAATGTTGTAAAATGTCATAAACGATGTAATCGATTCGTTCATGTAAAGACATGTAAGTGGGGGTGTTCTACACGATGAGATTGTGTAAGACAGACCATGAAATAATCACTGTTACGTATTAACACCATTTACTATTAACACTGATTAATTTCACTTCTTGATGACCTAGATAATTTGATCTGAATCCTGAGCCGTCCATGAACTCCTGTTTATTCGTGATTTTCCCTTGATCTGCATAGGTGAGGGTAAGCCTAGCATTGTTACTCAATATGCCTCCCATTTCGGGGATAAGGTTGGGGACATAGAATTTGCAAGATGAAATTCACTCCTACCCATTTTAGGGATAGTAGAAAGGCTGTTCCCTTAAGGGTTAATCCTGGGTCTTGAACAAGGGGCCCCATCCTCTTGTTGGCCTGAGAGGGAATGGATTTAGTGATTATGATCCTAAATCAATTGTTCATTAAAAGGATAGTGGAACTTAAGGAGAAAAGATGTAACTTAGGTGTAAAATGGTAATTGACCTAGTTGAGGTTACGAACAACCTGTGAAGGATAAACTTATCGATGATGGTTATATCAAATGGACACATAATATATCTACAGTGAGGGAAGTGCAACTACAGGCTATAATGGATAGTCCTGTTAGTTAATGATGTTGATTAATTAGGTTAAAGAGTTTGACTGGTTAGTCTCAGATCGTTGGAGCCCATGATCTATGGTAGACTGCTGGATTCACCATCGCTCATGAACCTGTGCTATTTATATACACCAAACGGACTACTTATACTAACTAGTAGTATAAGTGGCAAGTCCGAGGTCGAACCACAAAGAGCCGAATTGGATTCCTAAAAAATTGATACTTGTAGGAAGTAACCAAGGGGGAGGGGGTGTGAAATTTGTGAATAAAAATTGCAAAAAAATGAAAATTGCACGATGTGAAAGAATGTGTGAATATCAATTGAACAAAATAATTAGCTTGGGTAATTCTAGTTTAATTCATTCCTTTTCAATTCTATCATAGACTATTCAATAGATATGCGAGAAATTCGAGTTACAACTTAGACTACTTGATTAGAATCCTACCCAACAATCCATAAAATCAAGTTAACTAAATGAAAAGCGAGAATCCTCAACTAATCAAACAATCAATAGGCATTAAGATCTAAGGCAAAGCTAACCAAACAATTGATTTCCATTGTCTAACTAATTATTTGATCGAGAATTGTCTAATCTAAAAAGTAAATGCTTGCTAAATAGAATCCCAATTTAACACAACAAACTTACTTAGCCCTTGCTTCTAGGTGATGACTACCTAAAGATTATAAATTAGGGCCAATCAAAGCAATCAATTATACATGCATACCTAATTTGTCAGATTTTTCGATACAAGACAATTAAATAATATGAAGGAACTCTTTGGGGAGAGAACCTTGTGTAAGAGTATATCAACATGTAGCGGAAGCAACAAGGATCAATAAGCACTCTAATTCATTAATTTTGGCAGAAACTAACCTATGCTCATCTAACATAAGAGGGTTTGAAATCATACCTTTGTAGAACTCTTCAAGATCTTGACTCTCAGCTGTTATCTTCTCCAAAACTTGCTGTGAACCACCTCAAGATCTTTCCCACTATACTCTTGGAGCTTTAGAATGAGTTGTGGGATTCAAGAACAACTTGATCAAAAGGAAACTTGGAGTGAAACTCACTGCTATAACCCACTTGAAGAATAATTCTTCAGCCCGAATTTTTCTGAAAAAATTCTTTGAATGCATGCCTGAATTCCACTCCAATCTTCTTTATTTATTGCAAGTCATCATGCAAAGAAGATTGCTACATGAGATGCAGCTCATGCTTGGAATTATTGAAGCAAATGTGAAATGGGTTTTGTATGCACTAGTTGAAGATGAAAATGGAAAAATCCATTTTTCCATTTGGTGTAAATTTTGGTATTTTTCAATCAAATGATTTCAAAAACCAATTTGATTTTAAAATTGAAAATATTATTAATTTTCTAATAAAATTAATAAATAATTATTTAAATAATTCAATTAATTCTAATTAATTTAATATCAAATATTAAATTAATTTTTACACAAATCCACCTTCATATATTTAAATCATATTTAAATATAAATTCTTCTATCCCGTTTAATTCTAATTTGAACGTTTCAAATTAACTTATCATGCTACTCTAAAGCTAATCCATTTACGAGCTAGTAGGGGGACCTCGTGGACCTACAGATCATGGGCTCCAATGATCCGAGATTAATTTGCTAAACTCATTATACCAAATTAATCCTCATTCATTAACTAATGGGTCACTCCATTAAAGCCCATAGTTGAACTCCCCTCACTGTAGATATTTTATGTCCACTTGATATAACCATGATCAGTAAGTCGATCCTTCACAGGTTGTTCGTAATCACAGCTGGGTCAAGATCATCGTTTTACCCCTATGAATACATCTCGTTCTTCAAGTTCCTACTGACCCTCTAATGAACAATTTTGATTCATAATACCTATGAATTAAGTCATTTCTCTATCAAGAGAAGGCGGGGCCCCGATTGTTCAAGACCTGGAATCAGTACTTAAGAGAACATCCTATCTGCTAACCCTAAATCAGGTATGAGTGAATTCCATCTTGCAGGGCTATGTCCCCAGCTATTCATCCGGTCTTATCCCCAAAATGGAAGGCTTATTGAGCAGTGTTGTTGGACTACTCTCACCCATGCAGATCAAAGGATAATCCCGAATAAACAGGAGTTCATAGCTAGCTCAGGATTAAAATGAAATAGTCAGTTTTAACAGTATACGGTTGTTATAAAGAAAAATGACTATTTTCGTGGTCTAATCTTTATACAAACTCATTGCATAGAATGCTTCCACTCACATATCTCTACATGAATGATCTGTGGATCACATCATTTGTATTACCTATAAAATGGGCCGCATCCAATAGTGTTACCAGGATGAGATACTCAATTTCATCCATATACTTATTAGACTATTTAGGCTATATACTATTAACTTTATAGCCATGGATATATTTATTGGATTTTTATAATAGAATGCAAAATCAACAACTTTATTGAATAAGTTACTCAATAATATTTTGGGACAGTTGAAAATATAGACATTAGATCCAAAGTATTGGCAGATATAACATAATGTAAAAAAATTGCAAATATGGCCAAATTTAAATAGTCTATGAGTGATAAACCATATTATTGGTGGGAGTCTATGATAGACCATATTATTGGTGGGAGTCTATCGGTGATAGACCATATCACTAGTAAGAGTCTATCAACGATAGACATGGGAGTCTATCAACGCTGATAGACTTGTCTATATTTGCAATTTTTTTTTTAAAATGATGTTATACACTTTGTTATTATTCCTAAAAATGTTACCAATTGCAATTACCCTAATATTTTATTGATAAATGAATATTTAACACGAACTACGAGTTCAAGGACATTCCCAACACCTTGAGCGGAAGAGGATCGGCAAAATTCCACTTTTCATTGAATATAAATTTTTATAGTAAACAAGCAACAAGATATGCATTTAATTATAAATTACAGCATACTAATGAAAGGTTTTAGAAACCTCACATTTGAAGACCTTTCTTCACGTTTTCCCTTGAACAATTCACGAACTCTTTGAAGACTTTCTTCAAGAATAACCTAAAACAAGATCGAACACTACCACGAATGTTTCCTTGGTATTCCCAGGGTGAGAACTCAGGAGTGGTGGGCTCATGCTATTTTGGTTTTGAGGGAAAACTTAATGTTGAGGAGGAAAGATTGAGAGCTCTCTCAAAATCTCAAACACACATAACTCTTCTGTTGTTTTTCCACTGTCTCAATCGATTAACCAACATAGAAGAAGAAGAAAACTTTTTCTTTTAATCTATTTGCCAAAAATAACCTCCACCCACAGAAAGAAGAATGGGAAGGGGGTTAATTATTAAAATAATAATAATATAAATATAAATATGATAACTAATTTATCATATTATATGTATATAATAAATTATATGTTATATCAAATATAACATATAACCTGTAGTTTTAATATTGTATCACATACAATATAAGCTATAGTTTATTTTCTCTTTTATATGGCATTTAATATAAATCTTATTTGTATTAAATTTAACAACTATGAATCCAATTCATAGAAACTATATTTAAATCTCATTCATATATTTATTTCCTTCTATTCAGCTTTAATGTATTAAATACATTATGACAATTATATCACATATAATTAGAACAACTTAATTATATCATATATAATTAAAACTCTCTATTAATTTGAACAATTCAAATTAATCCAAAACTGATTCTTAATTAATCCTATTGAGCTACCAAAGGGACTTTATGGACATGTAGCTTGAAGCGCCAATGGTACATGAATAATTAACTGAACTCTTTAATTAAATTATTCACCATCCGTTAACTGTTGGGCACTCCATTAAAGACCGACATTTTCACTCTTTGCGCTATATATATATTTCTATGTCCATTGGATATAACCAATCAATAGTACGATGACCCTTTATAAATTGCTCGTGAGTACAACTAGGCTAAATTACTGTTTTTCCCCTATAGTTACATCTAACTTCTTAAGTACCACTAATACATCTAATGAACAATAAATCAAAGTCCAATTATGACTAAACCCCTTCGAGCCAGGAGAGGGTGTGACATCACATTGCTCAAGACCCAAATCAGCCCTTAAGGGATCAATTTATCTACTTACCCCTACCTCAGGGAAGAAGTGAATTCCATCTTGTGTAGCTGTGTTCCCAGCTCCCCAATCTGACGAATCCTCAAAATGGTAGGCTTATTGATTCGGTGATCTGGCTACTCTTACCCATACTAATCAAAGGACCACCCTCATAAGTAGAACTTCACAACTCACTCAGGATTCAGGTCATGTTACCTCTTGTCATTCTGGTGAAATATAAGTCTCTATTATGAACGGTGTTATATAATGAGACTAAACATTTCATGGTCCGGTCTTAAGCAAACTTCTTTGTATAGAATATCGCCATTCGCATATCTATACATGAATGATCAGGATCAGATCATTTATAGTACTTTACAATAATTGTAACACCTACAAAGTGGGCCATACTCGTAGTGTCACCAGGATAAGGTACCTAACCTTATCCATCTACTACATACCATTTAGGTTATCACTTAAACATGATCCACCTGTATGTCTCTACATACATGTTTAAGTTATGAAGATAATGTTACTCTAAAAAAAAGCTATTATTCCTAGCTTAATTCTGGCTCGTTATCAGATTTTACATGTTTATTTTCTTATTTTGTAGGTACTGAGCAATCATGAGATGGAATTAGCGATTTGGGGCCGAACAAGGTTAATTTGAAGCAATTAGGAGTTGATTTAAGGATCCAGGCTTCAAGGGAGTTGAGATTTTCAAATTTCCATCGAGAACGATCAGTTATTGAGCACCATCGAGTCAAATTATACCAAGAAAACAAGCATTGAGTATCGAGGAAATGAGCAGCGAGTATCGAGTAAGCAAGCAACGAGTAACGAGTTTCTAGCAGAACACTTAGCCTCGTAACGCTCTTCACAAGCCTTAGTCCAATGCTCATTCGACGCTGGAAGGCAGTAGCATCAAGCGTAGGGCAGTGTTGCAATGCTGCCCAAAGCGTCGTGACGCTCCAGAATTGAATCATCGCCAGTGTTGCAATGCATCTCAACACTCGAGCCTCCTCGTTGTAAGGCAGTACACTCAACGTTGCAACGCCTCTTCCAAGCATTTCAATGATGTGGCAGTTGATGGAAAATTGTTGAACGTGCGGCGTAAGAAAGTGTTGGATGCATTGTTGCAACACTTGCCCAACGCTCTCCAATGCGCGCTACAATGTTGCAACGAAATTTTCCAGCACCGCGACGCCGCACGCAACTTATAAATATTGCATTGGTGTTCAACATTCAAGACAGACAGAGTGAGAAGAAATCAAGTAGCCTTCTAACACATTCCTGTTGCTAAATACTTCCGAATAGAGTTAAGTTTGAGAGTTTAGTTCAGTTTTGGGAGCCATTGAAGCCAAGTTGTCGACCGACCATCGTCATAGTCAACCTCAACTCTTTCCTTTGATAAGATAACCTTGGATGTTAGTTTATTGGTTTGTAGTTAATGCAACTAAAATATCATATATTTTATAGACAATGAATAAAATATCAAATATTTTATTAAATACACAATAAGTTTGTTCAATAATGTTTACAAACTATAGAACCCTATGAGATTTAGGGCATCAACCCCAACAATCTCTCACTTGACCTAAAGCTAGTGGTGTGTAGAATATAATCAAAATACAAACTACACAAATATTAAACTAGGGTATAACACGCGCCTAGTACAAATCTCCCACTTTTCCTAGTCCAGACATGGCTTGTCCTATAGACCCATACTGTCATACCCCCTCCCAGATTACCCTTTAAACTTGTAAAGAGATGTGACTACAGGAGTTACCAACCCTCTCGCTGGCACTTATTGCTTACTAACCTGTTTAAACTGACTTAGAACCCTGAAATGCATATATACTCAACCACAAACTTAAGACAAAAAAAGAACATTCATTAACAGAGTTCTACATTACTCTTCATATAATACAACTTATATGCTTTACATAAGCAGTGAGCCTAACACACTCAACTAGCCCCTACATGACATAATACATGCATGCTACTTTATGCAAAACCCACACTTAGACTTTATAACAAATGGTCTCGAGTGGCAGAGCAACAACATAATCGTCTTATGGGGAGTGACCACTACCTGTGGAGAAGACATTTAAACAGGGTGAGCTAAAAGTCCTGTGAGTGACTAACCTTTGAAACGTAAAAGATATACATACCAATCATGCTTAACAAAGAGATCATGGACTGAAAACTGTAGCTGAAAACTGAGAAATTAGTCAAGCAAGTATTTAAATAAAACTTCTCTACTAGTAACTAAACATAACATAGGCATCATAGACATCAGCTCTGGAGGCCCTTAGGCCTCAACTTCCACATTAAATATCTTTACAAGAGAGCAACTCCTCTGGTCCGCTCTTGAGCATAACCTTACAGAACTAAAATTTGGTTGGGGGAGGGACCCTCTGACCTAACTTTCACTATAACCTTAGTCGAGGTGTGTCACTTCTGACCATTACTTATGTTTTTAATTTTAACTCATCAAACAACTTCCATAACACTTGAAGCATAAAACATAATAACGTTATGTGAATACTTCCTGAATCTTAGTTGAGAACGAGCATTCATCGCTCAAGCTCCCAACTTCTGTATCAGGCCAAGAGACCCATACTTCGGCCTCAGGTTACTAAAATATGGCCTAGGAGACCCATACTTCGGCCTCTCAAATATGGCCTGGAAGACCCATACTTTAGCCTCTTCTTCAAAACTTTCTACGTGCACGTGGAGTTACTAAGTACCGTCAACATCTTAGGTACTTCCTGGACTTCTTCCATGCTTTTAGTATCCGACTTACTAAGAACATATCATGCTTTAAAACCATATATATTATGAATCTTTCAGAACATAGCTTTAAGCTTAGCATTTGTAGAAACTTAGCTACAGTCTTTAGAATGCATGACTTAACATAGAATACTTAATCTGAAATAAGACTAACATATCACCTTGGCATGCGATAAAACAAGTACATCATGAAACTTAATTGCTTGAAAACATATAAACTTATCAACAGTTATAATTGAAATAACATACCAACTCAACGCATAACATTCTTTATTAACAAGTTTTACTGAAACTTGAGTTCATCTCTTGGGATGTGGCTTCTCTATCCATCACCTTCAAAGTCCCACTGGCCCTATACATAGCTAGGATTCTATCATCAATCGTCTCTAAGCTCGGTTACCACTTTGAGGTATTAAGCTAAACATACTTTACTAGGAGTCGTTAACATAAACCTCACACTTAGCTTTGTCTTATAGACTTAGCTTTCCCTAATAGCATGCGCTAACCATTCAGGCTTTGTCTAGGGCAACATACTTCATAAGCACTAGACATTAATAACTTAAGAACACCATGCCTGGACCATACCTATCCATTATAAGTTACTAATCTATCAAGCATTCGTAAACATCAGTAAAGTAAATAGCTAGGCAAACATTTGAGGCTGGCTATCAATAAGTAACTTTCATAAAAGCATGACTTGTTAAATCATTCATAAACATTAGAGTCACTCAAAGTCTTCGGGAAATCCTTTTAAGATCGATGAGCTTCTCCTACTAATGTCAACCCTGTGAACATATCAAAATACTTTAGTTACTAGCCATGATTTCCCTTTTTAGACCCACTTTCAGAATTAAGCTCACATTTATTCCTTTCGCTTTCAATTCTTTGTAACTTACCTTAGGGCATCGAGTACTTAGTCAAATTTAAAAGAGCTTAAACTTCAGCTGGTTACCTTCTTTCTAACGCCCACACCCAGTACTTAGTAGGATTTTTGGGGTGCCAAACCCACGTTTAGCAAGTAGTTGCCTGTTCGCCCAACAAATTCCCAATTAGGATTCTTATGTTAATAACTCGAAATCTAGAACTCATTTTAAGAAAATTCCTTCTTCAAACATGCTCATAATTGTGTTAACAATGTTACCTCAAAATTTTATTGTAAAACTCTTCGTGGTTTGATCTAGATTATTAAATATTCCCCAATGGCTCTAAATAGCGAAGCTGCCTGCTTGTTCAACACTTTCTAGGTTTAGCTTCCAAAATATGTAACTCAAACCCTAGACCTTATCTTACAAAAGTTCCTTCTACAAACGTACTCATAAAGGCGATAAAAATATCACCTTAAATTTTTAGCTTGAAATTTCATGTGGTTCGGCCTGGATCTTGATTTCTTCACTGACGGTCTGGATTCACCCAAAAATGGAGTCCATCATTACTTCCTTCATTTTCTGGCCTTCTTCCAGCAAAACTTCCTTTCAGTGGCTTAGCTTCAAAAACTAGACTCTCAGAGCTTTCCAACGGTACCAAGATCGCTTGGTTTGCTCGAAGGAATCGTCCAAAACGAGTTCTTGAATTTTCTTCTTTCCTTTTTATACCACTGCCCCACCTTCTGCATGGAATCTCCTTAAGCCATGTCACTCACTAGTGGAGATTAAGGGCCAAGATTAAGCCACCTGTCCGAATTACTTAGGGTTTAAACCTGAATGCTTTGTGCAAAACTCGATACTCGAAGGAAAACTCGATGGTATATTGGTAAATACTCGATGGAAAAATTCAATGGTATTCTAGAAAATACTCAATGGAAAAACTCGATGCTCGATGGCTTGCTCGATGCACAATCCTTCCTCTAACCCACATACTCGATGCACGATCCTTCCTTGATCGTACATACTCGATGCACGATCCTTCCTCGATTGCACATACTCGATGCTCGATGGCATTTACTTGATACCAGCCTTGTGCTTACTCGATGCTTAACCACTATTTTCACGACCAACACTTAGCCAAAAATTTCTTTTTGCAAGGCTAGCTTATTAAACACTCGAGATTCAAGTTTCTTATACTTAAACGTTTCTCTTTTCAATTCTTTATTTTTAACCATACTTAAGTGAGGTAATTAAAACTCGGGCTTTATTTGAGTTATTGACATTAGAAGCTGAATCTGGAATTTATTGGGCGAATAGGCAACTACTTGCTAAACGTGGGCTTGGAACTCCAAAAACCGTACTAAGTATTAGATGTGTGCATCAGAAGGGAGGCGACCTGCTGAAGTTTAAGCCCTTCTAAATTTGACTAAGTACCCAACGCCCTGAGGTAAGTTAAGAAGATTTGAAAGCGAATTGTATAAATGTGAGCTTAATTCTGAAATCGTTTACCCGGTGTAAAGAGTTTAGCCAATTCATCTCGAATTGTTGGAGCCCAAGATCTGTAGGTCCACGAGGTCCCCCTACTAGCTCATAAATGGATTACCCTTAAAGTAGCGTGATAAGTTAATTTGAAACGTTCGAATTAGAATTAAGGGAATCAGTAATTATATGTGATATAGTTACGCATTTAATTTTGGAATTAAACGAAATTAAAGAATAAATTTCAAGAAAATCAGACATGAGGATTTGCATAAGCAGCGTAATGATCGTTCCAAATTCTATTTGAAATTGAACACTAATAATTACAATCAAGAAATGGAAACTAACAGGTCATGCACAATACGAAATTACAACATGCTTTACAATGAGATAAGATCAAGGGATAGAGTATCATACCTTTGAAGACTCATTCTTCAAACTCCCTCTATCACGAACGCTCGTTCAGTCTCTAAGATAGCAATACACGAATGCTCGAATACAATGATCGTAATACAGCACGATCAACAGCAACTACCACACGAACAACGCGAACACACAACGAATAGCATCCAAAACCTCGAACTCAGTCGAGTTGAGTGAGGACACCACCACAATGGTTACTTGGTATTCTCGATGAGAGAATCCAGAAGTCTGAGCTCTGTATGGACTTGGTTAGAGGCAGAGATCGGAGGAACAACAATCGTGTAGACGATGTGCAAGTGGGAGATGAGAAGTATCTATCGTATAGACGAAATGCTCAATCGTGTAGAAGAAGGCAGTCTATCATATAAACGATGCCCTGTGATCGTTTAGCTACAACCAACTGAGTGAACTAATGTATAGTAACACTCCACAATCGTTTAGTCTCTCTTTGAGCTATCGTTTAGTGAAACAATTTCACTAGATAGTCTTTCCGTGAGTACTTTCTGAATTAAGCAACTCTTCTAAATTTAGGAAAACCTTTTTCCTTTTATCTCACGATTACCATAAAACAACCAATAACCTCCCACTCAATTGGTTATTAGAGAAAAAGATATAATTATCCAATATTAATATTATTATAAATATATATGATAACCAACATACCATATTATATTTATAACCTATAGTTTTAATATTTCATCTCATGAAACACATAAACCATAGTTCTTTTTCTATTTTATGGTACTTAATGTAAATCGCATTTACATTAATTCTCCACTTGATGTATCTCATACATCACACCAATTATATAAAATATAATCGAATTTCCTCTTGTCAATTTGAACATTTCAAATTAACACCAAGAACTAATTCTCAACTTGTATCCATTGAGCTACCATGGGGACCTTATGAACCTGTAGCTTGAAGCTCCAACGATACGTGAATAACTGACTAAACTCTTTAGTCACGGGATTTACCATCCGTTAATTGTCGGGCACTCCACCAAAGACTGACAACTACACTCTCCTTACTATAGATATATTTTGTGTCCATATCAACCAATCAACAACGCGATAACCCTTCATAGATCGCTCGTAAGTACAGCTGGACTAATATACCATTATGCCCCTGTAGTTGGATCTAACTCCTTAGTTACCATTGATCCCTCTAATGAACATAAGTCATAGTCCTATTATGACTGAGTTCTCTCTTCCAAAGAGAAGTTGTGGCCACTATGTTCAAGCCCCGAAATCAGTTCTTAAGGGAGCAATCTATCTACTTTCCCCTGCTTCGAGGAAGAACTCAATTCCATCTTGTGTAATTGAGTTCCCAGCTCCCAAATCAGATAAATCCCCAAAGAGGTAGGCTTGTTGAGTTGGCAATCTGGCCACTCTCACCTATACTAATCAAAGTACCGCCCTCAAAGGCAGGAGTTCCCAAAACACTCAGGATTAAGGTCATGTCACCTATGGTCGTTTAGGTGAGATGTAAGTCTCAAGTATTAACGGCGTAATATAAAGAGACTATTCATCTCGTGGTCCGGTCTTATACAAGCTCTTTGTATAGGACACCCCCGCTCGCATGTCTCCACATGAATGGTCAGGATCAACCATCTATAGTAATTCACAACACTTGTAAACCTCTACAAAGTGGCCCTTATCCGTAGTGTCACTAGGATCAAGTATCCCTCCTTAATCCTTATACTATAGACTTTCTTAGGTTATCACTTAAGGCATGATTCACTTGTATATTTCATATACAGGTTTAAGTTTTCATACAATAACCATGGAGCTTTGTTTATTGGATATGAGTAAATGCCAAATAAAATAACTCTTATTTTATTCATAACAATGTCACATCCCGCACCAGATTACCCTCCTAACCTGGATGGAATAGTGACTGTAGCAGTTACCAACCCTTTTAATGGCACTTACTGCCTATCTTACCTGCTAAATAATACTCAAACCCTGAATACATACATATTAACTCAGAACTTAACACATTTACATTATAGGATTTTGTAGCATTGTATATACATGGAAATTACAACCTAGTGAGCCCCATCAAGAGTACTAGTCACTAGACAGACACATGTGTACTAACTAATACAGGTCTTCAATTACGCTTCCTTCAACCTGTTTCTTTGAGTGGCAGAGCAGCAGCAGAATAGTCCTTTGGGAACTGACTGCTACCTGAAAAATAAAAACATTCGAAAACGTGATCTAGAAGCCTAGTGAGTGACTTAATAAAAATATAAATCTCATGCTTAAAACCGAAAGCTTGAAAACATAATACTAAAACTAGAGTATACCAAGCAAACGTGTACATAAAACTTTTAAAACCACCATTAACATCATTATTCCTCAGTTGAGAACGAGCATGCATCGCTCTAGCTCCCAACATCTATTATCGGCTAAGAGACCCATACCTCGGCCTCTCATTCAATAATTAATATTATTATAAATATATATGATAACCAACATATCATATTATATTTATAACCTATAGTTTTAATATTTCATCTCATGAAACACATAAACCATAGTTCTTTTTCTATTTTATGGTACTTAGTGTAAATAACATTTACATTAATCCTCCACTTGATGTATCTCATACATCACACCGATTATATCAAATATAATTGAATTTCCTCTTGTCAATTTGAACATTTCAAATCAATACCAAGAACTGATTCTCAACTTGAATCCACTGAACTACCAAGGGGACCTTATGGACCTGTAGCTTGAAGCTCCAACCGTATGTGAATAACTGACTAAACTCTTTAGTCACGAGATCCACCATTCGTTCACTGCTAGACACTCCACTAAAGACCTGTCTCTTATACACATCTAGATGTGTATAAGAGACAGGCCCTTAAGGGAGCAATCTATCTACTTACCCCTGCTTCGGGAAAGAACTCAATTCCATCTTGTGTAACTGAGTTCCCAGCTCCCAAATCAGAAAAATCCCCAAAAAGGTAGGCTTGTTGAGTTGGCAAGAGTTCCCAAAACACTCAGGATTAAGGTCATGTCACCTATGGTCGTTTAGGTGAGATGTAAGTCTCAAGTATTAATATAAGCCTCAAGTATTAATGGGTTATATAAAGAGACTATTCATCTAATGGTTCGGTCTTATACAAACTTTTTGTATAGGACACCTCCACTCGCATGCCTCCACATGAATGGTTAGGATCAACCATTTCTAGTAGTTCACAACACTTGTAAACCTCTACAAAGCGGGTCGTATTCGTAGTGTCACCGGGATCAGATATCCCTCCTTAATCCTTATACTACAGACCTTTTTAGATTATCACTTGAGGCATGATTCTATTGTATATCTCATATTCAAGCTTAAGTTTTCATATAATAACCATCGAGCTTTGTTTATTGGATATGAGTAAATACAAAATAAAATAACTCATATTTTATTCATAACAATGTGTACAGTTTACAAATTACGAGACTCCGAGAGAATTAGGATACCAGTCCCAACAATCTTCCACTTGTCCTAATGTCTTCAACTAGGTTTAACACACACCATAGTTCTCACACAAGCCAACTCCAATGCATGTGCCTTGTGTCTTGGCCTCCTCTTAGCTTCAATCATCATCACAACTCCAGCTCTTTCAACTTTGCAAGGCCTGACCAACGCAAGCCTTACTCATCGCATGCTAAGCTTGATCATCGTACACCCAACCATCGCCCAAGCCACTGCTTTCTTTAATGCTCGAGGCGTGTCTTGTCGCAGCCCTCATCGCATGCTAACCTCTAATGCTCATTCGCGCGCTACACCTCAACACACAGCCTTGCCATCGCTTCCCATCGCGTGCATGTGCTAGGCTGAACGCCCAATCCCGAGCCAACGCCACAGCCCCATCAGCTGTGCATTTTCTCTTTGGCAATGCTCAACACCCTCCTAACGCATGTATACTAATCTCACAAGACTTGGTTGCTGCATGCCTTATCTATGCATAAGGTTGCAAGCGTTCAACATGGTTCTTCTTGGCATTCACATTCCAACGCATGCCTTCTCCTCACTCAGCCACACTTAGCTTCCTTAAGAGCCCAACTAACTTCAAAAAGTAAGGCCAATGCCCATGGCTCACCTCTAATGCCCATCACAAGGCCAACTCATGGGCTACATACTAACAACACTTAGCCAAATTCTAGCTTCACCCAAGAGTCAGGCTTCCAAACATAAACATTTCTTCCAACTCTTCACCCACTTCCCTATAATTAGACATTAGTTCTCACATTAACTTACTCACCATACTGGTCTCAGTAGTAAACATACACAAGTAGGGAAATTAGGGTTCAAGGTTTACAATCGTCTAGACTGATTTGCTCAGAAACCGATTGAAAAACAGAAAATTGAAAACACAGAGGAAGAGTGGTGAGGGAGTGTATGGAGGAGTAGTGCTTGAAGAATGAGATATCTTTGATGGCTGAAGGCTTGCGCCTTTTATAGGGGCAAAGAGCCAACGGTGAAGGATGCAAGCCATGCTCAGCTACTGAACATGCAAAGGACGCAAACCACGCTCATCCACTGAACGTGGTGCCATTGCGATATGTGCGGAAGGCCAACGACTGAAAAACTTTTTTTTTTTAAAATAAAAATTAAATAATAATAATAATATTTTTATTAAAAAATAATCACACGCGTCACGAATTCCTTATTTTAGTCGGTTAAAGAATTGGCTAAAGAATTCATTATTTTAGTTGACCCAAGAAAGTTGCCGAGTGTTTTTCCTTCGACCTTCCAAAAGTACCTTCAGAAAATGCATGGCAACTAGACTACAATTTCTGTATTGCATGCCTCATCACTTCATCTTGACTTTTATCATTTTTTGATATCAAATCGAAGCTTACTTTCAGAAAAAATATCAATTTATAAACCGGATTGATGAATTTAAAACTGAACTTTATACCATACATTGTATTTTGTTTGAAAAAAACTCGTGTAAAATTTATTGTTGTATCAATTAAGCTACTAAACATTCATACAAAAATCAATTTATATTCTTAGTTCAATTTCCTTTGAGAATTATTTATGTATTTACTCTATTCCCTATTTTGTAAAACCAACGGGAAGAATTCTACATTTGAAAATCAAATGTATAAATGATTTTAGAAGATTCATAATGAAAAAGTCTTAATAAATTGACTTATGAAATTTTTGTTATCTTAGTTGATTCAAATCATAAGCTTCTCACAATATTTATTGAATGAAATCCAAAGGAAGATATAAATTGATATATTGACGTTCAGAGTTATAATTAAATCAACTCTCAAAGTTTAGGAAATATATTGATATTGCCTTTAATTTTATTGATTGATAAATTTATATAAAACTTCAAGAATTACATACCTAAATATAATAGCACTAAATAAAAAAAAATTAAAAAATAAAGAATAAGTGGAGAAGTTTAAGTATTTGACAACTCGTGATAAATTTATCATTGCCACTAAACTAGATTCTAATGTGTAAAATCGTATAATCTTATAATCTTGAATAGAGATATCTTAACCATCCAACTACGTTGGTTTCAATCATTTAGCAGGATACTCGAGATGAGCTCTTGGAGAAGTTCCAACCCATCTTCTTTGCAGTGAAATGTGCCAGCACAGGCACATTGTTCCCACAGATGAGCAGCTTTAACCTGCTTGCAACGAGCACAAACCAAATCCTGCACGTGATATGCACGCTCTCTCTGCATCACAATGTGAATCAATGCATTCTCAATCAGTTCTTGGTTGTATGGTTGTCCACATTCTGCCACACCACACCGCCATTCTTGTGCTTGTAAAGTTGAGTCACAGTACAAGTCCAAATCTCGACAGTCATTGCAATAGCTGCCCTCACAACCAAAAGAAAAAGTGCAAGAATTTGAGCAATTTGGTTTTTTTATATATATAGGAAAACGTCGTTTTATATTCCGTTGTATCAATTTAAACTTCAAAATTCTGTAAGTGCCTCGTTAATTACGTTTCATTTTGATAACCATTGTGTGTGAGACTTATAATTTTTTATGTTCAAATAAGTATAATTCAACTGACATAGTGCTTGTAATATCATCCTCAAGTCAAATGTTCAATTTTCCCACCCTGCATTACTAAAAAACAAGACTTATAATTTTTTTGTTCATAAGCAAACCAATTTTGACCCTCGAAATGCCGTTCATACATCAATTCTAATCATCTATTTTGTTAATCCAACATTTAAAGAAGCTTACACGTGTGTAAGAATTGGTGTATGGACGATATTTAAAGATAATAAAAGTCTAAATTGATTCACTTATGACACTTTAAAAGTATAATTGATACATAATCTCACAATGTTTTTCCAAATCTGAAGGTAGTTATATACAAATCATATATTACATGCAAAAGACATTGGGTAAGATGAATGAAGTGCAGGGATTAGAAAACAGAGCTTCTGGTGCAAACTCTTTCACATGCGTACTTCAGTAAATTCTTCTTCATTCTCTGCACAATAGGAAAAATATTGACAAGACCATTCATTGTTATTATTGGCACTAAATGGAATGAATGTTATTCTAAGCTACTTGGACTGCAGTTTACATGCAGCTCAGTAAGGAAGTCAAACTGCAGGTAAGAGAAGCCAAGAAATATGTTACAACTTAAATCTTGGGGTTTATGTAGATGGTTAAGGAAATAAACTCTGTACTAATAAATGTATCAATATCTTCAGAGTTTTGCAATGATATCGATTTATGGACACTACCAGAAGATCTTTTTTGTAAAATATCACGAACAATCCCAAACAGTTGGTTTCTGAAGTAAGAACTCAACTGATAATCAAGATGAACATGATAAATATTTAATTAAGAATCTTAAAAGTAAAAAAATATAGAAAAAAAGAAACTCATAGTTACTAGAAGCAGACGAGTGTTTTATACCTGCTCTTTGAGATGGTCTGTCACGTGTGTTTCAAATGATTCAGTGGGCGGGGTACACTTGTCGCCCTGCTGCAACGATGCTCTTGCTACAGCTTGTTTCGTTGCATATTGCCATGGAATGTATATAAATGAAGAAACGATGGTAATGAAACAATCCTGCAATAACAATTAGGTGACCACCGTAGTTTGAACTACTGAAAAATTCAGTAAGACTCAAATAGTAAGGTTACCTGAATTTTCATAGGTAGATATTCGGCAATCCTCCAGTTGGACAATATGTTAATAACTTGGGATTCAGCATCAGTAATTTCATCTTTTGCTGGAATTCCACCATAGTTGTACTGAAATAAAAGAAACGTCGAAAATCAGAAATAAAAATCCAAATAGTATGATAGTACTTGGGGAGGTAGAATGAAAGCTTAATTTACTTTAACTATTATAGGAAAAATTGCAAAAATCATCCTTGAAGTATGGTGGTAGTTGTAATTACACTCTTAAACTTTCAGTTTTAAAAATTGAGTCTTCAAGTTTATATAAGTGTCAAAATTTGATCAAACTAGACCTTCAAACTTAAATAATTGTATAAATCGTAACATTTGTGTAAGTTTGAGGGTTCAAAATTTATCATTTATGGGCCTAATACCTATAATTATTGTTAGCTTGAGGGTCTAATTTTAATACTTTTAGAAATTTCGGGGTCCAATGTTTATAATAGAAAGTTCAAGGGTGTAATTGCAACCACTACCATACTCCAGGAGTGGTTTTCCAATAAAAAAGAAATGCTTATATATTTTGAATTTTACATCTTTGACGATACTAGGCTACAGTTTTTTCCCCACTAATCATGGTTAATGGTACCTGAAAGTGTCGTGATGTAAGTAAGTTAGTACTCTCCCTTTAATTAGTCTTTACCAACCTGAACATAACTCAACTGATTAAGGCATATATACTCAATCGGAGGTTAGAAGTTCAAATCCCTCACCTCAAATATTGAACTAAGGGAGGTGTTTGATTAACCAACTTCATAAGTTTGTGTTAAACTCCGCTTCAATAGTTCACTATTGAAATTTGCACATTTAACGAGAAACTCCATCAACCCATCTTTCTCTATTTTGCATATTTATCGAGTAACTTCATCTTATAACTCTGCACCCTAAACACAGTCTTTCTAACTCCAACATATTAACTCTAGACTTCGTAACATAACTGAGTGCCCCAACCACCCCTAAAACAATATATATTTTAAGTTTCTTCTCTTTTTTTTCCATCCAAGAATATGTTGTCCTCGAGAGAAGCAATATGAATTTTCTTTAATAAAAAGCTTCAAAAGAGCAAGAAACAACAAGAAAGTTAAACATGAGGTCATCAAACCTGATCCATAAATAACAGCGAGTGCCAGAACTGTACTGGTTGCAGCTCGATCCACTCAAACAGGTCCCTACTTAAAAGGAAAAATAATAAGGCAAAACAGAAACCTAATAAGCATGCTTTATAAGAAAGACAAAAGATTCCAGAGGAAAAAAAGGAACAACCTTGTTTGCAGTGTTTTCACCAAGCTAACACAATATGCTTTAGCAGCATAAAGATCAGACTTTCCCGTGTCTATGATTACTTTTGAGAAGTTTGCAAAAATAATGGTGGCACCTAATTTGCGTATAACAGCCAACAAAAGAGCAAACACTATGAACAAGTTTTAAAAGAGTAGCTCAGTTTATTGAAACAGCAGCAACGGTAAATACGATGCATTTGAAAATTTTAGATTACATTAAAATACCACTTTAATCTCTATACTTCAAGACTTGTTCCATTTCAAAACTTGTATTACAGTATTGATATAATTAAATTTACTGTAATCCATCGTCAACTCAAGCTTTTAGATTGATGCGTGATTTAACATGGTATCCAAGTAAGACATTAGTGGTCGAGCTCTATAAAACTACAATAGTTGGATACCAAGGAAACTAGTACTAGTAGAATATTATTAAATCCTAGGGGTAAGTGACCATCATAGATTGAACTTATTCTCTAAGTTCCTTATTATATTTATACCCATGACCCTTATTTACCACTAGCCAATTCAGGATGATTGTCATTTTCTCCCCAATTAATATTGATTTACACTCATTAGATTTTACAAATTTCATCGTCCACGAATAAAGAAGTGTTAGAGTATTGCTATAGTTACATTTATCATAATCCATCCGCTTAAACTTTTGAGTTGAATGGTGATTTAATAATCTATATATACAAATATCTCCCTATAGTTTCAAGAGGCCTCACCTCTAAATTTGAAAAACAATTCCATATTGTGTCATTCCTAATACGAAGGTTTTCTTTTTGTTGCTGTTAATTCAAATGAAAATTAACTATTTTTATGATCTCATAAAGGTATAGGGACAAAAATAGAATAAGTTTTAAGTTTATAAGAACATGAATGCATACTCTGTGAAGCAAGCGATGAAGAGCTGGGTCATGAAGCCTTGATTGGGGGCTGCAATGCAAAAGCAAAAAAGAATGAATACAGTCAACTAGCCAAGTTTTACATTCAGAAAGAATCAAGAAGATAACACACAGAAACCTGCAAATCCAACGGTACAGATTCAACAAAATTTCATCGGCATATACGTTTCCAGATGTAGTTGCATCTGCAAGACATCTTCGAATCAATTGTTTCAGGACAGGAAATGCTGGGGCATATAATTCAGCCTCATCAAAGCCACCGCCTTCTATTTCATTCACTTGGTTACTCTTCAGCAGAGCATTCACAGCCAAATGATGGATCTGAATAAGTTGGGACAAAGATACTTAAATACCGTCAGTTAACTCAACAATTAGGTCAAATATACCAGATTTTCCCTAATCTTTAAGATATTTCTCAATTTCGTCCTTGATCTTTTAAAATTCCCAGTTAAGTACTTCTCAATCAATCAACCAAATTCTATTATCACATCTGTAGAAAAAAACATATGACCAAAAAGGCAACAAGCCCTTAAAAGCTTCTTCTAACAATAAACTAGGATTCAACAAGGAAATATAGAACAAAATGGAATTATTTATAATAATAATTAAGAATAACAAACAAACAAACCTGTTGTTGATCATGTAATGCCCTTGAAAAGAAAATATCTGCTGTAAAAATTTTCCAATCAAGTTCAATATTTCCCAAGAGTACCTGCCAAATATGATTCAAAATTAAGATTCATATCAACTACAAATAAAGAAACTGACAGAGAAAAAAGAAAAGAAAAGAAAAGAAGTTACATGGGCATATCTTGCAAGAGAGATTCTGTCATTTAACCATTTGGATGAATCAGCACACCGTCGTATTCCAATCTCAGCAGCGTTTTGTTGCCAACCAAGAAACTGTGACACATACATTAATACAAAATAATGCATTTTACTCGTATTGAGTAACCGATCTAAATAATCAAACACTTCAAGTTAGAGTTCATATACTTGTACATACTATTCTTGCTGATTTCTATAGAGAGAAGGCTCAAGCATGACTTGGCAAATAAGGCCTATCACACACTTTAACCATAATGCAAAATAAAAAGATCTTATGGATATTTGGCATCAATATCTCTAACTCTTATAACTTTTTTTCTCTGGTCAAATATCATTAATTCGGAAAGTTGCAGAGTCAAAGGGTTCAAATCATGTGATGGCTATCCCGTGGGGTCTTTGGAGAGAGAGGAATAATAGTCTTTAGCAGTTGGGCTAGTGAGCTGTGGTCTCTTTGTTAGATTATATGTTTCTCTTTAGGCTTGGGACGAGACTTTTTTGTTCTTACCCTCTAGGTCTTATTTTCATGGACTGGGCCCATTTTTGTAGTTCGACTCCCTTTTGTGGGTTGTTTTCCCTTCTTTCTATATGCTTTTGTATTTTCTTCCTCAATGAAAATTCAGTTATTCAATAAAAAAAAAAAGAGGGGGATAAATGCTTAGAAGCTAGAGCCAAACAGACTACCTGATATTGGCTATGATGAGCATTATAAGGAATGTTCAAGCATGGAAAATCATCTAAGGCTTTCACAACTGACTTCAGAAGTTGCACGTTTGGGGACTCGATTATAGCTACAAGAGGTCCACGGTTTATGCTCCTGCGGATAAATATCAGTGCATGAGTCAGCATGAAAGAGACTAAATAGAAGGGCATAATCAGTAGAACGTAACAACAGACATTTTTCAACCTGATGCAAAGTAAACCTGAGATGAGACTAAAGTTACAACCGTAAATATCCGACATAGAAGAGCCAATAAAAGGGATATTTATAATACTAGATGTACTACATACATGGAACAGCTAAAAAAAATCCTGAATCAAATAGGACAAAATATACATCAGATCCTGTTAGAAGGGAAAACTATTTTGACATGTTATTTCAAAACAATAATCATAGTATGAAAAATATATAATGGCTGAGACATATTCTTCTGTAGGAAATAAATAAAGTTTGAAAAAAAAAAAATTAAGGTACAAATCCTAATAATTTCCAAAAATGCCCGTGTTTGAAAGAATTTCTATAAATTAAACAATGACAAAACCTGTACTCTGTTATTGATTTTTGCAAAATCACTTCCAGCTTCTTTGATGTTTACAACATAGTCAACCTATGAGGTGAATAGAAAATGAAAGTTGTGATTAGACTTCAAGATAAAAGAAAAATACACATGAATCATCTCAAGATGAGATAGACGATTAAAGCTCCAGAAATTTAGAACCAACTAATTGCATAGAAATATTTGTTCAAGTAGATATCCAAAAATAAGATATTAGTCTCTAATAAATAAGATTAAACTGCAGCTTAGCCAAACAACTTAAGCATTTGCACCAGAAGCTCTGTTTCCTAATCCCTGCATTTCATTCATCTTACCCAATGTCTTTTGCAGGTATTATATCTAATTTAATATATATTTATATATATAAACAAGTGAAAAAAATCAATTTATATACCTAAATTTTGTGGAAAGAGTATAATTGAAACTATGAATTAATAATTGTATCAATTTACATCTTACTTCAAATTTCGTTTGAAAAACATTGTGAGACTTTGTATCAATTAAACTCTAAAGTGTTATAAGTGAATCAATTTAGATCCTTTATTAAGATTACCTTTGAAAATCGTCCATACACTAATTCTTACACATGTGTAAACATCTTTCAATGTTGAATTAATAAAATAGACGGTTAGAATTGATGCATGGACGACTTTTCGATGGTCTAAATTGATTTGCTTATGAAAAAATTAAGTCTTTTTGTTTTTAATAATGCGGGGTGGGGAAAATGAACCTTTGACCTGAGGATGATATTACAAGCACTATGCCAGTTGAGTTATGTTTATTTTAGCAAAAAAAAAAAAAATTATAAGTCTTACACACGATGGTTATCAAAATGAATGTAATTGATGATGCACTTACGAAATTTTGGAGTTTAAATTTGTAACGACCCGAGTTCAGGAGGGGTACATGAATGAACCGGTATCACATCCAAATGAGAGGGATCCTGAGGACATAAAAGTATGGTTAAGAAAGGCCTAAAAGAATTGAAAGTTACTACTTATACCAAGAAGGCGCACCTTCCTTTTCGGTGGCTCAATCATAAGAACTCCAAAGTTAAGCATGCTTAGCTTGGGTCATTGGGTGACCTCCTAGGAATTTTCCTAGGATGCATGTGAGTGAGGAAAAAGCATGCTGAAAGGATCCGTGTTGGTTTACAACTTAAATTGATACAACCTGTTGAAATATGTTGCATTAGCTCTAAAGGCATATTTGTAGTTTACTCTATATTACTAAATTAGGGTTTCCCCTCATTCTATTTATATCTGAGGTTGGGATCTCTTGTAAGTATGACATTAAACAGTAGAACTTTTACCTTGTCTTGTCTCTTTTCTTTCTATCTTTCAATATGGTATCAAAGCAATGTGATGAAACCCTAGCCCCGATAGAAGAAATTCAGTCATCAAACTTGATAGATGAGGGAACATTGGCAGACATGACTAATGTGGCTGTGATTCAAGCAGTCGTTGATCGATATCTTCGAACCATCTTAAACCCAGTGCAACCCGAACCATCTGAAACCGTGCTGCTAGACTTCAACAACCCAGCTGCCAGACTTCAACAACCCAGTCGGCAAACATCTCGGACAGCTTCAATCGTCGAGCATCACCAACCCAGTCGACGCGCATCTCGAACCGCAACCTTGACTTGGATCGCGATCGACACAAGGCTCTGGTGGGTTCGCTCCAGCCGGCGCACCGAACGTCTCCCAGCTCCAGCATATCAGTCCATTCCAGCCAAACATCGCTGATGAGGGTGCTTCAACTTCGCACACGATAGGGTTCGCTTCAGATGGTTGTTGGTTCGCTCCAGCTGCTGGGCCGGGTCAGATTGGTGTGTTTGCTTCAACCTCGCAGCTGATCGTTAAGCCCTCCGTTCGTTACCCACCTTCACAACTGTCTGGGAGCAACGCCGATCACAGACCGCCCTATTTTGCCACCGGTGGAATTCCAGCATTAGCTTTCTTCTCACAGTACCATGGTGGACAACCTCTCCCTCATGTGTACTCGGTTCAACCTCAGTTTCGAATGGGCGATTCCGTTGAAGAAAACTCCATTACCTATGGACAGAAACATCCTGGATCTGAATCCTATGGGGAAATCCAACAACAATTGGCCAATCTCCAACAACAAATGGCCGCTCTCGAAGCCAAATTGAATGGCCATGATTCTTCCCCGATCTATTCAAAAAATCCGGTAACAATGTTTCCTACTCTTCCTACTACTAATCTTTTATTTAGGACTATAGGAATCTCTGTAGGAATGATCACAGGAGAGAAGCTGAATGGACAGAATTACTTCTCTTGGTCCCAAACAATTAAAATGGTTTTTGAGTGACGCCATAAGTTTGGGTACTTGACTAGAGAGATACCACGACCAAGTCTTGGGGATCCTCAAGAGCGTGTCTGGAAGGGAGAGGATTCATTGCTCCGCTCGATGTTGATCAGTAGCATGGAACCACAAATTGGGAAACCTTTACTCTGTTAGCCACCACACGAGATATTTGGGATGCAGTCCGACGATTATATTCGAGACGTCAGAACGCATCCCGCCTGTATACTCTATGTAAACAAATTCGTGAATGCAAACAAGGGAGCATGGATGTAACGTCATACTTCAACAAGATGTCTTTGTTATGCAAGAAATGGATCTATGTCGGGAGATCATCTGGAACTGCCCGCATGACAGAATTCAGTACTCGAAGATACAAGAGGTTGAGGGTGTGTATCATTTTCTTGCGGGGTTACCCTCAAATTTGATATGGTTCGGAGTCGAATACTAGGGTAGAAATGATACAGTCCCTCATGGAGATCTGTTCAAAGGTTAGATTGGAAGAGGATAGATCAAGTGCAATGAATGGGCCTGGGGTTACCATTGTAGAGTGATGCATTTTTTTATGAAGTGAAATTATGGAGGAAATGCGATGGTAAAAAATGCGTTGAGCACTCAAGTTTTCTCAGTGGAATCCAAATGTAAACCCCACTAAGTTCCTGATAAGTCCAGTGTCAAACTTAGGGACTTGGGAAAACAGGTTGCATTGGTAATTTTTTTAGAAAACTTTGTGGTAACCAAATAAATCAATAGTTGTTGAGGTTGTTATTTGCGGTAATGAAAAATAAACAAATGCGGCGGAGTTTGAAAAGAGTTGATAAAATGGAAGATACGATGAGTATGCGGTGAACCGGTTAAGAAGGGTTTCAGCTAACACTTCCTAGGATGCGTTCATGCTTTACGATCATGCACCACACATATAATAGTAAACCATCTCTTGATGCGAATGCTATGGCTTCTATTGCTAGAACACATGCGATATATGCGATAAGTCTATAGGACCTACACATAAGCCTCTATTCTTATTTATGCGGTGATGAAATGACACACATACAAATAAGGAGATCACATAATATCAACCTGTCTCAGGGTGCATGCGATGTAGGTTGGCAAACAGAGCTTATCTCTAAGTTCCTATCTCTTGTTTATACAGTTATAATCTTGCTCTCTTGAGTCTAGATTCTAACCTAGCTCTCTCGAGTCTTAGGTTCTTTCTTTAGACTCTCTCTCGAGTAGCTCTAAAGGGATATTTGGCACAACATAAAACAAGACAATCGCAAACAATGAAAATCCTAGGTCATGTTAGCTTAGTTCTTCTCAACCCATTCGACTAGTTTAGCTACTTATACGTAATAAGAGAGTGAACAGATGTAGAATAAGAACTTCCATTGTATAAATATAAAGATGAAGTACAAAACAACAATGCAAGAATAGAATAAAGAGCCTAGTAGCAATCTCTTACTTTCCAGGCTTTTACACTGTCTTTTCTACTCGTGTTCAAAAGGTAATCTCGCTCTCGCGAGAGTCGTCCCGCTCTCTATTTCTACGCCTTCGGGTACTCTCTTGAGTTTCCCTGAGCGATCTTCCTGCGTCTCAGTTCTTCTCTTGCTTCTCCTTAAAAATAAAAGAAAACTATGGACAAAGACGTGCTAAGCTAACTTAACCGAACTTCGGAAATATTTTCGAACCCCTTTTCTGAAGGATGCCTTTGGTATTTATAGAGATTCGGGGTGAAAGGCAGCTTCTCTCTTATGATTGCACAGATGGGATGGCTTTAATTCCCTGACTGATGCACTGAATATTTGTCACCGAAAAGCTGAATGTACTTGTTATCGTTAGTGGCTGTCAACTTAATTCAGATTCAACCGTCATCAGCTTTTTGTCCCATCGTGATTAATTATGCCTTTCACCCAGATGCGCCCACTAAGTTGCGCCGACCAAGTTGCGACAATCCTTCTTGACCAAGTGTTTGCGAACACAATCACCGCAAAGTCTTACGATGATGCTGCACTCGACCAATGATTTCCTATGATCACTTTTCCGCTTTGCGTCAACGCATATTCTGCATAAAAATAAAAAAATCTACTATTTTCTATGTGATGAACGCATGCAACCGCAATGTAATAAACTTAATGTTTTTTTTATGCAATCTAACACATTTTATCAACGCAAGCCAGCATTGTTTAGAACTTAGCACTATGATAACATGCATTTATGCCCGTTATCATAGAGTTAGCTGCCTTTGGGGTGAAATCCGCTGGATCTGATGGTGACAAGCAGAATAACAAAACACCCCCAGTATGTGAGCATTGCAAAAAAAAGTGGACATGAAGGATCAGTGTTGGAAACTGCATGGTCGACCTCCAAATGGTAAACATCGCCATCCAAATGACAAGTCAAAATTTGGTTATGCTCTAGTGAGTGAATCGGTTGAGGGGGCCACACAACCTCAGATACAACCTCTGGTGACCATCCCAGGTGATTCAGGTTCCATAGGGATCGGAACAGCTACTCAATCAAGTAACCCTCAATCTCTTAGCTTCCTTGTTGAAGGGAATGAGTTATGGATTCTAGATTCAGGAGCGACCGATCACTTAACTAACTCATCTGATCAATTTTTCTCATACTATCTAAGTACTAGAAATGAGAGGATTCGAATTGCGGATGGGTCCTTCGCTTCTGTTGCTAGAAAATGAAGACTGTCACATTTTTAGGGATTAATTCTACAAAATGTCTTACATGTGCCAAAAATTTCTTACAACTTGTTATTAATAAGTAAAATAACAAAAGATTTGAACTGTAGAGTCGTCTTCTCACTAGATGCTGCTTTGTTTCAGGACTTGAGCTCGGGGAAGACAATTGGCACTGCTCGATATGACAGGGGCCTCTATTTCCTTTTTGACGATGCTTCTTCCAGGAACTTATTTAGGACTAGCCTTTTATCTTCATTTACTATGTTTGAAAAAGATTATTTATTGTGGCATTTTCGTCTTAGACATCCAAGTTTTCAATATATGAGATATTTGTTTCCCTACTTATTCCATAATGTGAATGTTTCTTCGTTATCTTGTGATGTCTGTATACGTGCTAAACAACCTCGTGTGTCTTTTGTTTCTCAACCCTATAAACCTACCCAACCTTTCCACTTGATCCACAGTGATGTTTGGGGTCCTTCAAACATCTCTACCTTGTCTGGTAAACGGTGGTTTGTAACATTCATTGATGATCATACCTGACTTACATGGATATATCTCCTTGTTGATAAGTCCAGATTTTGTCTACCTTCAAACAATTCTATCCCACTATCGTAACACAGTTCAACACAAAGATTTTCAATATATTGTAGACTATCATGCAAAGAGATGTGTTGCATGGGATGTAGCTCATGCTTAGAGTAAACCAAAGAAGAGGTGGTGGGTTGCTTGTGAGCAAGTTGAAGATGAACTTGAAAAACCCATTTTTCAAGTTTTGTGTAATTTTTGAATTTTCAAAATCTATTTTGATTTTAAAATCATATTTTATTTCTAAAATCAAAATTTATTAATTTTACAAATTAATTTCATAAATTAATTTTCTAATAAAATTAATAAACGAAAGTCATTGTGTTCCGGTTGTAGCTGTTAGTGTCGTGTTTGGCCTCGCCATTTTTTAGTAATAATCTGACGCCAGCTAGGTTAGTAATTCACTATTCTTATCAATAGAGTCTGGAGACTTCTTGGTTCATCATGTTATTGCTTTAGGTTTACATACAACTACATTGATCTTAGTAAAAAGTTCTTTAAATTAATTTTTTACACAAATTCATCTTCATATATTTAAATCATATTTAAATATATTTTCTCCAATTTCGTTTGATTCTAATTTGAACGTTTCAAATTAATTTATCACGCTACTCTAGAGCTAATCCATTTCTGAGCTAGTAGGGAGACCTCATGGACCTACAGATCATGAACTCCAACGATCCGAGATTAATCGGCTAAACTCATTAGACCGATCTAACCCCCATTTGTTAACTAATGGGTCACTCCACTAAAGCCCATAGTTGAATTCCCTTCACTGTAGATATATTATGTCCACTTGATATAGCCATGATTAATAAGTTAACCCTTCACAGGTTGTTCATAATAACGGCTAGGTCAAATCTCTTTTACCCCCCTCTTGTTCCTTAAGTCCCCATTGATCCCTTAATGAACAATTGTTTTGTAATCCAATTACAAAACGGAGCCCCTCTCATGCCAAATGAGAGGGCGAGATCCCTTGTTCAAGCCCTAGAATCAACACTTAAGGGAATAACCTCTCTACTATCCCTAAAGCGGGTAAGAGTGAATTCCCTCTTGCACCCTATGTCCCCAGCTATCTATCCGGTCTTACCCCTAAAATAGCAGTGATATTGAGTCGACGTTGTTGAGCCAACCCTCACCTATGCAAATCTAAGGGCAATCCCAGATAAACAGAAGTTCATAGTTAGCTCAAGATTAAGGTCAAGTTACCTAGGTCATCGCTTTGAAATAGTCAGTCTTAAATAGTAAACAACGTTATAAAGTAAGAGTGACTCATTTCGTGGTCCGATCTTGTACAAACTCTTTTACACAAGGACACCCCCACTCCTCATGTTCAACATGAATGAATTAGGATCACTTCGTTTGTAGCATTTTACAACTCCTTGTAACAACTACAGAGCAAGCCGTATCCAATAGTTTTACCAGAATAAGGTACCCAAATCTTATCCATGTACTATAGATCATTTTGACTATTTACTCGAACCTGATCCAACTTTATGTCTCCACATCAAATTCAAGTACTCATCTAATAGTCAAGGGACTTTTAGGTTTATTGGATTTCTATTCAAGCAATAGATCTATTCAATAACACCTTTATTGAATTTTCAGAATAAGCTCCATTGTTTACATACCACAAGTTTTAGGACATAAAACCTAACATGTTGGGTATCCGCTTCATCAACGAGGCTATAAATGCTTTCACCCATCTTTCAGAAAATATTTGTCACTATGGATGTTACGTTCTTTGAAGACAAACCATTCTTTCCCGTTAGTCATCTTTAGGGGGAGACCACGAGTGAAGAGACTAACAGTTTCACATACTCCGTACCTATTAGCTTCAATCTTGAGCCTAGTCCTAATATTACTGAACCCAGTCTACCTAGTCTCGAGCCTAATTCTGCTCCTGTTATTCCAGTGTCTGTCCTTCCTACTAGACAAGTGCCCTGGATAACATACTATAGGAAGAATCTTAGAAAGGAAACTCAAGAAACCCCTGGTGTTCCATCGGAAAGTGTCCAAACATCGGAACCAGCTCAGGTTCAAGATCCTGTTGTTTCAGAGGAGATTCTTGAAGAGAAGTCTGGGAGCATAGAAAATGATGAGACGAGCTCAGAGAAGGTTGAAATTTCAGGAGGTAATAAGGTGCTGGAGGATCCTCAGGAAGATGCAGAATTGTCTCAGAAGTCTGATACTGAAGAGAGACCGACGAAAACTGGCAATTATGATACCATTTTGGATATGCCAATTGCTCTGAGAAAGGGAACCAGGTCATGTACATAGTACCCTCTGCACAGTTTTCTGACCTATAGTAACTTATCTTCTGGTTTTAAGGCGTTCACTACTGTTGAATAAGAAATTTTGGACCGATCGCAAATCACGTCATTTACTAAATTAATGACGAAATTCCAAATAATTGAATTCGAGACTAATTAGAAGTTGACATTTGTCCCAAATTGAAGTTGCAGACATAAATTGGCGAAGTCCGATGATGCCACATGTTTCCTTCGTAACTGTTGGATTGAATAAAATTACTTCGGTTCAATTTGATATTATTATTTGGGCTAAAAGTCCAATTTAGCCCATAAATAGGCTTAATTTGACCAAAATGTCAAATAAGACCCAAATCCAATTAGTCAGGCCCATGGATCGACCAAGCCCAAGCCCAAGCCCATGAATTCCAGCAGAGAACTCTATAAATAGAGGAGTTCTCCTCATTTGTGGGTCAACAATTCTATACTCCAGAGAGCTTATAGAGAATTCTTTACAATCAGAAGACTCCTTGACTCTTGAAGCTGACCACACCTGAAAACTGAAGTCCTTCGAAGATACAAGCATCCTGAAGACTGAAGTCCTTTGAAGATGCAAGCATTCTGAAGACTAAAGTCCTTTGAAGATACAAACACTCTAAAGATTGAAGTCCTTTGAAGATACAAACAATTCTACATTTATAGAGACCAAAGAGAATTCATCAACAAGCAGAAGACTCCCAAGACTCCTAAAGCTGCATTCTTAGAAGATAGAAGACTCTTATAGACTAAAGTCCTTCGGAGATACAAGTATTCTTCCAAGACTTCAACTCCACAATCATCACGTGCTTTGCTTCCTAAAATCAAGCGTACTCATTCAACTGAGAGAGAATCAGAGGATCAAGTACTAGAGATCGAACCACATCGCATGAAATCAACTTCAACATCAACACCAACTTAAGTTCAACTCCACGAAACAAGTTTCTTCGGAAGTCTCGTGCGAACACTAATCCTCCAAGAGGATCAACAAGCCCAAAGGCCAATCATCCAAGAAAAACAACAAATCCAAAGACCGATCCTCCAAGAAGATCAACAAGCCTAAAGGTTGATCATCCAAGAACATCATCAAGCCCAAAGGCCGATCATCCAAGAAGATCAATAAGCCCAAAGCCCAATCACCTAAGAAGATCAACAAGCCCAAAGGTCGATCACCTAAGAAGATCAACAAGCCCAAAGGCTGATCACCCAAAAAGATCAACAAGCCCAAAGGCCGATCGTTCAAGAAGATCAACTAGCTTAAAGTTTATAGTTTATTTTGAAAGCATCAAAATACTGTGTATTAGAGATTGTACTCACTTTCCACAAAATTAATACAAATACAAAGTTCAAGTTCCACGAAATAAATTTCTCTTGAAATCTCGTGCGAACAAATTGGTACGCCCGGTAGGACATCTCTACCTCTCATCTATCTCTCGTCATCCAAGTCTAACAAATCTAAAATGGCACCAAAGAAAGTTGCATCCAAAGTTACCATCGCAAGCAACACTTACATAAGCTCTATCACCACGGAGGAAATCTGGGACCAGCTGATGGAATCTCCTAAAGGCGGGATCGTCATCAGAAAAAATCCCTTGTTCGACAACTATGCTTCTACTACTGATCTATCAGAGAAAGAATCACATTTTGATGTAGTGTCTGTCATGATGACTAACGTAACAACTGAGTCGACCATGACAGAGATGGAGGTAAAGATAAATCTCCTAATGAAGGCTGTAGAGGAGCGAGATCATAAAATCGTTGCTTTAAGAGATCAGATACAGGCTCAAAATACTGCTAAATCAAGTCAATTTCTAGCTACAAAGGTCAATGATAAAGGAAAGACTGTCTTGTAGGAAAGTCAGCCACCACAATCCACCTCTGTTGCCTTTCTGTCAGTTCAACAGCTCCAAGATATGATCACAAACTCCATAAGAGCTCAATATGGAGGACCGTTGATAACTTCTTTTATGTACTCGAAGCCATACACTAAGAGAATCGACAACCTGAGAATGTCAGCTGGGTATCAACCTCCAAAGTTCTAGCAATTCAATGGAAAGGGCAATCCAAAACAACATGTTGCACACTTCATTGAAACTTGCAAAAATGCAGGAACCAGAGAAGACCAACTAGTCAAGAAGTTCGTTCGTACCTTGAAAAGAAATGCTTTCGATTGGTATACTCATTTGGAGCCAGAAGTGATTGACAGTTGGGAACAGCTAGAAAGGGAGTTTCTGAACCACTTCCACAGTACAAGGCGCACTGTTAGCATGATGGAGTTGACGAACACCAAACAGTGGAAGGGAGAGACAGTCGTCGATTACATCAACTGATGGAGAGCTTTAAGTCTGGATTGCAAAGATAGACTTACTGAATTATCTGCAGTAGAGATGTGCACTCAAGGCATGCATTGGGAGCTTCTCTACATCCTACAAGGGATAAAACCTTGTACGTTTGAGGAGCTGGCAACACGCGCTCATGATATGGAGTTGAGCATTTCCAACCGAGGAACTAAAGATTTCATATTCTCTAAAAGGAGAAAATACAAAAATGATGCCAAGGGCACTGAAAAGATTGTGGGTAGTGCCACAAAAGAATCTATGGTCGTTCATGTGACCCCGCTGAAATTTTCCTCCAAAGGAAAACAAACAAAATTTGAAAGAAGACACAATGAGGGCGAGAAGCGTCGTCCAACTCTTAAAGAACGACAAGAGAAGGTTTATCCATTCCCTGACTCTGATGTGGCAGATATGTTGAAGTAACTACTAGATAAGCAACTTATTCAGCTACCGAAATGCAAGCGACTGGAATAAGAAGGAAAAATAGATGATCCTAACTACTACAAGTATCATTGGGTCATTAGTCACCCGGTTGAAAGGTGCTTCGTGCTGAAGGAACGAATTATGAAGTTGGCTTGTGAAAAGAAGATTGAGCTGGATTTGGATGAAGTAGCTCAGACAAATCACACTACAGTAGCGGCAACTTCAAATGTTCCAATACTGTCTATGTCCCATGCTCAAAGACAAAGCCCGATCCAATTTGGAGAATTCAAGCCTATAGTTGTTCGGTTCCAACAAGAGATTCAAACAGTAAATTCTGAAAAGAAAGATGAGCTTGTTGAAGATGACAACGAAGGGTGGAAAGTAGTGATTCATCGAAAGAGAAGACAACCAAACTCCACCCAAAAAGAGTCGCGTTCCTATCGAAGCTATAGAAGAAGAAACAAGACTCATAAAAAGAAAGGCAAAAAGATGACACGGAAGCCTAAGCCAGCTAAGAAAGAAGACAAGGACTTCCCTCAATTCCGACGGCCGGCAACTTCGACAGAATTTCTCCTAATAAGCTTTCTCAATAATCATCTAGAGAAAGTATCAGAAGTTATTGCATATCACACTGTCGGCATAGTGAAAGTCGACAACAATCATGTGACTACTGAAGAAGTCAATGACTCAGAAAAAATGAAGCAAAGAACTTCTGTCTTCGATCGTATTAAGCCTTCAAGTGCTCGATCTTCAGTCTTTCAAAGATTGAGTATGGCCACAGTAGGAAAGGAAGACCAATGTCCAACGATTACTTCTGCTCGAACTTCAACCTTCAAAAGGCTAAGTATATCCACATCAAAGAAAGATCAACCTTCAACATCTGCTTTTGATCGTCTCAAGACAACAAGTAATCAACGTAAAGGAAGGATGAAAATCTTGAAGCCAACGTCATTCCATGAAGAAAAAAACGACGAAAAGATTCACAGTCGTGTCCCTTCACGCATGAAGAGAAAATTTTCTGTTGACATAAGTACAGAAGGTTCCTTGATAGTGAAGCCAACACTCATCATATTGACGAATCCTACAAAGGAAGAGGATAATCAAAACCATGATGAAATAAGAGCTTCTGAAGTTTAAATGAAGAAGCTTCTCATCGCAATAGCCTAAATTGCATGATGCTCCTAGTCCGAATGAGCTTAAAATATGAACGGCCTAAAAAAATTGTACGAACTACATTATGACTTGATCCCTATCATTATAAAGGGTATGTAGGCAACTTAAGTTTAAGTTCAGTCGCGCATAAAAAAAAAAAAAAATTCTTTTTGAACTACATTATGACTTGATCCCTATCATTAAGAAGGGTATGTAGCCAACTTGAAAGAAACTTCAAGTTCAGTCCAATTAAAAAAAAAAAAAAAAAAAACTTGAACTATGTCATGATTTGATCCTTTTTTTTAAAGGTACGAAGGAAACTTAAAGAAATTTAAGTTTAGTTCATCAGAAAAGGTACCACAACCACTTAAGTATAATACTTCAAGATTGATGTTGATCATCCCTGTTAAAGAATGACACTCCAGATTGAAAATGTTCATCCCTATTGGGGGCAACACAACGGATTGAAGATGTTCATCCCTCGTAAGAAGCCAACATAGTAAATAAAAGGCACAATACTTGGAATGCACTTCACTTCCTCTTTAAAATCAAACTTAAATGCTCCTCCATCTTCAAGTTCAGAGGCTTCGTTGATGCTCTTCAATCTTCAAGTTCAGAGGCTTCATCGATACACCTCCATCTTCAAGTTTAAAGGCTTCATCGATGCTTCATCTTCATGCTCAAGTCTGGAGGTTTTGCGATGCCATCTTCATGCTCAAAGTCACAAAGTCAAGCCTACTGCCAAAGATTCATTGATGTTTCATCAAACTCAAATGCGAAAGATTCGTCCATATTTCAAACTTAAATGCGAAGGATTCGTCGATACTTCAAGCTCAAGTGCAGAGGATTGGTCGATGCTTTGTCAAGCTCAGATGTCGATTATTTATCGATGCTTTATCAAACTCAAATGAGAAGCATTGGCTAATGTTTCGTAAAACTCAAATGCGAAGAATTTGCCAATGCTTTGTCAAACTCAAGTGCGAAGGTCTCGTCGATGCTTCTCCATCTTTAAGGTCAAAGGCTCCGTCGATACTCCTCCATCTTCAAATTCAGAGGCTTCGTTGATTGCCTCTCCATCTTTAGTTCAAGATTGGCGTGCATGGCCTCACTTCCATCTTCCAAGTTTAAGGTCGGTGTACATGACTCCACTCCATCTTCAAGTTCAAGGTCGGTGTGCATGGCTCGGCTCCATCTTCAATGACTCGGTCTACAAAATCATGACGCAGCTTCGCTCATCTCCAAAGTCTGGCGTGGTTCGCTTCATCTCCAAACTGATGACGCGACTTCACTTCATCTTCGAATCATGCGTGGCTTCGTTTCATCTCCAAACTGATAGTGTGGCTTCGCTTCATCTCCCAAAATGTTGGCGCAGTTTCACTTTATCTCCAAAGTCTGGCGTGGTTCATCCAAAGTTGTGGCGTGGCTTCGCTTCATCTCTAAACTAATGGCGTGACTCGCTTCATCTCCAAAGTTGTGGTGTAGTTTCGTTTCCTCTCCAAAATGTTGGGCTTCCGTTCATCTCCAAAGTCGTGGTGCGGTTTCCGTTTCCTCTCCAAAATGTTGGTGCGACTTCATTCATCATCCAAAGTCGTGGCAATGGCTTCGTTTTCATCTCCGAACTGTGGCACAGTTTTCACTTCATCTCTAAACTGATGACGCGAATTCACTCCATCTTCAAAGTCGTGGTATGGTTTTGTTTCCTCTCCAAAATATTGGCACAACTTCACCTCTTCTTCAAAATTGGTGTAGCTTCGCTTCCTCTCCAAAAATGTGGGTGTGGTTCCACCTTATATGCGAGATCAAGTTTGGTTTGCCTAGCTCTACCTCATATGCGAGGACGACTCTGGTCCATCTGGCTCCACCTCATATGCGAGGACAACTCTAGTTTGTCTGGCTTCGCCTTGTACGCGAGATCGACTCTAGCCAACCCGACTCCGCTCAAAAGCTTGATGGCAAATTCTTCTCATCTTCAAGGTTTGATGGCATATCCGCCTCATCTTCAATACTCGATGACATATTTCCCTTATCTTCAAATCAAGGAGTAACATAACGAGGTAGACCTTATCAGGATCCTCCCTAGGGTGAAAGCATGGGAGAGTGTAAGACTTGCAGGGCCCTTCCCATGACGATCAGGATATGCAAACGGCGTTATAAAGCAGACATTTGAATCCTCCCTAGGGTGATTGAATGAGAGAGTGAGGCCTCTCCCATGACGATCAGGATATGCAAACGGTGCTACGAGGTAGACCTTATCGGGATCCTCCCTAGGATGAAAGCATAAGAGAGTTGTAAGCCTTTGCGAGGATCCCTAGGGTGAAAGCATAAGAGTTACGAGGCCCCTAGGGTGAAAGCATAAGAGAGTTGTAAGCCTTTGCGAGGCCTCTTCTATGACGATCAGGATATGCGAACGGTGTAGGTAGACCTTATCGGGATCCTCCCTAGGGTAAAAGCATGAGAGAGTTGTAAGCCTTGCAGGGCCCCTCCCATGACGATCAGGATACACGAACGACATTATAAAACAGACCTTTGAATCCTCCCTAGGGTGATCGAATAGGATGCACAAGCATGAGAGGTGATACAATAGTTCCAGGGTCATCCCTTTGTATACCAAGGAGACGGTTATATATCGAGGAATTGCTGCAAAAAATAAAATAAAACATCACCTCCTACAAAAAAAAATAAAAAGAAAAAGAAACAAAACAAAAAAAAAAAGAGAAAAGGAAAAGGAAAAAGAAAAAAAAAAGTGAAAAAAATAAAAGAAAAGAGGAAAAGAAGAAAAGAAAAGAAAAAAAAAATGAAAAAAGAAAAGAAAAAAAAGTACAAGAGAGGAAGAAAAAAATGAAAAAAGAATTTATTAAAAAAACATAAGAATAATATGAACAAAATAAAAAAAAAAATGTGAAACCAAAAAAAAAGTAAAAAGTGTAAAAAGAAAATTATAAATAAAAAAGAAAGGAAATTAAGAATGAAAACTAATACAAAAATAATACAAAAAAAATTGGTTAAATGATAAAACCAGACCTTTATTAGGAAAAAAAAAAAAAAAAAAAAACCTAAATCTTCTTCTTCTACACTTCCAACCCCCCTAAAATTTCTCTCACTTCTCACTAAAACTCTCTCTACTATGTCACTGAGTTCATGTGAGCAGGTCCCATCTTTAAAATTAAAAAAAAAAAAAAAAACTATATTCTCTTCCTCTCTCACACATCCTCTTAGAACCATGAGAAACAGGTAGTAAAATAAAATCTAGTAGAAGCAAAAGCCGATGTTGTCGGTGACCACACACCAAGTGCAACATAATGCTGATGGGTTCCAAAGGAGGTGATCAACCACAAAATCCTTAAAAAAAGTGAGGAAAAAGAAAGGTTGAAAGCATGCTGAAAAAATTAGAAAAGAAAAAAAAAAGTAAACAAGAGAAGATCGGTCACGAGAGAGTAAAAAAAAAAAAAGAAAAAAAGAAGACTGATCACAAGAGAGTGCTCTGTTTCCATCGACTCGACGAAGTAAAACAAGAAGCATTAAAAAAAAGTTGAAGAAATAATAAAAAGGTCTTGAAGAAGTTTTCAGAGATGCAATGGAGGTGATTCAGTCAATGTGAATTCTATGAGGTTTCTGAGTTCAATTTATAGATGAATAACCAAAGGTGGTTTAGATTTAAAAGCCAAATTTGGAGAAGAATTTTAGATTTTAGATTGACTAAAAACATAGCATTTGAGAAATCTAACAAATTTTGGGTTAAATTGATTTTTCTTTTTGCAAGTTTGAAGGCTCATATTCAACTTCACTAAATAATAATAATAATAATAATAATTTAGGTCAGAATAAGATTTGAATCCATATTTATCCAAATATCAAGTTCAAAGTCCTAAATTATCCAAGCTTCAAATCAAAATTAGTTTAAGATTATAATTCTATCCAAATCAAATTTTGGATTTCAATTTCGGTTAAAATTCAAATTTGCACGTATTCCAAATTTTATTTCAATTTTATCTAGGTTCATATCCTTAGTTCCAAATCAAATTGTGATAAGATCTAAAACTTCTCTCAAATTAAAATTTGGCTATATTCCAAATTTTATTCAAAATCAAATTTTCAATTTTGAGATTAAATTGTGGATAAAATCTCAAATTTGGGCATCTTCCAAATTTTATATCAAATTCGTCCAAATTTAGGTTCTCTCATCCCTATTTTCAAATCAAATTGCGGGAAAGATTTAAAATTTATCCCAAATTGAAATTTGGTTATATTCTAAATTTTATTTTAAATTCAAATTATTCAATCTTGAGTTTTTATGTTCAATCAAAATAAATTGCGGATAAAAAAAAATGTCTCGATTAGTCTCTTATTAAAATTTGGGTATATCCCAAATTTTTATCTCAAATCAAAATTGATCGAGATTCAATTTCACCTCAAATTCTATTCCAAATTCAAGCCAAGATTTGGGTACCAATAAAATGTCATCCCAATGTCAAGACCTTGACATAGTCTAAGTGTTGTCTCAAATCAAAATATAGGCACACTCCAAGCATCCACCAAATCAAAATTGAAGAAAAGATAAAGACAAGATGACAAATTCTACTTCAAATTCACATGAAATCTAAAAAAAAAAAAAAGTGATTGTTAGAATTTGGAATATTAAATTAAATTTGAAATTAAAGTAGAACATAAATTCTACTTTAGTTCAAATTAAAGTTCACTTGGGAGCAAGAAAGTCAAGGACAAATTCATCTTTTGTTTACTTGGCGAAAGTGAGTCAAGCAAACAAATTTCAAATCAAAATTTTGAACTAAATTCTCATATTTTGATCAAAACGATGCATCAAATTAAGGGAGTTATAATCATACTTTGATTTCGAATTATCTTTTTCTAGATCCACCCACGGTATAAACGTGCATAAATCTCGAAAAGTGGCATTTGTTGAATGAGAAATTTTGGACCAATCACAAATTGCCACGTCATTTACTAAATTAATGACGAAATTCTAAATAATTGAATTCGAGACTAATTAGAAGTTGACATTTGTCCCAAATTGAAGTTGCAGACATAAATTGGCGAAGTCCAATGATGCCACATGTTTCCTTCGTAACCGTTGGATTGAATAAAATTACTTCGATCCAATTTGATATTATTATTTGGGCTAAAAGTCTAATTTAGCCCATAAATAGGCTTAATTTGACCAAAATGTCAAATAAGGCCCAAATCCAATTAGTCAGGCCCATGGATTGACCAAGCCCAAGCCCATGAATTCCAGCAGAGAACTCTATAAATAGAGAAGTTCTCATTTGCGGGTCAACAATTCTATACTCCAGAGAGCTTATAGAGAATTCTTTATAATCAGAAGACTCCATGACTCCTGAAGCTAACCAAGACTGAAGTCCTTCGAAGATACAAGCATCCTGAAGACTGAAGTCCTTTGAAGATGCAAGCATTCTGAAGACTGAAGTTCTTTGAAGATACAAACACTCTGAAGACTGAAGTCCTTTGAAGATACAAGCAATTCTACATTTATAGAGTCCAAAGAGAATTTATCAACAAGCAGAAGACTCCCAAGACTCCTAAAGTTGCACTCTTAGAAGATAGAAGACCCTTATAGACTGAAGTCCTTTGAAGATACAAGTATTCTTCCAAGACTTCAACTCCATGATCATCACGCGCTTCGCTTCCTTAAATCAAGCGTATGCATTCAACTGAGAGAGAATTAGAGGATCAAGTACTAGAAATCGAACCACATCGCATCAAATCAACTTCAACACAACACCAACTTAAGTTCAACTCCACGAAATAAGTTCAACTCAATGGCTGATCGTTCAAGAAGATCAACTAGCTTAAAGTTTATAATTTATTTTGAAAACATCAAAATATTGTGTATTAGAGATTGTACTCACTTTCCACAAAATTAATACAAATACAAAGTTCAAGTTCCACGAAATAAATTTCTCTTAAAATCTCGTGCGAACAACTACCCAACTGGATACTCTATACCTACCAGTGTACATGCGGCCATGGAAGTTCCTGAGTGGAAAGCGGCAGTAATGGAAGAAATGAGAGCTCGAGACAAATAAGACTTGAGAGTTAGTAGCGCTCCCTAGAGGTCATAAGACAGTTGGTTGCAAATGGGTGTTCACAGTGAAGTATAGGTCTGACGGAACGCTCGAGAAATATAAGGCCAGATTAGTTACTAAAGGGTTCACTCAGACATATGGGATTGATTATTCATAAACATTTTTCCCAGTAGCTAAGTTAAACACAATCTGAGTTCTTCTATCTGTTGCCGTGAATAAAGATTGGCCCCTACATCAACTACATGTAAAAAATATCTTCCTGAATGGTGAGTTAGAAGAGGAGGTTTATATGAGTCCGCCTCCAAGTTTCGAAACTAAGTTTGGGAATCATGTTTACAAACTCAGGAAGTCCTTATATGGGTTAAAATAGTCTCCTAGGGCATGGTTCGACAGGTTCACATTGTTTGTTAAGTCGCAAAGGTTTGTTCAAGGGATTCTGATCATACATTGTTTACCAAAAAAATCACCTTTAGGGAAGATTGCTGTGTTGGTGGTGTATGTTGATGACATCATTTTATCAGGAGATGACATAACAGAAATTGTTAAGTTGAAACAAAGGATGACAGGCGAATTTGAAATCAAGGATCTTGGTAGTCTGAGATATTTTTTCGGGATAAAAGTGGCGAGATCAAAAGTAGAAATATTTGTATCTTGACAGAAATACACTCTGGACTTGTTAAAGGAAACAAGAATGACTGGATACAAACTCATTGACACTCCTATTGAGGTCAATAGCAAACTGAAAAGAATTTCAGAAGGAGTTCCTGTAAATAAAGAGAGGTATCAACACTTGGTAGGAAACTAATTTACTTATTTCATACTAGGCCCAACATCTCCTATGTTGTGAGTGTGGTAAGTCAGTTCATGCAGAATCCGTATGAGGAGCACATGGAAGCAGTGACTCGAATTTTGAGATACCTGAAGTCCACCCCTGGGAAGGGCTTAGTGTTCAGAAAATATGACACACGGAGCATTGAAGCGTATACTGACTCAGATTGGGCAGGATCAGTGACTAATAGAAAGTCAACCTTAGGATACTGTACCTTTGTGTGGGGAAATTTGGTGACTTGGCGGAGTAAAAAATAGGGTGTAGTGGCCAGAAGCAGTGCTGAGGCAGAGTATAGAGCTATGAGTCTAGGAGTGTGAAGAAATCTGGTTGCAGAAAGTTTTGTCTAATCTTCATCAAGACAGTCCGGGTCCCATGAAGCTGTATTGTGATAATAAGGCTGCTATTCGTATTGCTAATAATCCAGTACAACATGATAGAACCAAGCACGTGGAAATTGACAAACACTTTATTAAAGAGAAGTTAGACCACCGGTTATTTGTATTCCCTATGTACCTTCAGTCCAACAGGTTGGAGATGTTCTTACCAAAGGGTTATCGAGACAGACGTTTGAAGCTTGTATTAACAAGTTGGGTCTTGCCGATATCTACGCCCCAACTTGAGGGGGAGTGTTGAAATATGTTGCATTAGCCCTAAGGACATATTTGTAGTTTACTCTATATTTACTAAATTAGGATTTCCCTTCATTCTATTTATATATGAGGTTGGGGACTCTTGTAAGTATGACATTAAACAATAGAACTTTTCTATCGTGGTTTTTTCTCCCTGAATTAGGGTTTTCCACGTAAACATTGTCTTGTCTCTTTTCTTTCGATCTTTCAATACAACCGAATACAAACCGACATTTTCCTATATATAAAAAACCAAATTGCTCAAATTCTTGCTCTTTTTCGTTTGGTTGTGAGGGCAGCTATTGCAATGACTATCGAGATTTGGACTTGTGCTGTGACTCAACTTTACAAGCACAAGAACGGCGATGTGGTGTGGCAGAATGTGGACAACCATACAAACAAGAACTGATTGAGAATGCATTGATTCACATTGTGATGCAAAGAGAGCGTGCATATCACGTGCAGGATTTGGTTTGTGTTCGTTGCAAACAGATTAAAGCTGCTCATCTGTGGGAACAATGTGCCTGTGCTGGCACATTTCACTGCAAAGAAGATGGCAAGGAATTTTCACTGTAAAGAAGATGGCAAAGAAGATGGCACATTTTTCGAGTATCTTGCTAAATGATTGAAACCAACGTAGTTCCATCTCTAATCAAGATTATACTATTTGAGCATAGCAGCGGATTCTGATGATGATAAAGTTTCAAAATTTTCACCTATTAGAATCTAGTTTAGTGGCTACGGCAAGTTTATCACGAGTTGTCAAAAGTTTCAACTTCTCCAGTTATTCTTTATTTTATTTTATTTTTTATTCAGTGCTATTATATTTAGGCATGTAATTGTTAAAGTTGTATATAAATTTTTCTATCAATAAAATTTTATATTCCCTCAACCTATAAGTTTATAATTTGAGTCAACTATAATAAAATAAAATCATAAGCCAATTAATTAAGACTTCACTATGATTATGTTTGCAAATCATCTATGCATTGATTTTCAAATGTAGGCTTCTTTAAATGTTGGTTTTGATTAGAGTAAATGCATGAACAATAGAAAATTTGACTAAGAGTATAAATTGATTCATTTATGAATTTTTCGGGATTTAATTGATACAACTAGAAGTTTCACACGGATTTTCCTGTAAATTGATACATTTGCAAAAATGTTCAGGTTTTAAATACATCAACCCGGGATATAAATTGACGTTTTCCCTAAAATTAAATCTTATTAAGCTTGGATTTGACATATTATAAACGATAAAATCAAGATGAGGTGATGAGGCATGCAATACAGAAATTGTAGTCTAGTTGCCATGCATTTACTTTTGGAAGGTTGAAGGAAAAACACTCGCAACTTTCTTGGGTCAACTAAAGTAATGAATTTTTTAGCCGACTATATTGAATTCAATTTATCACAATTACAAACTCATCTCAACTTGCCCCGCAATTTCTCTCCATCTTTCCTCTATTATTGGTAATGCTTTGCTTCTCATCAATTTCCTTCCGGGCCAAAATATCACAAAGCAAAATTGAACATTCCCACCAAAAGACTTAATTCACACACACACAGAGACTTTATTTTATCATTTTATATTTTGAAGTGTCAAAATGCTTCCAAACAAATGAACAAACTGGTGTATTAATTGAAGAATTACACTCATTAGGATACAGAGCAAAACACTCACAATAAATGGTGAAGAAGAGATCAGCAAGGCACCTTGGTTGGTGAAGGTGGACCTGCTACTTGAAGAGTGGTAACTGGATTCCAGCTTTCTATGTCGCCACAATGACCGTTCTTCACGGTAACCATCGGCAAAATGGTGGATTCAGCGAGAGAATCTTGGAGGGTTAGTTTTTTTGAAGCCACTGCCTTGAGTCGGAGTCGCTCTGCCCTCGAGCCGATGACTTGCCCTAAAACTGATGCTGCAATTGTAAATGCCATGGCTGACTTGGGCATTAAAATAGATTTCCTTAGCATAGCTATAAATGGAACAGCTGCATGAACGGCAGCAAACCATGAGGGTGAGAATTTTTCAGTGTGTTCTCTCCATATTCCTAAAGGTACGTTTGCTGCCATGCCTAGTAGACCGATTGCAAGTACTTTTGCTGGCAATGGTTGGGGACGGAGATTCTTTGCAAATGCGGTCTTTGCTAAAGCTGCTCTTGCTGCAACTACTGCTGGTGGGCATTTGAATTTCATGCCTGGTGGGGGCTGAAGAGCTTTGGCGACAAGCGGTATGACACTGCTAACAGCACGATATGACTTTGCAATTGGGCAGTTCCCCATTTGCAGCCATTCATTGCCCACTGCTTCATGCTGTGAATTTCCACCCTGAGAATGAACATAATGATAAGTCAACAGGACAGATTGTATTCATCCTAGATTTTCAACAATTCAGATAACAAGATTCTCTGCATATGAATTTCATTATCTTTCATCTGACAGCTAAAGTACTAAATGTTAATAAACCATGGATGATTAACAATTGATCACCTGCGAAGAAGACTCTTTCATGGATGACTCAAATTTCTTTTTCTGATTTTTCCACTTTTCTGAAAATGAATCAAAGCTGAAGGGGCCTCCAGGTCCGAAGGATGAGAGGCTAATAGTGGCTGCCTTTGCAGCTAAAGGATTGAACTGTGATGGGGTTGGTTTGAGTTCTACACTCTCTGGATGCATAGATCTTCCAGAGAGTGGAACAACTCCATCTTGTCCATGAAAAAGCCTAAATGCCATATCAAAATTGGGACCATCTTCAAAAATTGGCCCTTTAGCTCCACGTACCTATAAAGAGAGTAGAAGCAGCTATCAGAAAAACAAAGAATTATGTGGAAAACTAAATTACAAGAAAGAGGAAGACCTAACAACCTATATTGAAGATCGTAAGGTGAAATCTGAATATAACACCTGAACTCTAGTGCTAAATGCTAATAGTAAAGTATGCAATAAGAGGATAACTAACATAGGTACATAAAGAACTAAAGAAGCAACAAAGTAAACTTATTCTATGTGGCATCAATACGTACACCAGAATAACTAAGCTAATGCCTCAGCTGGAAACAAAAAAATTCTAAGAAACGATTTGTATAAAAGTATAACTAACATTTACACATGTGTCAAGTTCTGTAAAACTAATTAATATCTACCTAATTATATTTAACGAGTATGTATTATAAATAATTATAAAAAAATGAAACACTGAATAACTTTGACATGAAGAATTTCATTTCCATTACGTTGAAATATAATATTAGGGAAAGACTGTAATTATATCTGATTTTCCATGTGTTTTCCATAGTTGAACATTGACCAATGTAATATGTAAAACAAACGGGTAGATTTATATTTTCATTCGATATCTTTGGTGAAACAAATAAATTCAAATATAAATTCATAGAAAGAAGAAACTTACAGGTATTGGGAATGCCATGGACGAGGAAAATGAGAAATTTGTCGGCTCATTAATATTCCTTAAGAATGGACATCTTTGAATATCCTGATTAAAAGTTGTAGAGCCCTCTGTAAAGCCTCCAAGGAAATTATCCATTTGTACCTTGAACGGTTTACCTGCACAAAGATGTAATGGGTCCCCATAAAGTTGTTACCACAGAATTGTAATATAAAAGAAGAATACTCAAAGAAGTAGTACCCACAAATGAAGGTTTTTCTTAAAAGCTCCAAAACCCTGAAAAGTCAACCAAAGAATTTATCCTAGTTCATCTAGAGGCCCAAATTTCAGTAAGCACTCCAACAATCAGGAGAAGTAACAAGGACATGCAAGTAATTAAAAAACACAACTATGAACTAACAGAATAAAAATCAAATTCACAAAAGAAGAAGACAAAACCCCAGTTGTTTATCAAGTGAACTCTCGGAAGTTGATCAATACTGATGTAATTAAAAACAATCATTCAATTCAGACTATATGTAAAACAATTCGAAAACAATCAACTCAGAACTGAATCCTTAGCTAAGAGATGACAAAACACGAAATTAAAAACATCAAAGCGGGCTCAATTCGAACGTATTCAGCTCGTAAAAAAATGCTTATACGTCAGATCGCACAGAAAATCGATAAATTTACAACAGAAAACGTAGAAAGGAAAATTAAAAGAAAAAAAAAACAGAAATTAGAAATGCAGGGCAAAGTCAGATAGATCGGAAACAAAGGAAGAGGAAGAGAAGAGAAAATGAAGAATAATACCTGGAGGGTGGAGATCGGAGAGAGAGGAGAAGATCGGAGAAGGAATTATGGAGAAGAAGGGTAGGTGAAGGCAAAGACAGAGTAAAAGGAGAAGATGCTTTGTTTTATTTTTATTTTGCAGAGCAGAGCAAAGAGAGATGAAACGACACCGTGCAAGGCACACGCCACGCCTTTGTTGAAGTTCTCAATGAAGAATGGAAATAATTGTAAAGGGCAAAGGGCGTATGGCGATTGGCGTTGGCGGGCGACCTAATTTTGGTCAACGCTTTGCAGCGGTCTTTCTTATGTTTTTTTCTTCCTACCGAGGGCTCAACTTCGCTGATTGTGGGCCCATGCGCCACGCGCTTCACGCTCTTTTACTTTTATTTTCATTTATTGATTATTTCCACCAATAGGTCATAGACTCTTGAGAATTTCATACGGATGTAAAAAACATTCAAATTTTGGCTTTTTGATGACATCAGCCGTATGTGAAATGTCTGTTTAGTCTTCAAAACATTCGAAGATGTGTGCGCATCCCAGATTTTCCTTCGTTCATCTCGTTTCTCACTCATAGGAAGCACTTGACCCAGATTCTCACACATTCCTCTCATTTTTTTTACCTCTTCTTCTCATGCCTTCCTCTCATTCATCTTTGGATAGAAATCGAACATTTTAAATCTCAATTTTCAATCTGACTCCCTCATTCCTCTCGCTTCACCTTCTTTTCTCTCGTTTTTTTGTATCTCATTCTTTATCAATTTTTCGCCAGTTTGTATGTAAATAATAGCCATTGTATGAATTTTCGAATACTTCGAAAAACCCATAATTCTTTCAAATCAATTTAATGAAAAGTGGTATGCACGCTAAGTCCCACTAAGATAACAAAAAAATTTGACCAAATCGAGTATCATCCGTTCTCATAAAATGTTCTCTTTTTAAAAAAAAAACCATGACATTTAGCTGCAAAGTTTCCAAAAAATACGAATTTGTAATGTTCTAATCGCTGTTGGATCAACATATACCAGAAATTTCACACTCTACGTAAGTATAAACATGCACTGCGTTATTTCTCATTTACTTAAATCGTAAAAGTCGTGATAGAAACGATTTGTTTGTGAGTTGGTATTATGCTACTATAGATAGGCGAGAGGAAGAAACGAGAGTGAAGTTAGTCCAATGTGAGGAAGGAAATACCGTGTTGATAACTTGTAGAAATACAAGTTATTTATACCATCTTATTTAGAATATGTGGCAAAAAGAAGGAAAAAATTGCATCGAACAAATAGAAATTGGCTTAGAAACGCAAAAGTTGTAAAGTGTTGGAAGCACACCCGCTAACACCATTGCGATGGCAAAATGGAATGTCCGAGTCTTTGTTTTGCAGGAAACAGGTCACCGCATGCAACGATCTCTCGAGGACAAAAAGAGCAACGCATTTGCACTGCATGCAACGGTTAATTGAGAACGAAAAAGAGCAACGCAATTGCAGCACATGCGATGATCGAACATGGATGGAAAGAACAACGCATTTGCACCGCATGCGGCGATCGATCGTAGATGAAAAGAGCGACACATTCGCGTGGATTTCTGAAATTGTATAGCTTTTCTGTTGTACGATCTAACAAATTGAATGTGGTGCAGAGCGAACATTTCCACCAAGCCATGGTAGAAAAAGTAGTTTTTCAGAGCGGGACCACCGACGAAAGAGGTGCCAAGGTCTATAAATAGCTACATCAATTTCAAAGAAAGGGGGCTGGTTTGAAGAGACAGCTTAGAGAAAATCCGGGAGAAAGACGAGACAAGACTGAAAGGGAAGTCTCGAGAGCAAGAAATTCATTCACATTCCCGAAGAGAAGCTCTGTGCAGAGATCACTTCTACCTGGAAAACAAGTCTAAAAAGGAAGTTCTCCACCACATTCCTCCTACGCGTCGACAAGCAAATCGTCTCTGATCGAGATCCGTGTTAAGACATTGACACGCTTTCCTTATTTGTTCTCACTTTCTATTCATCAACTGTATTCATTTCTAATCTTTCATTCATCCATCTGTAACAAACGCTTTATCGTTACCTTTTAATATCATTATCATATTCATCGTCATTTCTTTATTCATCTCCATACATTCATCGTTCATCTCTCTCATCATGTGTAACTAATCCCCAGGGTAAAGGGGGAGGATTAAGCGAGTAAGTTAATCATTGTTGAAGTAATCAGCTAAGTTTAGCTAATGCATGCTCAACGGCATCTTCACCTGTGAAAGAAGAAGTGAAGATGTTAATCCACCTCTCGAAAGAAGGTTGGAAGAATGCGTTAACTAAAGCAAGAAGTATTTCCAGAGATAGAAACAACCTTGCATTCGTAACGTTCATCCCTGATTCACCATAGACATATAGGAACACGGTCGATCGCTGAGAGTTGTAAGCTAAGAGAAAGCAGAATCTTAGTTGCGTCCTCAACAGGATTGACGAACTTGCAATATTCTTTCCCCCAACCCATTCTCTTTCTGACACATTTCACAAGACTTGTCATCGCCTTCCATCAAATACTTGCACATCTTCATAGACAGCCCATTTATTTTTTTATTTATCTGTTTATTTATTTATTTGTCATCGCATTTTAGTCACCGCCTTTTATTTTATCATCGCATTTTACTTTTCCAATACAATTCATTATTATTTTTTTTCCGGTCGCATATATCACATTAGTATCGCATTGATCATCGCAATCCCCGTGTTCGACCTCAGATCACTCTGAGAAACTTGCATTGGTATTATACTTGGTTCCAGCGCAAGAAAACTTGTGACACGCGCATACTACATGACGCATACTATGAACGCATATCAGCATCATCGCATACATTATTTTAGAACATAGTATCGCATTTATTATCGAAAAGTGCATACACATCATCCACATCATCATCCACTCCACATCACCACCATCATTTCCATTTTTCCATTCTTTGCGGTGGCATTACACTACGTTTCGTTACGCATTACGTTCCATCCGCCGCAATCAAAATTTCATTCAACACGTGTACAATCTATTAAAGGAGAAAAATGAATGAGACTAATAGTTAACGAGAGAAAGAAACGAGAGTAAGCAACGAAAGTTATTAACGAGAGTTTTACATAATCTAAAATTTTAAATTTACTCGTTTGTGTATTGAAGTGGACGAGAAGCAGTTGTTTGTTCGATATGGAGGGTCATGGAATGAGAAGGAATAATGTTGGAGGATCTTTGAAGGGTATCCTGCCAATGACATTGAAGTATAGTGAATTGACAGATCGATTGTTTGACCTTATGGAAATTACTTCTTTAAAGTTCAACTTGATAATGAGGGTGAAATATGAATTGGATTGTGAATGTCCTCCTATATTTTTTTATGAACGACCATGATGTTAAATTTCTACTTTTGGAGTTGGATTGTAACAAACCACCGATATTCATAAGTGTTGAAAAAACCCATCAAGTGGCAAAATTTGACAACATAGAGGCAGAATGCGAACCAATGTGTGTGGATGATATTAGTAATGAACCAGATATTTTTCCATCGATGGTGTTGATGGGAGATGAAAACATGAATCCATGGGATTTGTATACTCATGGTCAGAAGTGGGGCCGTAATAAGAATGTCATAAATGAGAATATTGTGAATGAGTATGTTGTGAATGAGAATCTTGTGAATGAGACTCCAACTACTGAAAGTGGTGTTTTTGTCTTTACTTCGACCCCGATTCTTCATAATGACTTTGGTCATTTTATTGGTAATGTGCATCGGAGAATTGAGGCAGTAGAAGAGAGTTGTCCTCCTGAAGTTCGACCATCTGTGAGTACTGTGAGAAATGGAGACCTGATCATGCAACTGCAGTCTTCATCTGGATTGGATATTGAGGAAGGCCAGTTTTTTTTTTTTTTTTTTTTTTTTTTGGCAAGAATGATGTGAAAATGAGGTTGTCAATATTGGCCATAAAGAATAATTTCAAGTTGCAGGTTAGAAAATCAAACAAAATACTATATAGTGTTTGATGTATATACGAGACATGTAAGTGGAGAGTATGTGTAGTTATAATGGATGGTTGTGACATTTTCAAGATCAACAAATATACAGCTGTCCACACATGCTCGATTCAAGTCCTCAATCATGACCATAGGCAAGCTATCGCATTTGTAATTGGCCTGTTAATCAAAGATAAGTTCGGCATTGGTCGTGCTAAAACCCCACGCCATATCATTTAGGATATATGGTTGGAATATGGTGTGAACATAAGATACAACAAGGCATGGCGTGCAAGAGAAACTGCTCTCGCTCTTGCAAGGAGTACCCCCAAGAAATCTTACACCATGTTGCATGTTTATGGTGAAGCTTTAAAGATTAAAAATCTGGGGATCGTTTTTTAGATTGAGCTTGAAGAATCTCAATATTTCAAATATGTGTTCATGACACTAGTTTCTTACTTAAGAGGATTTAAGAGTTGTCGTCCGGTGATCACTGTTGGTGACACTCATTTGAAGGGTAACATCAACCCTATTGCTGCTATTGCTACAGCTAGAAAGTGGAACATCAACCCATTCACCCTATGTAGCAGGTTTTATTTTGTGGAGTCACTTGTCCTTGTATACGCAAAATCGATATCTCCACTTGGCCATGTGACTGAATGGAAGAAACCGCCAGAGTATGCTGATGTTAATGTTGGAATTGGTGTCCTAAATCTCCTTGCAATCTCGTAGTTTGTAAACTTTATATAAACATATTGTTGTTAATAAAATAAGTATTATTTTATAAGCCTATAATCAATCCAATAAACTAAAATCCTAGGTTATTTTATGTAATTTAAACAAGTATGTAAAGACATACAAGTGGATCTTGTTTAAATAATAACCTAAACGGTCTATAGTAGATGGATAAGGTTGGTACCTTATCCTGGTGATACTATGGATACGACCCACTTTGTAGGTGTTACAAGTGTTATAAAGTACTACAAATGATCTGATTTTGATCATTCATATAGAGACATGTGATCGGGGGTATCCTATACAAAAAATTTGTATAAGACCTAACCACAAATTGATTAGTCTCTTCATATAACACCTTTAATAATAAAGACTTACATTTCACTAGGATGACCATAGGTGACATGACATGAATCTTGAGTGAGTTGTGAACTCCTGCTCATGAAGAAGATCCTTTGATTTGTATGGGTGAGAGTGGCCAGATTGCAAACTCAATAAGTCTACCATTTTGAATATTCGTCTAATTAGGGAGCTGGGAATACAGCTACATGAGAGGAATTCACTCCTCCCCAATGCAGGGGCAAGTAGATAATTGCTCCCTTAATGACTTATTCCGGGGCTTGAACACAGTGGCCAGACCCTCTCTTGGCCCGAGGGGGACTTAGTCATAGTTAGATTATGACTTATTGTTCATTAGAGGGATTAGTGGTACTTAAGGAGTTAGATGTAATTACAGAGGCAAAATAGTCATTTTGGCCAAGTTGTACTTACCGGTAATTTGTGAAGGTTCATCACACTGTTAATTGGTTATATCCAAAGGACACAGAAATTCATCTGTAGTGCAAAGAGTGAAGTTGTCGATTTTTAGTAGAATGACCAACAATTAACGGATGTTGGGTAATTTAATTAAAGAGTTTAATTAATTATTCAAGTACATTTGGAGCCTCAATCTACAGGTCCAAAAGGTCTCCTCTGTAGCTCAACAGGGGTTTAATTGAGAATTATTTTTGGATTAACTTGAAGTGTTCAAATTAATTGAGGGAATTAATTATATATGATATAATTAATTAAATAAATTATATATGTGATATAATTAATATAATATATTTGATACATTATAATATAAGGTAATATGAGAGAAATTTGAATATGATTTAAATACTAATTATATGAATGAGATTCATATAATTAAATTTAATATAAATATGACTTAATGTTAAATACCTTAAATAAGTTGAGATGAATTAAATACTTGGATATGATCCAAATATCAATTATATGAATGAGATTCATATAAGTGAGTTTACTATAAATGTGATTTATATTAAATGTCATATATGGTTGTGAGAAAATACATCTATAGGTTATATTGTATTTAATACAATATGTAACTATAGATGATGTGTTATGGGATATAACATATAGTTTATATATATATATATATATAAAATAAGGTTGTTATTATATGTATAATTATTATTAATTTTATTTTATTAAATTAATATTAATTAATTAAAGGGGAGAGTTGAATTTCTCTCAGCCAAATACGAGATGAGAGGGGTCAAAGAAAATGTTGGTGTTCATTGGTCTTCCTCCATGAAATACTGAGAGAAGGGTTCTCTCTGAAAAAAAAAACGAAAAAGATAAGAAAATTTCTTCTCCTCCCTCTCCTCCTCTCCATCTCCTTCCCTCTTCCAAACCCTAAGGCAGAGCCCACACCTCCTGCCATTCTCAATCCCTAAGGAGAATACAGGAGGCTCTGTATGGTGGTGTCCCTTTTGGAGAAGGAGAACCATTCATGACCTGTTCGAGGGATTCTTGAAGAATAATCTTCAAAGGTAAAGGTTTCTAAAACCCTAAGTCTTCCTTTATTAATGCATGCTATAATTTATGTAAATGTATATCTTGTTCTTGATTTACTATAAAACTTATATTTAATGAAAAATGGATTTGGGACGATCTTGCTTTCGCTCAAGTTTCTCTCCTCATAGAGTTCCTTCAATTATGATCCTTCAACTGAAAAGAACTGATATCTCCCATCCGCTGGAGAACATCGGCTCCCGAGAAAATACAAACGATGTGGTGGTGTCGGCCACAATAGACAGATTTATAATGAGCCACTTGTGAATATAGACAGCCACAATAGATTGACAAAAAAAAAAAAAAAAAAACTTGCAGTAGAAGTTTGTTAATATTCACAAGTTGTACTAATTTTTACACTCACAAGTTGTACTGTTTTTTACATTCACAATTTGTACTATCTTTTACATTCACAATTTGCACAAATAAGTAAATAACTTGAAAAATACAATCTAGTAAATGAATGTATCAGCCCCATAGCTTACAAGCATACTAGAATCTAAAGTCTGCCATCTTTTCTTGAACAAACACCACTTTTGTTAGAGATCTGGTAACCATATGCTTAAAAAATTTTAAACAGAATATACCACAATCTAATATATTGCGACCTTGTATATCTCCTATTTATGCACGATAAACTTGCCATGGGTCATGATATAAGTCTGGTTTCTTCTAATAGAGCTTGGAAAAGTGAGCCAATGATGGCAATGTATTAAAGGCGTTAGCATTAGTGCAATATCATTCATCGAGATGTATGATGCCATGGAGTCATATAACGATATTTGTCCTCTATTCATGTCAATCACGATCAGGATCCAATGTTCATATACGTTGATTGCACTATACATGTAGTCTACGTCAACCCATCCTAGTTGGTGATTCGGCTCCAAACCAAGCACAAGGTTAGTTACACTATCTTCTTTCGCCCATAAAGCCACGACTTCTTCCTCGATCCTATCGTCTATGGCTCTGAACAAGCTTTCGGGTGTGAAAAAGTTCAAATAGCGCTATGGGCAAAGAATGAAATAATTGTTAATGAACTAAGTATACAAAATGAATGAATGTATTAATTAATTGAAAAAACATATGCATACCAATATTCTCGATGGGAGCATCGTGAACTTATGGATGCATATCACAGGCTGAGCAAGCAACTTTCTCCTAAAAAACATGAATATGCTCTCAAGCACTTACAAATGAAAGTCCAACACATTACTAACCAAAACATAATACATGTAACGATATAAAACTTGTATAATAAAATTAGTTCGTACAAAAAAATCGATCCATTCATTATCCTTCGTTAACTCACAAAACAGTTATTTTGTCCTTCTATCTGTCCTAAACAAAGCCCCCATGTCGGGTACCTAAGGCTTCACATCATCACTCGTCAACCATTGTAGGAAGGTGTTGAGCATTTCCTCTGGGACTAGATGGGTTGGATCGTATCTAACCCTATCAACCATATGAGGAGGACAAACACCTAGATCAGAGTACTTCCACTTCAATTTTGGTCGTTTCACTTCAACCAGAGGGGTATAAGGCTTAACCTCTTTCCTCTTCCTACCCATACGTCTTAGAGCCTTAGTGACCTTCTCGGGTCCATCTTGATCTTCAACTTCTTTTTTGGAGGCGGGATCGAGCGTAGATGGATATCATCATCTGTAGAGGATGGATCTGGCATAGATAGCTCGATGGTAGTGGTGGTGGTGAGTATGGCGTCAGTGGTAATCGACTCAACAAGTGTGAGCATCGTGGTGGTAATAGGCACAATGGTAGTGGTGCTAAGAGGGTGGGATAGGTGTTAGGGCCGATAGAAGTGGTGCTTGAGAGGCTGGGATAAAAAATAGAGTCGATAGAAGTGGTGCTTGGGAGAGTGGGATCAGTGTTAGGGTCAATAGGATTCCTCTCAACATGTTCTTCATCCACACCATCATGGTCACTTGGCTCGTCCTCACTATCATGGTCATGTTGCTCGTCCTCACCATCATGCCCACGTGACTCGTCTTCCGCATTGTTCTATATAATTACACCATATCATTAGTACGTAACGTACGAAACACATCCACTCATCCACAAATTGTGAAATATACATACTTGACATAATGTTTGCAATATCTTAGTGATTGCCCACAGTTGTACCTTCACTTCCCCATAATTAGACTTCACTTCCACCAAATCAGACTTCACCTCCCCCAATGTAGTCTCCACTCTCGAGACCTGCTCGTCTAAGATTTGTAGGTAGTCTCAACTCCGAATGCTCGTCCTGTATGAGTTGACATTGGGCTCTGGTACATGATGATCTAACTCACGGATCTTAAATTCCTCTTCGTATCAAGACTCATGCTCAAATTGGAAAGGCATATGGTTCCTCTTATGAGGTTCATGTCTGCTAGATACCTCCTCTTGGTTAATATCTATAGGTTCTTCTTCTGAGCTTCTTGTCACTGATAACATTAGATCTCCCTTCTGAAGCTCCAAATACACTGGGCATTTGTCAACTCGAGTGTCCCTAAATTTCCTCTCCGCATCAATCATCGTATATGGTCTGATCACCAACTACATGTCAAACATATTATAAACAATGTTAAATAACGTTAAATACTATAACAATATGAGGTAGTTCTTGTTACTCACTGAAGGGGAGTTGAAGATATCTTTCTACAATAGATTGTTGGACAATGAATGAGAGCATGACCACCTTAAAAATCGAGGCACGACATTATCGTTAAGTCGAACTGCAACTCTCCCAGCAATAGTGGATATAATCTCATATGCCCAAACCTATAAGATCATTTTAGTTTATAAGAAAGTAATGACAATTCATTGCACATTTATGGTAAAGAAAATATAAGAATTGATACCTGGAATGTGTGAGAAAATCTGGGTAGATTGTACATCAGCACGTAACTTTTATTTGTGTTCACCTTCTCCTTGTACAAGGTGACCTTGTCCTTTAACGCTTTCTTCAGACCATTGAAGGTTCACTCCCATAAAATATGTCCCCAATTTAAGTTGTTGAAGTATTCAAGGTCCTCCACATCATCTAGCAACGATTTATCAATGCTACTTTTTGTCTTGTCTTTTCCTATCAACCCCAACTCATAATAATATACAAGTGTAACTTTCACTGCATCCAAGTCATTTTCGAACTTTAACGCCTTATAACATTCTTCAAATTTGGTGGGATGCACTTTCATCAACATTAAATTCTTGAAATACTTCAATCATGGAGATTTCTTTACTTCAACACTACGAACCAGTTTAGTACGTGACCACCATAATCCCATCACCAATAGGAAATCCTCCTTCGAAAATTCAACAATCGTCCCATCCAAGTCAAAGGTCATGGAATTAGACCTACTACTTTCCACCTCCCTCAATAATATATGGTGGACTAGCGGGCTATTGAAAACTATGTCCATACCAACGAATTTTCCAAACATAGTCCTCTTAAACATTTGAAGCTACCTCTCTATAAGTTTCCCTTTGATTATCTTATTTGTGATCCCAATATGAGATGAAAGGCTTGTAGCCTACCCAAGGAAATGATCCTTTATAGCAATCTTCAGATCAACCATTATAACTACAGGTAAAAGGAAAAAAAAGAATTAGAGAAAAAAAAAAAGGAAACAAAATCACATTATCGAGTATTCTGGAAAAATCTCATTTTAAGATCTCGCTCCTTTCTCTCTTTCTTCTCGTTCTTTTTCTGGTGCATTCCTCTCGTTCTTTCTCTTGTTCTTTCTCTCATCACAAAAATTTATACAGAAATGGAATCGCATGCAAGAAATGGAAAACATAAACCACAATTTGTACCCTTGTTACCTTAACTTTTGGAAGTGTAGAAAGGAGAAAATGAGACAGTTCACCAGTGAAAGAAGACCGTTGACAATTTCTTTGTGTTCGACGATATAGAAATAAAATTGCATGCAAGTTGTGGCATTCGATTTCAATTGTATTGAGAGAAATAAAAATATCATACTGAAGGAGAAGAAAGAAGATGAAGCAAGAGGAATGAGAAAGTCTGAAATTTTAAATTTAAAATGTTCGATTTCATTCCGATGAAGAATAAGAGGACTGAACAAAAGGAAGAAGTGAATGAAAAAGAGGAATGAGTGAGAAATGAGATGAACGAGCGAGAATCTAAGATGCACATGCGTCTTCAAATGTTTTGAGGATTAAACGGACATTTCACACATGACTGATCCATCAGAAGGCCAAAATTTGAGTGTTTCTTAAAGATTGACCAAATTTCGAGTGGGCCTCAAAATTTGACCCATCCGTACAAAACTCCCCAGCCCGTTCCTGTTGGGGTTGATGCCCTAAAGTCTCGTGTCTTGTAGTTTATAAACAGTTTTTACGAACGCTTGTGTTGTATAATATATGATATTTAATTCACATCTTGTATTTTGCTCAGTTACTTGTTTTATTTGCTTTACTACAAACCAATAAACATAAAATCCTTGGTTATCTGTATGTGACTCAAGTATGTATGTGATGACATACAAGTGAATCATGTCTTGAGTGATAACCAAAATGGTCTGTAGTATATGGATATAGGAGGGAAACCTTATCCTGGTAATGCTACGGATGCAGCCCGCTTTATGGAATGGTCAAAAGTGTTGTGACTTGTCATAGATAGTCGGATCCTGATCATTCGTGTTGGGGACATGCGAGCGGGGACGTCTTATATAAAGAGTTTGTATAAGACCTAATCACGAAGTGTTAACGTCTCGTTATATAACACCATTCATGACAGAGACTTCACTTCACTAGGATGACCATAGGTAACATGACCTCAATCCTGAGTGAGTTAGGAACTCCTGCCATTGAGGGCGGTTCTTTGATTTGTATGGGTGCGAGTGGCTAGGTCGCCGATTCAAACCTACCATTTTGGGGATTCGTCTAATTTGGGAGTTGGGAACTCAGCTACACAAGATAGAATTCACTCCTTCCCCAAGGTAGGGGTAAATAGATAGATAGTTCCCTTAAGGACTGATTCTGGGGCTTGAACGATGTGGCCCACACACACCTTCTCCTTGCCCGAGAGGTGTTCACACATAGTTGGGCTATGTTGTATTGTTCATTAGAGGAATCAGTGGTACTTAAGGAATGAGATGTAATTATAGGGACAAAATGGTAATTTAGCCTAACTGTACTTACGAGCATCTGTGAAGGGTCATCGTACTCATGATTGGTTATATCCAATGGACACAGAAATATATCTGTGGTAAGAAGAGTTCAGTTGTTGGTCTTTAGTGGAATGCTTGACAATTGACAGATGGTGGATCTCGTGGCTAAAGAGTTTAGTCAGCTATTCATGGACCGTTGGAGCTTTGAGCCATAGGTCCATTAGGTCCCCTAGGTAGCTTAGATAAAGTAGAGAATCAGTATTTGGGTTAATTTAAAATGTTCAGATTGACAAGAGGAAGTTTAATTATATATGATATAATTGGCTAATGTATGAGATACATTATGTTTTAGGAAATTAGATATAAATATGATTTATATCAAGAAGAGGAGAAAATACTATAGTAGATATGTGATATTAAACTATAGGGTAAAAATATAATATGATTATATTTATCAATATTTTAGTTGGTTAATTATATGATAATTAACCCAAAAATCATGTTCGAACGTGGGGTTAGTGGGAATGTGTCAGTTATTGTAACCGATGAATTAAAATGAAATTGGTTTTGATTTTGAATCAGTCGTCCAAAAAAAGATAGACGCGCGCGTTGGTGAAATTTTAAATGATCGCTTAAGTAAATCGAGAGCCTATACGATAGTTGCTCTGCGCCTAAACGATCGTCCACCTTGTGCCTAAACGATCACACACTAGTTTCTACACGATCGGATAGCTTCCCTAAACGATCGTATTGTGTGCTGAGTTTGCTAAACGATCGTATACCATTTCTTAAACTATCGTTCAGTATAACCTACACGATCGTGTAGTTTCTTCTAAACGATAAGCATCGTGCTATACGATAGCGTCTTTTTTCCCTCCCACTTACTTATCACCTACACGATCTGTTCTTCCTTCTTCCTCTACCAAATTCACCAAAGACCACGCTTTGGGTTCTCACTCCAAGAATAACTGGAGCTCTTTTCTGTTGGTGTCGTCCCTGCGGCGTTCGTGTTCGTGCGATTGTTCGGGCGTTGGTTGATCAGGTAGAGATTTTCGTTGCATTGAGTTTTGAAGTTTGAAGAACATCTTCAACTAGTATGGCAACTCTCTCCCTCGTTTATTTCTTGTTCAAAGCATGCCTTTAATCGACTGTTAGTTTGCATAACTGTGCGTTTGAATGTATAATGTGTATTTCGGTCATGGTGAGATCGGAGCGATCCGAACGTGCTCATGGAACTCTTCGGTAAGAGATCCTTCAGTTCCACCATCCTTTGTTTTGGAACATTTCCTATACTATGGTTTTTCATACTTAAAATGCTATGAGGTTTTTCCTTCCATCCTTTCGATTTAGGCCACGTGAAAGGGAAAAAATTCAATCATAGTCTAACAAATGGGCCTCTAGTGAACACATTTATTGTCGTTTACATGTCCATTGGTAATCGTAATGAATGGTGAACTCCACCCTTTGATGTATAATCAAATCTTGTAAACTGATTGAGGTTGGGAGGATGCTCAATTAGATTTTGTTTGAAAATGAAGTGGAACCCACCATCCTTTTAAATGTATTTATGAATAGTTGTCCCATTTTTACCCTTAAAGTTTTTAGTTATCTTTTACATTTGAGTTTGAGTGGTAATGGTGATCATGGAATTGGAATTTTGTTGGGCTATTTTAATATGCTTATTGATCTATCGTTGCATAGTATCGATAAAACGGTATTGAAACTAAAAACTCTTGCTTGCTTCTTTTTATTCATCTTCTTATGTTGCATGCATTTATTAGCTTCAGTTCGTTAAATATGAAGCCTATAGGATGGAACTTGCACAGATTGCATTGTCACAAAAAAAAAAAAAAAGGTTTTTCCATTTCATATTAAAAAAATATATATTGATAATCCAAAAGGGGGGTCAACATAACATAGAAAAAACCAACTACAAGAATAAGAAATGACCCTACTTCGAGTCACTAGATATAATGACCAGTGCACATCTGGTCTTCTTCTTCTTTTGATTCTTTATGCCACTTGGTCCAGTGCCGACATTTCTCTTCCTTTCTATTTCCTTCTTCTCTTTCTCCTTGGCCTTTTGTTATGGAGGGTTGATCACGGAGGTGATGGAGGCCTCATTGGATGGTTCACACTTGGTTGTGAACCAGCTGATTGAGCCTCTTTTGCTGGGGTAGATTGAGTGAATGGGGGGTAGAACTTTGGTCTGGGGTGCTTGAAATTCCTTTAAACGCAAGCGTCTCTAAAGAGCCCTCCTCTTCAGTAGAGAACTCTAACGTTGTTGGCAAGGTGGCTGGATTGGAGGAGGCATAATCTTTTGAATTAAAAGTCCATGGGGCGGAGGGTCAGCCAAAAAATTGTGATCATCTTCTGAATCCAAACTTGTATCAAACCTTATTTCTTTTTCTTTTGTTTTTCTTTCTTAATTGGTTTTAATGATAGTCGATTAACTAGTTGTTCTATGAAGATTAATGTTTGCATTAGTGCGTCTTAAAAATCAGCCTCATCGTTATACTTTTTTATGCTCATTCAGCCTTCAATTAGATGAACAACAATCTTTACTGCTAATGAACGTTAGTGGTAATGGTAGGAGAGTTGGAAATAACCTTAAAAATCTACGTGTATCCTTCGACCGACTACCACGTGGTGTAATCCTTCCTACTGTTCTTCTGGTTACGCTTCAAAAAACCATCCCACGCATCACCATTGATAATTTAGTTTTCTTTCTAATGTTTATGCTTATCAGTGATTACCCTCTGTTCATCAATGTCATATGTGTTTTTAGATACGTAGTAACCTAGACAGTAAGGATGGAGGTAAATTGAGCAAAAAGGTCAATGAACGTGTAATAGGTTTTTGAATTGGCGATTTTGACAATGGTAGAGATAAGTGGATCAGTAAGTACATGGACGTTGAATGGGCGGTTTTGATAACATAAGAGGTTGTAGGGATGAAAGCCCTAACGTAGCAGAAATCACAAAACCAAAATCGTTATTAATTTGGGATTTCTAAAATACCTATACATTGGACAATTCAGAAATAATATAGAGACTAACAAAAAACTTGCTTACCCGACATGCAATTCAATAAATCTATAGAAAAAGGAAGAAATTATTACTTTCTTTGACGACTCAAACAAAATGGCCAATTCTCCCTTTGATCAAAATCAACACCACCACAAGAGTTTCCCTCCTATTCTATGAGAATTCTTGAGGTAAAATTGATTTGTGGGAACCAAAATTGATTGGGAAGGAGGAAGAAAAATTTTATGGAGAGAATTAAAATCACAGAATGTTTCTGCATTTTTAGAAAATAAAAAATCCATTCACATGTAAAACTTACGTTTTATAGGTCTCTTAACCAACAGAAGAGAGAGAGAGTGAATGTCAGAGAACTCACGATTCGGATAACTCCCCTACCGTAAGAAGAGACCATTGTTGAAGATTAACCTGAGTATCCCTATCAATTATTGGAGTTTGCAATGTTCTAAATCCTATGATCATGCCTTCCGAAGGATGGTTGCTCTAGGACGACACGCAGGCGAACCATAGGAATCTCACGGAGCAACCTATGGAGGAGACCGTAGGATACGTTAAAACCCATCCTTCTCCCACTTACTATGAATACTTTCCCTATTCACCTTGGTATTGACCTATGCAAACACTTTCTGAAGGGAGGCCGCGCCTAGGGTGACACGAAGCCAAGCATTGATCTCATGGTGTGAACTCTTAAGGACGTGAGAGCTAAAAGTTGATATATCCCATATACAATTTTTCTCCCAATAAAGTATTCTACTATTTTAGGTTTTACTATACTTAGTTAAATTCTGGCTAATGAATCTATCTCAGTCTCTGAAGAAAATCAAACACGAGGATATCCATAAGCAGCGGAAGGATCGTTCCAAATTCCTTTCAAAATTGAACATAAACAATCACAGCCTTAAAACGGAAACTCATAGGTCATGCACAACACGAAATTATAACATGCTTACAAAGAATATCAAGGGATAGAGTATGCGTACCTTTGAAGAACCATTCTTCAAACTCCCTCGATCAATCCAATACATCCAAGAATAGCAACACTCGAACACAACGGCTGGTGCACAACACGATCAATAGCACGAACACAACGAACGACCAATGGCTCCTCGAAACCAATCGAGTTGAGTGGGGACACCACCATAATGGTTACCTTGGTATTCTCAGTGTGAGAATCTGGAGTTGTGTGTTCTTTATGAACTTAGCTTGAGGAAGAGACTAGAGGATAACAATCGTGTAGACGATCGAGCAAGTGAGAGATAGGAAGTTGCCTATCGTATAGACGATATGCTCAATCGTGTAGTAAATGGTAGCCTATCATATAGACAAAGTCACACGATCGTTTAGCTACGGTCAGCTGATGAACTGTTGTTCGGTTGAAATTGTGTAAAGGCCTAAAACTTGTAAGGTTGATGACGTATGCGCTTTGCGATAATAATAAATGTGATATTACTTTCTAAATGTATGCGATGATGCTTATATGCATTTGTAGTATGCATTTGTGTAGTAAGCACATGTCACAAGTTTTCTTGCATTGGAACCAAGTATAATTCCAACGCAATTTTCTCAGAATGATCTAAGGTCGAACACGGGGATTGCGGTGATTAATACGATACAAATGTGATATATGCGACCAGGAAACAAAATAATAATGAATTGTTTTGGGAAAAGTAAAATGCGATGGAAAGTAAAAATGCGATAATAAAATAGAGTGCAATGATAAAGTAAATTGCGGTGATAAAATAAGATGTGGTAATAAAATAAGATGCGGTAATAAATAAACAAATAAACAAATAGAGGACTGTTTGTGAAGATGTGCAAATATCTGATGAATGCGGTGGCAAGTCTTGTGAAATGTGTCAAAAAGAGAATGGGTTGGGGGAAAGGACATCACAAGTTCGTCAATCTTGTTGAGGATGCAACTAAGGTTCCACTTTCCCTTGGCTTACACCTTTCAGTGATCGGGCCGGCGGTTCCATATGTCTATGGTGAATCAAGGATGAATGTGCGAACGCAAGGTTGTTTCCATCTCTGGAAATACTTCTTGCTTTAGTTAACGCATTCTTCCAACCTTCTTTCGAGAGGGTAGCATGATCTTCATTTAGGCTCTTATAGGTGAAGATATTGTTGAGCATGCGTTAGCTAAACTTAGCTGATTTCTTCAACAAACATTAACTTACTCGCTTAATCCTCCCCCTTACCCTAAGGGATTAGTTACACATGGTGAAGGAAATGGATGATGAATGTATGGTGAAGTATAGAGAGATGACGATGAATATGATAATGATATTAAAATTTAAAGATAAGGTTTGTTACAGATAATGAATGAAAAAGGTTAGAGATGAACAACAGTTGATGAATAGAAAAATGAGAACAAATAAGGAAAGTGTGTCAATGTCTTGACACGATCCCGATCGGAGACGTGATCTTTGCATAGAGCTTCTCTTCGGATAGGAATGTGGTGGAGAACTTCCTTCTCAGGCTTGTTTTCCAGTAGAAGTGATCTTTGCACAGAGCTTCTCTTCGAGAATGGGAATGAATTTCTTGCTCCAGAGACTTCTCTTTTGGTCTTGTCTCGTCTTTCTCCTCGGATTTTCTCTAAGTTGTCTCTTCAGACCAGTCTTCTTCTTTTAAATTGATGTAGCTATTTATAGACCTTGGCACCTTCTACGCTAGTGGTCCCACTCTGAAAAGCTGCTTTTTCTGCCATGCTTGGTGGAAACGTCCACTCTTGCTCCACATCAATTTTTCAAATCGTACAAAAGAAAAGTTGTACAATTTCAGAATTCCTTGCGAATGCCGTCGCTCTTTTCATCTACGATCAATCGCCGCATGCGATACAATTGCGTTGATCTTTTTATCGATTGGCACATGCAGTGCAAATGTGTTGATCGTTTGCGTCCATGATCAATCGTCACATGCACTGCAATTGCGTTGTTCTTTTTAGTTCTCGATTGACCGTCGCATGCAGTGCGAATGCGTTGCTCTTTTTGTCCTCGAGCGATTGTCGCATGCGGTGACCTGTTTCCTGCAAAACAAAGACTGACATTTCATTTTTTCCATCGCAATGGGATTAACGTGTGTGCTTACGACCCTTTAAACTTTTATGTTTCTAAGCCAATTTTTATACAGTCGACGCAACTTTTTCCTTCTTTTTGCCACATAATCTAAATAAAACGGTATAAATAACTTGTATTTCTACAAGTTATCAACTATCGTATAGTCAAAGTCCACGATCGTTTAGTCTCTCTATAACTATCGCTTAGTGAAACACTTTCACTTGATAGCTTTTTCCGTGAGTTCTTTCCAAATCAAGTAACTTCTAATTTTAGGAAAACATTTTTCCTTTTATCTCACGGTTACCATAAAACCACCATTTGTTGGGATTGGTGTCCTAATTCTCTTGGAGTCTCGAAGTTTGTAAACTGTACACATTGTTATGAATAAAATAAGAGTTATTTTATTTGGCATTTACTCATATCCAATAAACAAAGCTCCATGGTTATTGTATATAAACTTAAGCTTGTATATGAGATATACAAGTGGATCATGCCTTAAGTGATAACCTAAAAAGGTCTATAGTATAAGAATTAAGGAGGAATACCTGATCCTGGTGACACTACGGATACGACCCACTTTGTAGAGGTTTTTAAGTGTTATACACTACTACAGATGATAGATCCTGACTATTCATGTGGAGATATGCGAGCGGAGGTGTTCTATACAAAGAGTTTGTATAAGACCGTTCCACAAGATGATTCGTCTCTTTATATAACGTCGTTAATACTTGAGACTTACATCTTACCTAAACGATCATAAGTGACATAACCTTAATCCTGAGTGTTTTGGAAACTCCTGCCTTTAAGGTGGTCCTTTGATTAGTATGGGTGAGAGTGGACAGTTTGCCAACTCAACATGCCTACCTTTTTGGAGATTTGTCTGATTTGGGAGCTAGGAACTCAGTTACACAAGATGAAATTCACTCCTTCCCTGAAGCAGGGGTAGGTAGATAGATTGCTCCCTTAAGGGCTGATTTCGGATCTTAAACATAGTGGCCACAACTTCTCTTTGGAAGAGAGGACTCAGTCTAGTAAGACTATGACTTATGTTCATTAGAGGGATTAGTGGTACTTAAGAAGTTAGATGTAACTACAGGGGTATAATGGCTATTGGCCCAATTGTACTTACGAGCGATCTGTGAAGGGTTATCGCACTGTTGATTGATTGATATGGACACAAAATATATCTGTAGTGAGAAGAATGCAGCTGTCAGTCTTTAGTGGAGTGCCCAACAGTTAACAGATGGTGGATCTCATGGCTAAAGAGTTTAGTCAGCTATTCACGTACCGTTGGAGCTTCAAGCTACAGGTCTATAAAGTCCTCTTGATTGCTCAATGGATTTAAGTTGAGAATTAGTTCTTAGTGTTGATTTGAAATGTTCAAATTAATAAAAGAAAATTAGATTATATATGATATGATCGGTATGATGTATGAGATACATCAAGTGGAGAATTAATATAAATGTGATTTACATTAAGTACCATAAAATGAAATATTAAAACTATAGGTTATAAATATAATATAGTAAGTTGGTAATCATATATATTTATAATAATATTAATTATTGGATAATTATCTCTTTTTCTCTAATAACCAATTGAGTGGGAGGTTATTGGTAATTTTATGGTAACTGTGAGATAAAAAGGAAAAATGTTTTCCTAAATTTAGTAGAGTAGAGTTGCTATTCTTGGAAAGAACTCATTGTTTACTATCAAGTGAATTGGATTCACTAGACGATAGCTGAAAGAGAGACTAAACAATCGTGGAGTGTTACTACATGATAGTTCACTCAGTTGGTCGTAGCTAAACGATCGTAGGCCTTTTTCTATATGATATATTGCCTTCTTCTAAACGATTAAGCATTCTCTACACGATAGACACTTCTCATCTCCCACTTGCTTAATCGTCTACACAATGTTTTTTCTCCAGTCTCTTCCTCTAACCAAGTCCACACAGAGCCCACACTTCTGGATTCTCACACCGAGAATACCAAGGTAGCCATTGTGGTGGTGTCCTCACTCAACTTGACTGAGTTCAAGGTTTTGGAGGTTATTCGTTGGGTTCGTGATCTTAGAGATCGTTGAGTTTGAGTTTGTTGTTGATCGTGCTGTGTTGTGGTCGTTGTGTTCGAGCATTCCTGTGTTGTTGTATTGGAGACTATACGAGCATTCGTGATCGAGGGAGTTTGAAGAATGAGTCTTCAAAGGTATTTATTTGTTATCCCTTGATCTTATTGTAAAGCATGCTATAATTTCGTATTTTGCGTGACCGGTTAGTTTTTGTTTCTTGACTGTAATTCTATATGTTCAATTTCAAATGGAATTTGGAACGATCATTCCGCTGCTCATGGAAATCTTCATGTCTGATTTCCTTCACCAATAACCTTCCACTCAATCGGTTATTAGAGAAAAAGATTTAATTATCAAATAATTAATATTATTATAAAGAAATACGATAACCAATTTACCATATTATATTTATAACCTATAGTTTTAATATTTTATCTCATAAAACATACAAACCATAGTTCTTTTTCTATTTTATGGTAATTAATGTAAATCATATTTATATTAATCCTCCACTTGATGTATCTCATACATCACACAAATTATATCATATATAATTGAATTTCCTTATGTTAATTTGATCACTTTAAACTAGCCCCAAGAACTGATTCTCAACTTGAATCCATTGAGCTACCAAAGGGACCTTATGGCTTGAAGTTCCAACGATACATGAATAATTGACTAAACTCTTTAGTCACAGGATCCACCATCCATTAACTGTCGGGCACTCCACTAAAGATCGATAGTTGCACTCTCCTCACTATAGATATATTTCTGTGCCCATATCAACCAATCAATAGTACGATACCCCTTCACAGATCGCTCGTAAGTACAGTTGGGCCAATTTACCGTCTTGCCCCTGTAGTTACATCTAACTCTTTAAGTACCATTAATTCCTCTAATGAACATAAGTCATAATCCTACTATGACTGAATCCCCTCTTCCAAAGAGAGGATGTGACCACTATATTCAAGACCCTGAATCAGCCCTTAAGAGAGCAATCTATCTACTTACCCCTTCTTCGGGGAAGGAGTGAATTCTGTCTTGTGTAACTGAGTTCCCAGCTCCCCAATCAAAAAAAATCCCCAAAAAGGTAGGCTTTTTTAGTTGGAAATCTGGCCACTCTTACCCATACTAATCAAAGGACCGCCTTCAAAAGCAGGGGTTCCCAAAACACTCAGGATTAAGGTCATATCACCTATGGTCGTTTAAGTGAGATGTAAGTCTCAAGTATCAACAGGATTATATAAAGAGACTAATCATCTCGTGGTCCGGTCTTATACAAACTCTTTGTATAGGATGAAAAATAGAAGAGAAAAGGATAAAAGCGAGAATAACACACAGCTTACGTGGAAACCCTAGAACAGGAAGAAAAACCATAATATAGATCTTTTTCTTATTATTGAATTTATACACTGAATACAAGGGAATAGAGTGAATAAATAGACAGTAGGGAGCCCTAGGGATGAAGACAATTACTTAAATGCCCCTATGTTAAAAATCCTACTTTCAACACACCCTCTCAAGTTGGGGCATAAATATCAATAAGGCCCAACTTGCTGATACTAGGGGTAGACAGCAAAACCGCTTAAACCAAACTGAATTGAAAAATCGAACCGAACCGAACCGATTTATAAGAAAAACCAAAAAAATCAGTTCAATGCATTTCGTTGTGCTGTTAAAACCGAAGTTAAACGGTTCGATTCGGTTCTAAGCTTGAAAACCGATTTCTAAACCAAACTGAACCGTTTAAATATAAATATATATATATAATATTAATA
>NC_052354.1:15160907-15253407 GCF_009727055.1 Benincasa hispida
ATAAAACCAAAATTTAAAGGACTCGTCGCACTCCGCAGTCCGCACGCGCCCAGAGTATTCTCTTCTCTCCCTTCTGGCTTGGCTTCTGCTTTCGATTTCTTCCTTCTAGTTTTAGGGTTTGTTTGTTGCCACCGTCGCGGGCCTACCGCATGACTTCTTCTTCTTTATCGTTGCCATTTTTCGTTCTTCGTTCTTTGTTCGTGCTCGTTTGAGACTGCCAGTGAACCAGAGGAAAGGAAACTTTGGTTCATGCTCGTTCGAGACAGTCGCTTCTGTTCATGCTCGTTCGAGACAGTCGCTTCTGTTCATGCTCGTTCGAGACTGTCGCCCGCAGCTCGTTCATGCTCGTTGGTCATTCGAGGCCGCCAGTCCTCATCCGATTCAAATCTTAGGTAAATAACATAAAAAATTTTAAGTAACTAATGAAATTGTTTAACTTTTTATCTGTTGAGGGTTTAAAAAAGTGAGGACGTTAGATCTGATCAGGCATTCAGGCCAACTGAACATAGAGCATGCCTACTAAAATTGTGTAAATCTTTATCTTATTTTAGCACTTTAATAGCTAATTAAAAATCAATTGGAAAGAGGAGAGATTTGATGTTGTTGATGTTGTCTTGTTGTTATTGGTTGTTATTGTTATATTTGAATTTTTAGTTGAAATAAATGATTTTCTTTAATGGTAATAAGTTTTCTCTCTATTTTCCCCTTTATAGGTACCATCGGTCTATCACAATAAGCCTGAGCAAGAGCAACGATTCCAATGATGATGTTGTTGTGATGCCATCACTACCACCACTACCAGGAAAAGACGAAAGTGAGAAGACAGTTTCAAAGCATGAAAATGGACGAAAGAGGAAAAATTCATCTATGGTATGGGATCACTTTACTAAATGTTCTCAATATAGTGATGATGATCTGCATGCTAAATGTAACTATTGTGGTATGGTGTATGCATGCCATCCTAGAAGGAATGGAAATTCAACTAAGAGAATGCATATTGAATACTATTGTAAAAAAATCCTTATCAGATTAAGAAGTCTAAGTTAGATGTAACACAAAGTAAGTTGGTTTTTAAGAACAATGAGGGTATTGAAGATAATTTACAATCACATTCATCCCTTAGTTATAAGATGTTTACTATTGAGAGTGCTCGGAGACTATTTGCTGAGATGATTATTATAGATGAGTTGCCATTTAAATTCGTGGAGAACCAAGGGTTTAAGAGGTTTGTGAATGGGACTTTGACGTTAGTAGAAACTAATTTTGTTCTTCCTTCTTGAAAAACAATCGCTAAGGATATTTTGAGAATTTATGATAGCACGAAAGAGATTTTGAAGGACATTTTTGTGAAAAAAGGATATAGAGTGTCACTCACAACCAATACATGGTCATCAATCCAAAATATGAACTATTTGGTTTTGACTGCACACTTTATTGATAAAGATTGAAAATTACATAAAAGAATTCTTAATTTCACCCAAATTGAGAATCATAGAGGGGATACGATAGGAAAAGAGGTTAAGAAATTTCTAAAACAGTGGGGTATTGAAAAGGTTATGACATTGACAATTGATAATGTTTCATCAAATGATACTGCCATTGCTTATTTGAAGAAGCATTTTAAGCATGGGTTAGTGTTAGATGGTGAGTTCTTGCATGTTTGATGTTGTGCACATATATTGAACTTGTATGTGATGGCCTAAAAGATATTAATGATTCATTGGTTCGAATTCGAGATGTTGTGAGGTTTGTTAGATCTTCTCCTGCTAGACTTGTCACATTTAAGAAGTGTATCAAAGAGGAGAATGTAGATAGTAAAAGTATGTTATGTCTTGATGTTCCAACTAGATGGAATTCTACTTATTTGATGCTTGAGGCCGCTGTAAAATTTGAAAAGGCATTTGAGAGGTTAGAAGGCTACGACACAGTCTACATGAATGAGGAGGAAAAACCAACCATCAGGGATTGGGAAATTATGAGAATATTTACCAAATTCTTGTTAGTGTTCTATGAAGTAACTGTTAGGCTTTCAAGATCTTTGTATGTTACTTCCAATACAGTCTTCAATGAGATTAGTATTGTTCAGAATTGTATAAAAAAAATATTCAAGTGCAACTGGTTCTAATGATGTGCTTTTGCAAGAAATGGCAACAAAAATGCAAAAAAAGTTTGATAAGTATTGGGGAAAAAAAGATAGAACAAATTTATTCTTGTATGTTGCCTTCGTCTTGGACCCTCGTTATAAGATGAAATTTCTTTTGCATTGCCTAAATCAATTATTTGATGTTGATGTGGCAAAAGTCGTAGGAAGTAAGGTAGAGGGTGTTTTGAGAGAATTGTTCAATGAATATAATTTGTCACTATCAGTTGCTAATAAGGGTCAATTTCATGTACCATTAAAGGTTCTCCATTTAGAACTACAAGTGTAAGTGCTTCAGAGATTTTTCGTTTTGATTTTAAAGATTTGGATGAAGATGATTTGCAAAGTGTGGATTCAGAAGTTGATATTTACTTACTAGAGCCTCGTGTTAAACGTGAGGATAACTTTGATATCTTAGATATGTGGAAGGGGAATTCTTCTAGATATAAAATTCTTAGCAAAATTGCATGAGATCTTTAGCAGTTCCAGTATCCACAGTTGCTTCTAAGTCTGCATTCAGCACTAGTGGGAGAGTAATTAATCCTTTTCGTACCTTATTATCTCCAACCATTGTTGAGGCACTTGTATGTGCACAAAACTGGTTACGTTCTGAACAAATTAGCATTGGTTTACGACAATACTTGGAGAAAATTGAAGATGAAGAGGAAGGTTCATATATTCTAAACATATTTATATATATATATATATATATTTTAACATATTTATTCATATATTTATTATAGTAACTACTAACAAGTTTATGATTTTTTTCTTAGTCTTCATAACAGAACTGAACGGAGCGGCAAATGAAAAAAACAAAGAGAAGGAGAATCATGTTTTATAAGCGAACAAATTTGTTTGTATTGATTGGACTTTTAGAATTCAGCACTAGTGTTTAGCTTGTTATTTGCCTTTATGTGACTTAAACTTTGAAGGTAGTTGTTTGAAATTTATGTATTGTGTACTTTGGAGAATGATGACATGCAGAAATGCATGTCATCTTAGTCCTTTTACTTAGAATTATGAAGGTGTTAGGCAGAATATGCGGCAATCATGATAGGAATTCACGAGAAAGTGGGCTTGCGTCGATTAGCATGTCGAATCTCAGCTAACCCGTTATTTTGCATTAATTATGCGTTCAATGTTCTATTTTTGTAGCTAATGCAGGAAATGAATGCAAACGTGGAAACCGGACCACCACAAAGACGACCGCATACGGAGAAACTCTCCATCGCAAAGGCAAATGCATCGATCAATGCATGGATGTTGCGGTAATCAGCCATATGCGTCCATCGCATGGGAGTTGCACTCGTCAAGCGATTGCAGTCATCATGAAGAGTTGCGGTATTAAGCGAATGCGGTCATTGAATATTGCAGCTACACGACAGCGCATACTAATGGGATTGATAACTTGTAGAAATACAAGTTATTTATACTGATTTATTTAGATATTGTGACCAAAAGAAAGGAAAGTTGCGTCAATTATATAGAAATTAGCTAAGAAATGCTAGAATTATAAATTGTCGTCAATACACCAACTAAAACCATTGCGATGGTAGAAAAGAATATTTCAAGTCTGTTTTGCAGGAAATCAAGTAACCTCAAGATAAACTGAACAACGCATCTACGTCACATTGCGTCCATCATTCAGGAATGAATAGATGATCAATGCAATGATGGCGCATGCGACAATCGATCAAGAGCTAAGCGATCAACGCAACCGCATGTGGTAATAAAAAATAACACTGCATGCGGGCAAACGATCGAAGATGTAAAGAGCAATACAATATCGGAGGATTCTGGCATGTGTACAGCTGACCACTGTGCATTTCTAACGGGATTGATTGCATAACAGAAGAAGTATTCACTCCACCATTTCAGGAACTGCCTTAACAATAAAGTGGGGACCACAATGCAAAGAGTCAAAGATTAGCCTATAAATAGCACCAACCATTCCACTGAAAAAAGGATGCTTGAATACAGAGAAAAATGCTGTCTCTTATACACATCTAGATGTGTATAAGAGACAGGAGCAGAAGTGAAGATGTCATTCTGCCTATCGAGAGAGGGTTGGAAGAATGCGTTCACTAAAGCGAGAAGTACTTCCAGAGATGGAAGCAACCTTGCATTCACCACGTTCATCCCTGTTTCACAATAGAGATATGGGAACGCGGCCGATCATCGAGAGGTGTACGCCAAGGGAAAGCGGAACCTTAGTTGTATCTTTAATGCAATTAACAAACTTGCTATGTTTGTACTAATTATTCTTTCTCCTTCTGATTCATCCATTGAGCCTTGCCCTCGCATACCACGATTCTTTGTATAAACTTCACAGTCAGTCTCGAACTCAGCATCATATATATCATGTATCTTGTATCTTGCATCATGTAGCTTAGGTTTATCGCACTTTATTTTATTAATGCAACTTTAGTTTATCTGCACAATTTTACTTTACCGCAATTTAATTTCCTATTCAATCACAATCTTTATTAATTGTAAAAACACCGGTCGCATATATCACAAATGTAACACATTAATGACAACAATCCCTATGTTCGACATCGGATCACTCCAAGAAACTTGCGTTGGAATTATACTTGGTTTCAGTATAAGGAAACTTGTGACAACGCATAGCATACTACAAGCATTTCAATAATAACGCATACATCTAGAAGTAGTATCGCATAAAGTGTAAATAAGCATAACACAGCTTCCACACTCCATCTTCATCAATTCACGCTCATGCTGCCATAAACTTGTAGACTCGTGAATTGATGGAGATGGAGTGTGGATGTTGTGTTATGCTTATTTACACTTTATGCGATACTACTTCTAGATGTATGCGTTATTACTGAAATGCTTGTAGTATGCTATGCGTTGTCACAAGTTTCCTTGTGCTGAAACCAAGTATAATTCCAACGCAAGTTTCTCGGAGTGATCCAAGGTCGAACACAGGGATTATTGTCGTTAATGTGTTACATTTGTGATATATGCGACCGGTGTTTTTACAATTAATAAAGATTGTGTTTGTATAGGAAATTAAATTGCGGTAAAGTAAAATTATGCAGATAAACTAAAGTTGCGTTAATAAAATAAAATGCGATAAACCTAAGCGAAATGATGCAAGATACAAGATACATGATATACATGATGTTGAGTTCGAGACTGACTGTGAAGTTTATACAAAGGATCGTGGTATGCGATGGCAAGGCTTAATGGATGAATCAGAAGGAGAAAGAATAATTAGTACAAACATCGCAAGTTTGTTAATTATGTTAAAGGTACAACTAAGGTTCCGCTTTCCTTTGGCGTACACCTCTCAGTGATCAGCCGCGTTCCTATATCTCTATAGTGAAACAGGGATGAACGTAGTGAACGCAAGGTTGCTTCCATCTCTGGAAGTACTTATCGCTTTAGTGAACGCATTCTTTCAATCCTCTCTCAATAGGCGAAATGGCATCTTCACTTCTACTCTCACAGGTGAAAATGTCGTCTAGCATGCTTTGACTAAACTTAATTATTTCCTTAACCCAATTAATTTACTTGCTCAATTATTGCTAATTATCCAAGGGATTAAGAAAACATCGTGGAGAAAGTGAAATATGGATGAACGTAAATAGGCAAAGAGATGAAGATGGAAATTATCATAACATTTAATTATAGAATTAAGCGTCTGATACATGGTGTGAATGATAGATTAAGAAGATGAATACAATTGATGATGAAGAGATAGAAACAAATACAGAAGAGTGTCAACGTCTTGACATAGATCTGGACAGTGGTTTTGCTTGCCGGCGTGTGGAATGAATGAACAGCAAAGCTTCCCTCTCAGGCTTGCTCGTATGGTAGAGGTGACCTTCGTACAGAGCTTCAACGGCGGGGATCAGAAGGATTCTTTGCCCGGAGACTCACCTCTCGGCCTTATCTCTTAATTCTTCCTGGATCTACTCTGATTAGTCGCTTAACCAGTCTCTCTCTCATATCAGTATATACACTTTTCTTTGTATTCAAGCATATCTTTTCAGTGGAATGGCCGGAGCTATTTATAGGCTAAGCTTTGACTCTTTGCATTGTGGTCCCCACTTTATTGTTAAGGCAGTTCCTGAAATGGTGGAGTGAATATTCCTTCTGTTACGCAATCAATCCCGTTAGAAATGCACAATGGTTAGCTGTACACGTGCCAGAATCCTCCGCAATTGCGTTGCTCTTTACATCTTTGATCGTTTGCCCGCATGCGGTGTTATTTTTTATTACCACATGCGGTTGAGATTGCGTTGATCGCTTAGCTCTTGATCGATTTTCGCATGCGCCATCATTGCATTGATCGTCTATTCATTCCTGAATGATGAGGCGCATGTGGACGTAGATGCGTTTTCCAGTTATCTTGAGTCATGAACGCATTGCGGCGACCTTGAAATTTCCTGCAAAAAACAGACTGACATATCTTTTCTCACCATCGCAAATGTGTGTCAAGTTGGTGCGATTGAACAGAACAATATTTAATGAATAATATACTCGCATTTCTTTAAGCTAATTCTCATACAATTGACGCAAACTTTCATTTTCTTTTAGCCACGCAATATTCTAAAGATAAAATCAGTTATAATAATAACTTGTATTTCTAAAAGTATCAAGGGATCAAGTGCAAGGTTGTGGAAAATGGATTGCCATCAACGCATCTAACCCCAGAAAAACCAAAAAAGATATGCTGCTGGCATTTCACTAACCACGCTGTTAGTGGCAGAGAGGTTCAGAAAGGATTAAACACGTCGAATGTCAAACTGCAAAGCAGTTCCAATTAATGGCTGTCTGGCGGAACCCCCAGCGCTTGCTATAAATAGGTAAGTCGATGAGCAGAATTCAAGGTTATTCGGTGAATTTTCCCACCGTATCCCTGGCAAAAAATTGCGTGAGAAGACGCTGAGAGTTTTTACTTCCACCCTCCTTCATCCATTCTGAGTGACGACCGAAGCTAGATCTCGAGAGAGTCAGCTCCTCCGCCCATCCATGGCACCACCGGCAGCCTTGACGCACATCCGCTGTAAGCAAGTCTTTGCTTCCATCCGATCATTCCATTTCCCTTTCTTTTCTTATATTGTATTGTGTGACATTTTGTGATTAAGGAATTAATACAATTTGTTTTCAATGTATTTCTCTGTTCCTTCGACTCCATCTCCATCTTCTTTGCTTAGCATCTTTACTTTCATTGCGACATTTAGTGGGACTGCTTGGGTATCGCATACTTAGTCATGTGGATTAGGGATATGAAGCATGTAGCAACCCACCGAGGGGTATGTGTTGTGCGAGTGTGTGAGTAATCTTATTTGCTAAGTGTGAAGCTATTGCAACGCCTGTCTATAGGCTAACGCATTGCTTGTCTATAAGTAAAGTCAGCAACAACCAACTTAGGTGGTTACTTTGTCCTATGAGCGCTTCATTCATCATTTAGGCATACTTGGGAGAGTAGTCTAAAACACAAATCTAAGACTCAGATGAGCAGATTAGAATGCATAGGCAAGAATGGAAATCTTAGAAATAAGGTCTGTTTGTCAACATTGCATCGCATGCACCCTAGGAATAGGTATGATATTATGTGGTCGCCTTATTTGTGTGTGTGTCACTTTGTCATCGCATAAATGAGAATAGAGGCTTATGTGTAGGTCCTATAGACTTATCGCATATATCGTATGTGTTCTAGCATTAGAAGCCATAACATTCGAACCGAGAGGTGGTTTACTATTGTATGCGTGTTGCATGATCACATGATTTGCGTTGACTAAGGTTGCCCTTGCGGTCACTCTTAAGGGTTGTAATAAAATCATCTCCGCATTTTATCTACTTTTCCATACATTTATTTCATGTCAACTGTTGTCGTGTCTCTACCTCTCATGCATATTCTCATTGTGTTGTCTGTTAGATAAGAGTAGGAGTAGGATTAACTTAGCAACCTCCCTTCCATTCTATTATTTAAACTGCCGCATGCACATCATCGCATATATATAGCTACAAGTCCCTGTGTTCAACCTCGGATTACCCGAGAAACTTGCATTCGCGTTATACTTGGCGTGAGCGCAAGAAAACTTGTGATAGGACGCATGGTCATCGCATACATTCGTTAACGCATTATCATTCCAATGTATGACCATCGACGCATGACCATCAACGCATATCTTAGGAACATGCATCGCATACCGCGTCCAAGGGATTTTAGTTGTCGAGTGAAATTGACTTCTAATTTTCCGTCATCAAGTTTTTGGCGCCATTGCCGGGGACTTGGCAACTAAATGTTTGTTAAGTTTTGTGTCTCTACGAGCAAACTTTTTATCTTGGGAGTATTGCAGCTTGTGCGACCAGGTTGCAAACAATATTGAAGTGTAGGCGATGCGCTGAAAACCAATGTTGACCCCAAGGTAGAAGGGCAATCAATCGCAAAAGAGCTTAAGGTGATTCTCAGCACATGACGGCCGCATGCACCCAACAATTGCCGGAAGTTCTAATGGTCAAGGCAGCTTGACCCGAGCAGTTGAGAGCCATCTCCTTCATGGAAGACTCCTTGTGGCGACAACACTCCAATCTTTCTAGGGACGTCTTCTACTCTATCTTTAACTTGCTTTCTTAGCATAGGTTATTTTTATCTTTATTTTTATTTTGGATATATGGCTGCTTCCTTGGTTGTGGTACGTTTGCTCTTGTAGGTGCAACAATAAGTCTCCTCGGTTCGTAGTTCAACGGAAGAATTCCTTTCACCCTTCAACGCATAGCTTTAATCACATGGATTCCAATGCATGAGCACATGCGTTGTTCCGCCTAAGGTCTTTTCCTGTTATCTTATATGCCTTATCCTTTTGAAATTCTTTTTCTTCTCAATTGCATTGTTTTGCGATGTTTCTATGATGGTACGTATAGTTCACCGCATCTTCTCTTTACTTTTATTAGCTTCTTCAAATTTTGAAAGTTTTGAGTTTTACTTTGTGCAAACCTTTGTTCAAACATTATTACCGCATTCTTGTAATTTTGTTTTTAGCTTTACGATGAGAACGCTGCGAACCTCTAAGTTTGAGGGTGGCAGCGGTCTCGGAGAATTGCGTTCTTGCATTGCGATCATTGAAAAAAAAAGAGTTGAAATGATATTTTGAGAATAATAACTCCACTGTCAATGCAATGGGGAAACCCATGTTGATAACAGTTAAGCTGTGAAAGGCACTTGCTCGAAGTTGAATGTCCGCATGACACACGTGAGGACAAGCCAAAACGAAGGCAAGTCGCTAGGATCAGCGCATTAGCGTAACTCCTCTGTCCGGCGCAAGCCAAAATCAAACGAGACAAAAGTTGAGTTGAATATGGAACGCAACCGAAGTTGGATGCTCGCATGACACACGTGGGGGTAAACCAAAATGAAGGGCGTAACCAGATTCAACGTCGCATTTGAATAAGGCATCGCAAAGTTTTGAAGTATTTTTTAATGAACGCATTCTCAAAAGCTAAACAAAAAATTGCAGTGAATAAAGAAAAAGTTTTTGAGCAAAGGCTTGTCGGATTTAAACTTAGAAGAGATCTTTTTGAAGAAGCAGCCAAAATGGAGGAAAGCATTGCGATGATGGTCAAAGGTGTGTGTAAATTATATTTTGAGAAGCTGACCATCGCAAAGGAAAGCATGAAGGTGAGTTAGAATTTCTTGAGTATAACGCATGCTTGAGGACAAGCATGATTTTAAGTTTGGGGGTGTGATGACATGCAGAAATGCATGTCATCTTAATCCTTTTATTTAGAATTATGAAGGTTGTTAGGTAGAATATGCGGCAATCATGATAGGAATTCACGAGAAAGTGAGCTTGCGTCGATCAGCATGTCAAATCTCAATTAACCCATTATTTTGCGTTAATTATGCGTTCAATGTTCTATTTTTGTAGCTAATGCAGGAAATAAACACAAACGCGAAAACCGGACCACTGCATAGACGACCGCATACGGAGAAACTCTTCATCACAAAGGCAAACCATCGATCAACACATGAATGTTGCAGTAATCAGCCGTATGCATCCATCGTATGGGAGTTGCGCTCGTCAAGCGATTGCGGTCATCATGAAGAATTATGGTATTAAGCAAATGCGGTCATTGAATGATTGCGGCTATGCGACAACGTATACTGATGGGATCAACACGAGGTTGGTGGAATAGATGCATCAACGCATCTACCTCGAGTAAAACCAAAAGATGATACTGACATTTCACCTATCACGTCGTTAGTGGCAGAGGTTTAGAAAGGACTAACGTGTCGAATGTCAGACTCAGAGCAGTCCAATTAATGTTGTCAGCAACCCAAGCTTTATAAATAGAAGCCGATGAGCAGAAATTCAAGTTATCCGGGATTTTCCCCGTGATCCAGGCAAAATGCGTGAGAAGACGCTGAGAGTTCTTCACCTCCTTCATCCATTCCGAGTGACGACCGAAACCTTCGACCGGAGTTAAATCTTGAGAGAGTCAGCTCCTCCACCCATCCATGGCACCACCGGCAGCCTTGACGCACATCCGCTGGAAGCAAGTCTTTGCTTCCAGCCGATCATTCCGTTTCCCTTTCTTTTCTTATATTGTATTGTGTGACATTTTGTAATTAAGGAATTAATACAATTTGTTTTCAATGCATTTCTTTGTTCTTTCGACTCCATTTCCATCTTTTTTGCTTAGCATCTTTACTTTCATTGCGACATTTAGTGGCACTGCTTGGGTATCGCGTACTTAGTCATGTGGATTAGGGATATGAAGCATGTAGCAACCCACCGAGAGGTTTGCGTTGCGCGAGTGTGTGAGTAATCTTATTTGCTAAGTGTGAAGCTGCTGCAACGCCTGTCTATAGGCTAACGCATTGCTTGTCTATAAGTAAAGTCAGCAACAACCAACTGCCCGGGAGGGTAAGTGGTTGATCGCATTAAGCAATGTATGCATTGTTCACTAGGGATAGTAACAATCTTAGGACAACAAAGTTCAGGTGGTTACCTTGTCCTATGAGTTCTTCATTCATCATTTAGGCATACTTGGGAGAGTAGTCTAAAACACAAATCTAAGACTCAGATGAGCAGATTGGAATGCATAGGGAAGAATGGGGATCTTAGAGATAAGCTTTGTTTGTCAACACTGCATCGCATGCACCCTAGGAACAGGTATGATATTATGTGGTCGCCTTATTTGTATGTGTGTCACTTTGTCATCACATAAATGATAATAGAGGCTTATGTGTAGGTCCTATAGACTTATCGAATATATTGTATGCGTTTTAGCATTAGAAGCTATAGCATTCGCACTGAGAGGTGGTTTACTATTGTATGCGTGTTGCATGATCGCATGGCTTGTTGACTAAGGTTGCCCATGCGGTCACTCTTAAAGGTTGCAATGAAATCATCTCCGCATGTCAAGTGTTGTCGTGTCTCTACCTATCATGCATATTCTCATTGTGTTGTCTGTTAGGTAGGAGTAGGAGTAGGATTAACTTAGCAACCTCCCTTCCATTCTTTTATTTAAACCGTCGCATGCACATCACCGCATATATATAGCTACAAGTCCCTGTGTTCGATCTCGAATTACCCGAGAAACTTGCATTCGCGTTATACTTGGCGTGAGCATAAGAAAACTTTTAACAGGACGCATGGTCATCGCATACATTCGTTAACGCATTATCATTCAATGCACGACCATCGACGCATGACTATCAACGGCATATCTTAGGAAACATGCATCGCATACCCCGCGTCCAAGGGATTTTAGTTGTCGAGTGAAATTGACTTATAATTTCCCGTCACCAGAGAACTTTTTAGTTTTTAACTTTTTATTGTAGTCATTTGGATTGATATGTTTTTATGAGTTATTGTGGATTGATATTTAAGAAATTTGTGTATTGTGTACTTTGGAGAACTTTTTAGTTTTTAAAAAAAGGAATAAGGAAAATAAAAGGCAATTTAAATTATGATATTTAAATTATGTGAAAAATTTGTAATATAAGAAAAGAGAATATACAAATTTCGAAAAAAGAAAAAAGGAAAATAAAAGGCAAGAGAGAGTGGAAGGAGCCAATGAGGAAGGAAAATAAAAGGAAGAAGAAACAAAAAAAGTTTTAAAATAGGCAAAAAAAAAAGGGCAAAAAAAAGAGAAACTGATTCATGAAACCGAACCGAACCGAATAGAACCAGTTCAATTCGATTTGGTTCGAACCACACAAACGGTGCGGTTCGGTTTCATGTATAAATAAAATCGGTTCGGTTTGGTTTGGCCTCCAAATTGAATCGAACCGAACCGATTCCACCCCTAGCTGATACAATAAACAAAGCTTAGTCTAAGTAACCACTTGGTGAGCACATTTTCCACTTGCTAATTTAAGGGAATATTGGGAATGCAAATACTTCCACTATCCAGTCTCTCTTTAATAAAGTGTCTGTCAATTTCTATATGTTTGGTTCTGTCATGTTGGACTGGATTGTTTGCGATACTTATTGATGCTTTATTATCACAAAACAATTTCATTGGAAGCTCACTATCTTGGTGAAGATCAGATAACACCTTATTCAGCCAGATTTCTTCATAAATCCCTAAGCTCATGGCCCGATATTCAGCCTCACCGCTACTCCTAGCAACAACCCCCTATTTCTTACTTCACCAGGTGATTGGATTACCCCAGACAAAGGTGCAGTTCCCAGAGGTCAACTTTCTATCAACAACAGAGCCTGTCCAGTCAGAGTCGATATACGCTTCAATAGACCTTTTATCAGACTTTCTGAACATCAGGCCCTTACTAGGAGTCCCCTTCAAGTACCGAAGGATACGTTCAACAGTAGTCATATGTTTCTCATAAGAAGCCTGCATAAATTGACTTATAACGCTCACTCCATATGAAATATCGGGTCTTGTATGGTATAGGTAGATCAACTTCCCAACCAACCGCTGATACCTTTCCTTGTTAACAGGAATTTTTTTATTTGTATCACCGAGCTTTGCATTATACTCCACTTGTGTGTCAATTGGTTTACAACCAATCATGCATGTTTCTTTGAGTAAGTCCAGTGTATATTTCTGTTGCGATACTGAAATACCTTCTCTTAATCGAGCCACTTCCATTCCAAGGAAGTATCTCAGCTTATCGAGGTCTTTAATCTCAAACTCTTCGGCCATTTTTGTTTTAAGCCTCCTAATTTCAACCTCATCGTCTCTAGACAGAACAATATCATCAACGTACACTATGAGGACTGTAATCTTCCCTGAGCCTGACTTTTTCGTAAACAGAGTGTGATCTGAGTGCCCTTGTTTATATCCCTGTGCTTTAACAAGGGTGGTGAATCTGTCAAACCAAGCCCTTGGAGATTGTTTCAACCTGTATAAAGACTTCCTTAGTCTGCATACCCTGTGTTTGAACTGACTCTCGAACCCAGAGGGACTCATATAGACTTTCTCTTCAAGTTCCCCATTCAAGAATGCATTCTTAACATCTAACTGGTGAAGCAACCAATCTTTATTCACAACAATAGATAACAACATCCGAATAGTGTTGAGCTTGGCCATGCGAGAGAACATTTCAGAGTAATCTACTCCGAAGGTCTGAGTGAAGCCTTTAGCAACAAATCTTACCTTATACCAGTCAATCGTCCCATCTAACTTGTACTTTACGATGAACACCCATTTGCATCCAACCGTCCTGTGTCCTTCAGGAAAAACCACCTGTTCCCAAGTTCCATTTTTCTTAAGAGCCCTAATTTCGTCCATAACAACAGATCTCCATTCAGGACTCTCCATTGCTACACGTATGCTGCTCAGGACCATGACAATGTCCAAGCTAGTAATGAGAGCTTTAAACTCGAGTGACAGATTACTATATGTCATGTAGTTGTGCATAGAATACTTCGAACATGCACGAGTACCTTTCCTTAGGGTTATAGGAAGGTCGAAAAAGGCATCACGATTTTCCAACTCTCCAGATTTCTCACCATGATTGGTCATCTATGTATCAGGGATTTCAGCAATATCCTCCACCAACTGTTCTAGTATCATTACCATTTGCTGGCATATTTTTGTTGGGATTGGTGCCCTAATTCTCCCGGAGTCTCATTGTTTTGTAATGATACACATTGTTTGATGAATAATATACTTATGTTTGAACAACTTCCCCTTATTCACCAAAATCTAGATTTAAGCTAAAAAATACTTTCCAAATAGAGGTCACTTCTAGGGTGACACGAAGTATCGCTTAAATCTGGATTGTGAACTCTTAGAGATGTGAGAGCTAAAAATAACATATCATATATGTTATTAATCTCCCACTGAAGTTTTCTAATAACTCTATCATATAGAAGTTATTAAACTGCCACTGAAGTGTTCTATTTGGGTAGATTTATACTTAGGTTCTTTTCGGCTAATAAAACAACCCTAAGTCTATGTGGTTTATCCAAGTATAACTATTATAATTGGATTTTAACCTACGATGTCTAGGTAATAAACCATTTTATTACCTCACATCATTCACATATGCTCATAAAACCGGTTACAAATGCTCAATAATTTGGCCATAATCCCCAGGTAGGAGGTGTTCTGTAACCTGTCAACTTAAGTACCCTCAGCCTTAGACAGGATTATATACCAGTTGAGTTTGTAACCTAGGTTTTATAAGTTTTAACAATTAAAACAGGTGGTCAACCTACGTGAGCATACAACTGTTGTTTACGAACTTTAAATGTCTAACCCAATTTTATAATAACTTATAAAAGTTTAGACATGCTAAACATCCATAACATACATGAGGCATTCAACATTTAATATAACATATATTAAATACAAGAAACCCTAACATGCATACTATATATTATAACAATTATAACATACTTTCAATACATGTAACATGTTTCCTATGGTGGGTTTTTAAATCTAAATGGCATACTATATGCACATACTAGATTTATTTAATTATAACATACATCAAATGCATAAATAATTAAACACATACTGATATGGTTTTAGTTTTGGCAAAAATAAACAAATAGATGCCTAACTATTACAAATCAGCTTCAAAATCATCTTTGAACCGCTCGAACCGCTCCAAACCGAACCCAAGCATCTTGAACTAGACTGGTGAGTCTAAACCGGACCATCAAAGTCTGAATCGAACCAACCAAAACACTTTGAGGCTGAATCAGATTGGACCTTGAGAAAACCGATCGAACCGGCTGCTCTCGGTCCAACCTCAAAATCTTGCAAAGGCCAATCGTGTAGCGCTGAAGGCTATTGTCTAGCTCCATTGCCTTGTGTTGTGAAGAACTATACGATCGCTTATTGTTTGCCTCAACTAAATGATCGTTTATCTTTATCGCATAAAGCTACACAATCGCTTAGTTCTATCGTATAAAACTACATGATCGCTCAACTCCATCGCTTAATTATTGCATAACTATCACATAACTATCGCTTAGCTATCACTTAGTTTTATCGCATAGAACTAAACGATTGCCTAACACCATCGCCTAGCGCTTTCATGTCATCATTTAGTATCTGTCGTAGCTAAACGTTTGCTTAGCTCCATCTTATAGAACTTCATCGCATCGCTTAGCATTTCATAGGTAAGCGATCGTTTACTTCCATCGCATAGAAACTTCAACGTATCGCTTAGCACTTCGTCTACAAGATCTCTTAGCTCTGCATCTAAACGATCGTTCAGTGCTACCGTGTAGCACTTCATCGCATCGCTTATCGCAATCATAGTTAAACGATCGCATAGTACCATCATATAGTAAATTCAATGTATTATTTAGTTCCCACGCCAAAGCAAAACGATCGCTTAATGCTATCGTATAGCAAATTAAACACATCGTTTAGCTCCCGCAAGTACACGATCGTTTGGCATTCAACATCACAACGACCAACGTCCATTGCTATACGATCGTCTAGGTTTTCTTCACATCGTGTAGCGTCTGGAACTAGACAATCGTTTAGCAACTGGAACCTCAACAACGATTTTGAGCAGAAGCTGAAAAACTAGAACAGCAGCTCGGTTTTCTTCACTTGTTTCTTCAATTACATCTTAATTTCTTCTATAATGACACCAAATAAATTACAGACTTTTGCTAACACATAAAAGCTCATCAAACAAGAGCCAATTACAAATTTAAATGAGAAATTAAAGAGAATTAAAATGTCAAATATCAGAAAACCATAACAGTGCATCAGTTTCATATTTCTCATATAAAACACCCACTAAACCAAAATTAAACCGAATTGAATGCTTATTTGATGCTCTGATAACAATTTTAGGATTGTATCAATAGTAGCGAAAGCACAAAGATCATCTAATCACTCAAATTCACTAAATTTTGGCAAAATATAAAGCATGCTTTTGTAGAAACAAGTGAGTTTCAAGACATACCTCTTGTAGAACTTCTTCAAAGCTCCTTCACTAGCTGCTATCTTCTCCAAATCTTGTTGTAGACCACCTCAAGATCTTCTCCACTATTCTCTTAGTGCTCTAGATTGAGTTGTGGGACTCAAAACAAGCTTGAATCAAGGGTAGAAAAAGAAATGCTCACTGCAGAAAACTAGCTGAAGAACTCTTTCTTCAAACTAAATTTTCTCTCAAAATCTCTATAGATTGCATGCCCAATTTTCACTCAAATCTCTTCATTATATTGCAGATCAACATGCAAAGAAAAGAGTTGTATGAGTTGCAGCTCATGCTTGGAGAAGACAAAGCAAATGCTTCATGTGTGAGCAACTACAAAGATGGATAATGGAAAATTTCTTTTTTCCATTTTAGTGTCTTGTTTTGTTTACTGATGCTTGATTTTATGATGTGGATTATGGATGATATGCGATGATGAGATTGAGTTGCACACTCAAGTTTCCTCAGTGAAATCCAAGGGTAAACCCCACTGAGTTTCCTGGTAAATCCAGGGTCGAACTTAGAGACTTGGGAAAGCAGGATGCATTGGTAACTTTTAGGAAAACTTTGCGGTAATCGGTAACTCAATTAATTGTTGGTTTGTTGTTGATTGCATTAATGAAAAATAAACAAATACGACGGATTTGAGAAAAGTTAGTTGTGTGATAGATGCACTGAGTATGCGGATGAACGGGTTGAGAAGGTCTTTAGCTAGCATTACTTGGGAATGCGTCAGACTATGCGATCATGCTACAACCATGCACAGCAAGTCATTTTCCAATGCAAATGCGATGCTCCTAAGTCTAGGACGCATGTCTTGCATGCAAAAGTGTCCATAGAGGTTATCCCTAAGTCTCTATCTCTTTCCCTATGCGATGATGCAAAATGCATAAAGGCAAGATGACCGCATTCAATCATATCCTATCTCTAGGATGCATGCGATGCGTTAACAGGAAATAGTGCTTATTCCTACGCTCCTATCTCTTGCTTATGCGTTCTAATCTGACTCTCCCGAGCCTAGATTCTGATCTGACCTTCCCAAACCTAGATCCTGCCCTTAGACTACTCTCCCGAGTATCTCTAATGGACGAATGAAGCATATATAATACAAGATAATCGCATAGAATAAAGATCCCTAGTTGTGCTAGCTAAATGTTTCTCAACCCATTCAATAGATTTAGCTACTCATGCATAAATAACATAGAGTGAACAGATATAGAGAAGTAAATTCCATTTTTATAAATGAGTTGAGTACAAAATAACAATGGAAGATGAAAGTATAGAGAGCCTGGTACCAATTCCTTGCTGACCGAGGCTTTTACACTGTAAATCTTTATTCGGCTCCAAAGATGTTCCTGCTTCCGCAGGCGTCAGCCGTCTCTCTATCCTTAAAGCTTCCAATGCTCTCCCAAGCTTATCGGAATGATCTATCGACACAACCTTCTTCTCTCTCATCCGCCTTAAGATAAGAGAAAATCTAAGAACAAGGCTAAACTATGAACAGACTTATGAATGGGTGAAACGGTGAACAACAGCTGAACCCCTTTTCTGAAGGATGCCTTTGGTATTTATAGACTTCAAGGGTGAAAGGTGGCTTCTCTCTCCTGATTGCACAAATGGAACGGCTTTAATTCCCTAACTAATGCGCTGAATATTTGTCACCGAAAAGATGAATGTACTTGTTCGTTAGCGGCTGTCAACTTAATTCGGATTCAACTGTCAACAGCTTTCTATCCCATCACGATTAAGTAGCCTTTCACCTAGATGCGTCCACCATGTTGCGCCGACCAACTTGCGGTAATCCTTCTTGAGCAAATGTTTGCGAACATGATCTCCGCAAAGCCTTGCGGTAATGCTGTGCTTGACCAATGATTTCCTATGATCTCAATTTCTACCTTGCGTTAACGCATATTCTGCATAAAAATACAAAAATAAACTTCTTCTATGCAATGAACGCATGCGGTCGCAATATTATGAATGTGATGCTTTTTGGACGCAATTTAACATATTTTATTAACGCAAGCCAACATTGTTTAAGAAGTTAGCAGTATGATAATGTGCATTTCTACCCGTTATCACACCCTCAAATTTAAACAATGCTTATCCTCAAGCATAAGCTAAATATTTCCTTTAGTAAGTCAACCACAATGTTCTTTTCCTAGATTTCTCAAGGATGCTTCGTTCAAATCCTATATACCAAAGTTTTCGTAAGTCTTATTCAAGCCTCCTCTTAAAATATTTCTAAGACCTAAGGACCGCAAGCTTAATCTTCAAAAAGACTTTACTAACTCCTGGAACATCGCATGCTTTATTTCAAGGAGAAAATTTTTCCACCAGGGTGTCAAATGATTTTATCCTTACATATTTCTTTACATTGTTATTTTTTTCTAACCTTGCGCTGATCCAAGTGCCTTGCCTTTGTTTTGGCTTGCCCCCACATGTTCCAGCGAGCATCCAACACGGCAATGCGCTCTTTTCAGACTAAACTCATACCTACTTGGCAGTGGATTGACGTCATTTTATTATGCGTTGATCCTTGTGACTTACTTTCCGTTATGGCTGCCCCACGTATGTAGTGGACATCCAACCACGGGTAAGTGCCTTTCCCAATTAACTCTATCAAATGGGTTCCCCTTTGCGTAACATGGAAGTTGTTATTCTCAAAAATGTTTCCTTCTCTCTCTTTTTTTTTCAAATGCAAGGTGAATAATACCTCACACTCAAATTTAAAATGCGCAATGTCCTCAATTGCCGAAGATGAGGTAAGTCATGTGATGTTCTTAGAAAGCTTCATAAAGGAGTTGAAGAAAACACAAACCTCTAATTCTAGAAATTATTCATGAGTGATATTTAAAGTTAAAGTAACCCTAGTATTATAAAAGAATAGAAGCATGTGTTTCATCATTGAAATCATAATTGACAAGAGATATGCTAATTCTAAATTATCCATGTCATGATGCGTGACAAAGAAGATCAGTGATAAAATTTTAAACCCAAAATGCGATGTGATAGCCAACATTGAAATAAAGTGAAGGAAGAAAACAACCCCCAAATTTGCGTTGTGCCACAGTATACTGATGCATCTTGAGATTTCTTCTTTAATTAGGTGACGGAATAAGATAATATATAAACATCTCGCAACCTGCACTCACCGTTGCAAAAAAAAAACAAAAAAAAAAAAAAAGCGAGAGGGTCAATAATTTTTACAAACAAAACAACATGTTTTTTTTTATATAAGGTTTTATAGATAGAAAGTTGAAAAATAGGTGTAATGAAAATTCAGAGTATAGAGAAAGTGAAAATTATGGTTCCAAACTTCGTCCCGATGAATTCGATAGTCCTGATAGCGCGGGACCCCTACTTCCTTCTTCATTCAAGGTTTCTTAATTCCACGGATCGACTTGGCGATGCAGCCTTCTCCATGATAAACTTTACTCGTTCTTACTTTAAACGTACACTCCCTCTGGTAATCGCTCCGCACAAGTTGAATATTTTTTAATGATAATGGTCACAGCGTGATTTTAACTGCCAAGAAGAGCTATAGTCCTTGAATGACGAGCAGACCTTTTACCGAGTTGGGTTCTTTAACGCAATGTGTTTTGTGCCAGTTGGTTGCTTGGTGCCTCTTGTAAATCTTCGATCTCATATGCGTAATCCTCATCTTCTAGCTCGATAGTTGGCATTTTCGGCTCCCTGTTTCTTCAATCAAAGTTCTCTTTACCACCCAGAGTGCCTTATATTCCAGCTCCAAGGAAAATAACACGCCTTACCCATACAACATATTGGAATTCTATGTTTAAATGCAGTCCGGTATACCAAATGATCGCAAGTTTGTGCCAATCTTCGTGAAGGCCTTACTACCTTCTTGAGTATCAGCTTAATTTCTCGATTGGACACCTCGACCTGACCATTCGTCTACGGATGGTATGCGGTGGCCACCTTGTGGAGAATGTTGTATTTGCGTAGCAGCTCCTTAACAGTATGATTGACAAAGTGGGACCCTTCATCACTTATGATGGCACGAGGAGTGCCAAAACGAGTGAAAATATGTTTCTTGAGGAATTGGGAAACTACCGCCGCATTGCTTGCAGCGCATGCCACTGCCTCTACCCACTTGGATACATAATCGACGGCTAATAAAATGTAATGTTTACCATTCGAGGGAGGGAATGGTCCCATGAAATCAATACCCCACACATCGAACAATTCAAGCTCCAATGGTTTTCATTGGCATTGCATGTTTCCATGAAATGTTACCTGTGCTTGGGCACCGATCGCACTTCATTACATAGTCAGCTGCATCCTTAAACAATGTAGGCCAAAAGAATCCACTTTGTAAAACTTTAACTGCGGTGCGCTGCCTTCCAATGTGCCCACCATATGGTGAGTCATGACATTGTGATAATATGCATTGTTGAGCAGCATTTGGTACGCATAATCGTAAAATCTAGTCTATCCCTCTTTTATACAAATTTGATTCATCCCAATAATAATGTCAGCATTCATGTTTGAGCTTCCTCTATTGGTGGTAGGTGTAATCTTCAGGAAATTGCTCGCAAACTAGATAATTGACTATGTCTGCATACCAAGGCAATTCTTCAATATGGAATAGCTACTCATCCGGGAACACCGCACTCACCTCTGATTCATTGCGGTCAACTTCAGGGTTTTCCAATCTAGACAAGTGATCTGCAACTTAGTTCTCTGTTCCCTTTTGATCAATTATTTCTATGTCAAATTCTTGAAGAAGGAGAACCCATCTGATCAATCTCGGCTTAGTGTCCTTCTTTGTCATTAAGTACTTTATGGCCGAGTGATTAGTATGGATGAGTACCTTTGTTCCCAATAGATATGCTCAAAATTTTTCCAACGCAAAAATTACCGCCAGAAGCTCTTTCTCTGTGGTGGTATAATTTGTCTGAGCAAGATTTAATATTTTACTCGCATATGCGATGAGATGCAAGATTGTTTTTCTCTTTTGTGCCAAAGCTATTCCCTTCGCATACCCGCTTGCATCGCACATAATTTCAAAAGGAAGTGCCCAGTCAGGTGCAATTAACATGGGTGCGGTAATCAGCGCATTCTTCAAAACTCTGAATGTGTTAAGACAGTTGTTGTCAAAATCAAATTTTTTGTCAGCCTCTAACAACGCACTCAATGGACACGCTATTTTGGAAAAATCTTTGACAAAGCGTCTGTAAAATCTAGCGTGCCCCAAGAAGCTTCGTAAAGCCTTCACGCTTGTTGGAGTTGGAAGTTTTTCAATGGCTTCGATTTTTACTTTATTCACCTCCAACCCATCCCGGGAAACCTTGTGCCCTAACACTATGCCCTCCTTCATCATGAAATGGCATTTTTTCCAATTAAGCACCAGATTCGTCTCTTTGCATCTCTTCAGTATCTTCTCCAAGTTGGCTAGAAAGACTTCATAAGTGTTGCCATAAACAAAGAAGTCATCCATAAAGATCTCGACAGAGTCCTCAAGATAGTCTGAAAAGATGGCCATCATGCACCTTTGGAACGTGCTTGGCGCATTGCAGAGGTCGAACGTGCAGTGAAAAGTAAAGGTCTCATATGGGCAGGTGAATGTGGTCTTGTCTTGGTCTTCTGAAGCTATCATAATCTGGTTATACCCGGCATAACCATCCAGAAAGCAGTAAAAGTGATTTCCAGTTAGACGGTCTAGAATTTGATCAATGAATGGCAGAGCGAAATGATCTTTCTTTGTGGCCACATTCAACTTGCGGTAGTCCATGCAAACGCGCCACCTAGTGACGGTTCTTTGTGGTATTAGTTCATTGTTTTCGTTCGGGACTACCGTCATGCCACCCTTTTTTCGGCACAAATTGCACGAGGCTGACCCACATGCTATCTGCTATAGGATAGATAATACCCGCATCTAACCATTTAATGATCTCCTTTTTAACAACCTCTTTCATCGTAGGGGTGAGCCTTGCACTGATGTTCGATCGTGCTTTTGGTCCTCTTCAAGACGAATGCGCGTGCATACAGTACGCGGGGCTAATTCCTCTAATGTCGTGTGCATCATCCAGCCAATTGCTCATACATGCTTCCTCAGAATGCCTCATCAATGCATTCTTCGTCTTCGTTAAGCTCAGAAGAAATTATAAACAGGCAAGCTTCTCGTTCTGCCCCAAAAACGCCGTTACTTCAAATGATTCGACAGGGTCTTCAACTCCATCTTGGTGGTGAGTTTTACTAGGACGGTTGCATTGTTTTTTCTGTTCTTCTTTTCTCTAATTGGCTCTTCTCTTGGTCTGTGTTGATGACATGCAGAAATGCATTTGTCATCTTAGCGCCTTTTACTTAGAATTATGAAGGTTGTTTGAAGCAGAATATGCGTCAATCATGATAGGATCACGAGAAAATGAAGCTGCCCCGATCAGCATGTTGAATCTCAGTCTAACCCGTTTATTTGCGTTTATTATGCATTCAATGTTCTTTTTTGTAGCTAAATAGGAAATATGGACGCAAATGTGGAACCGGACCACCGCATAGACGATCGCATGTGGAGAAACACTCCATCGCCAAGGTCAAACGCGTAGAGATCAATGCCATGGATATTGCGGGCAATCAGCCATATGCGTTCCATCGCATGGGAGTTATGCTCGCCTAGCGATTTGCGGTCATCGTGTGTAGAGTTGCAGTATTAAGCGAATGCAGTCCACTGAATGATTGCGGCTATGCGACAACGCATACTAATGGGATCAACACAAGGTTGGTGCAATGAGTGCATCAATGCATCTACCTCGAGAAAAACCAAAGATGATGCTGACATTTCACCTACCATGTCGTTAGTGGCAGAGGTTCATAAAAGTTAACGTGTCGAATGTCAGACTCTGAGTAGTCCAATTAATGCTGTCGGTGACCCAAGCTCTATAAATAGAAGCTGATGAGCAGAAATTAAAGTTATCCGAGGATTATCTTTGTGATCCGGGGATTTTCCCCGCGATCCAGACACAATGCGTAGAAGACGCTGAGAGTTCTTCACCTCCTTCTCCATTCTGAGTGACGATCGAAGCTAGATCTCGAAAGAGTCAGCTTCTCCGCCATCCATGGCACCACTGGCAGCCTTGATGCACATCCGCTGTAAGCAATTCTTTGCTTTCAGCCGATCATTCCATTTCCTTTTCTTTTCTTATATTGTATTGTATGACATTTTGTGATTAAATAATTAATACAATTTTTTTTCAATGAATTTTTCTATTCCTTCGACTCCATCTCCATCTTCTTTGCTTAGCATCTTTACTTTCATTGCAACACTTAGTGGGATTGCTTGGGTATTGCATACTTAGTCATGTGGATTAGGGATATGAAGCATGTAGCAACCCACCGAGAGGTGTGCATTGCGCGAGTGTGTGAGTAATCTTATTTGCTTAGTGTGAAACTGCTGCAATGCCTATCTATAGGCTAACGAATTGCTTGTCTATAAGTAAAGTCAGCAACAATCAACTGCCCGGAAGGGTAAGTGATTGGTCATATTAAGCAATGTATGCATTGTTCACTAGGGATAGTAACAATCTTAAGTCAGCAAAGTTCATGCAAGTTACCTTGTCCTATGAGCGCTTCATTCATCATTTAGGCATACTTGGGAGAGTAGTCTAAAACAAAAATATAAGACTCGGGAAAGCAGATTGGAATGCATAGGCAAGAATGGGGACCTTAGAGATAAGCTCTGTTTGCTTCACACAGCGTATGCACCCTACAGAATGGATTTGCATGCTTCCAGGAAGTAGGATAAGGGGTTATGTGGCAACCACGCTCATGCGGCGAGAGCTAGTGAGCTGGTTATGGAGGTCTAGGCAGGCATAGGCTTCTCGACAATATCGCAGATACACCGCATACGTCCTAGAGTTAAGTTCACGTGTGTAGCATGATTGCATGGCTTGCGTTGATTAAGATTGCCCTTGCGGTCACTTTTAAGGGTTGCAATGAAATCATCTCCGCATTTTATCTATTTTCCCATACATTTATTTCATGCCAAGTGTTGTCGTGTCTCTACCTCTCATGCATATTCTCATTACGTTGTCTGTTAGATGGGAGTAAGAGTAGGATTAACTTAGCAACCTCCCATCCATTCTTTTATTTAAAACGTCGCATGCACATTATCGCATACATATAGCTACAAGTCCCTGTGTTTGACCCCGAATTATCCGAGAAACTTGCATTCGCATTATACTTGGCATGAGCGTAAGAAAACTTGTGACAGGACGCATGGTCATCGTATACATTCGTTAACGCATTATCATTCCAACGAATGGCCATCGACGCATGACTATCAATGCATATCTTAAGAACATGCATCGCATACCGTGTCCAAGGGATTTTAGTTATCGAGTAAAGTTGACTTCTAATCTCCCATCACCAGTCTGCGATCATCTCTTCTCCCTAGCTTGTTTTTGTTATGATCGCATTACAGGCAGCAACGTATACGCTGGCATCCTCTTCTTCATTTTCTTCATCAAACTTTTCTTCTTCAATCAAATTCTGGTCGTCATCTGAGTCATACAAGTCTTCTTCGTCCGAAAACTTCATGGCACGAATTATGTTGAACTTGAGCTTCTGTCCGTTGATGCTCAAAGTGATCTCTCCTTTATGCACATCAATCTGGGCACGACCTGTTGATAAGAATGGTTGCCCCAGTATGATGGGCACATCCTTGTCGGCCTCGTAATCCAAGATGATGAAGTCGGCTGGTAGGATAAATTTTTCAATGGTGATCAGAACATCCTTCACCTTTCCCTCTGGATGCACTAGAGATTGATCGGCTAGTTGGAGAGTCACGGTCGTGGGCACAAGTTGCCCCACATTTAGCTACTTAAAGATCGACAGAGGCATCAAATTGATGCTGGCTCCAAGGTCACACAAGGCTTGCCCGATGTACAGTCCTCCTATGGAGCAAGGTATGGAAAAGCTCCCATGATCGGTCATCTTCGGTGGAATGATTGATTTCAAACTCTGTGATAACGCCACCGTGGCAAACTTACCAGTCCTCTCTTCTTGCATAGGTAGGCATCTCCTCAATCGCTTCACTGAATGGAATATTAATATGTAATTGCTTTAACATAGACAGGAAGCGTTGGTACTGTACCTCTTCGTTCTTTTTCTTTCTTAGTCTCTACAGAAAAGAGGGTAACTTCACTTTCACGGTCCCCGTCTCCATTGGCTTTGAGGTCGACGCAACCTCTGGCCCTATTGCTTCTTTTTCTTCTTCTTCTTCTTGCATCACCGCAACTTCAGGTTCTGCCACAGTGGTAGCTGTGCAACTAAGCTCCTTCTTTTCTCCCTCCATAATCTTCCCACTTCGCAATGTCACAACCTGACATTGCTCTTTATCTGATCCCCCTGGGTTGCATGGGAGTTCTATTGAACTCGGAATAGCCCCTTGCAGTCTACTTTTTAGCTCACTCGCAATCTGGCCCATCTGTAACTCTAGGTTGCGGATGGGCGTAGCCTGACTTTGAAGCACATTTTCGTTTTTCTCTATATATTGCTTCAATAGGCTCTCCAAGGAAGAGGATTGTGGTGGTTGTGAGCTATTGGCTTGATTGCTCGTTTGACCGTTGTTGCGTGGGAAGAATCCAAGTGGCCCTTCTTTCTGCACCACGGATTGAAAATTCTGTTGCTGATTCTTCCATGCAAAATTAGGGTGGTTTCTCCACCCGAGGTTGTAGGTATTCAAAAAGGGATTATTTTTTACAAAGTAAATGGACTGTGGATTTTGCGAGCATTCCTCCATCACGTGCCCATCACCGCAAGTCGCACACCTTGTGGTGTTTTCACTAATTACGTTGATTTGCCCATTTTTCGGTGTTGGGCTACTGATCGCAATTCCCTGAATTAAGTTCATCATTGCGGTCCTTTGATTTTGTAGTGAAGAAATAGCACCATTTATCTTTGATTCTCAATCTCTGGTCGCTATCTGGGTTTCATGAAAATCCTTGCTATGGTAGCAAATGGCGACGTTGAGGTTCCATTGTCTTATAAGAAGGCAATGGAGAATGTTGATCCGGATAAATGGGTCAAGGCCATGGATCTCGAGATGGAGTCTATGTACTTCAACTCGGTATGAGATCTTGTAGATCAGCCTGATGAGGTTCGCTCTATAGGTTGTAAATGGATCTACAAGTGCAAACGGGGTGCTGATGGGAAGGTACAGACCTTCAAAGCTTAACTTGTGACAAAGGGTTATACCCAGGTAGAGGGATTCGATTATGAGGAGACTTTCTCGTCTGTTGCCATGTTAAAGTCGATCCGCATCCTCCTGTCCATTGCAGCTTATTATAATTATGAGATCTGGCAAATGGACGTCAAGACGGCCTTTCTGAATGGAAATCTTGAGGAGACCATTTATTTATGGTGTAGCCCGAGGGATTCATAGCCCAGGTCAAGAGCAAAAGGTTTACAAACTGAATCAGTCCATTTATGGACTGAAACAGGCGTCTCGATCTTGGAACATACGATTTGATACTGCGATCAAAGTCGTATGGCTTTAACCAAAACATTGATGAACCTTGTGTCTACAAGAAGATCATCAACGCTTCAGTAGTCTTTTTAGTGTTGCATGTAGACGATATCCTACTCATTGGAATGATGTAGGGTCTACCGACTGCAGTTAAGAACTGGCTAGCTACCCGATTCCAAATAAAAGATTTGGAAGAGGCTCAATTTGTTCTAGGTATACAGATCTTTCGAGATTTAAGAAAAAGGCTTGCACTGTCTCAGGCATCATACATTGAAAAGATGTTGCTCAAGTACTCAATGCAGGACTTCAAGAGGGGCCTACTGCCATTCAGGCATGGAGTCACTTTGTCTAAGGAAATGTGTTCTAAGATGCCTCAAGAGGTTGAGGAGATAAGACGGGTCCCTGTTATGGAATCTATTGGAGGGATCCGCTGTTCGGGATTCTAAAGTTCGAAGACAGTCTTCAACTGGTATGGAATCCTTTCCATGTTATTTATTTTGTTCTGAGCATGCCGATAATTAGATTAATGTGCATAACTATATATGTTGAATGTATATCGTTTGTATTTCGATCACTGTGAAATCGGAGCGATCTGAACACGCTCATGGAACTCTCGGTATGAGATCCTTCAGAGATGACTAGACTCTGTATATAACGACATTGATACTAGAGACTTACATCTCACCGAAATGACCATAGGTGACACGACCTCAATCCTGAGTGTTTTGAGAACTCCTGCCTTTGAAGGCAGTACTTTGATTAGTATGGGTAAGAGTGGCCAGATTGCCAACTCAACATGCCTACCTTTTTGGGGACATGTCTGATCTGGGAGCTAGGAACTTAATCCACAAGATGGAATTCACTTCTTTCCCGAAGCAGGGATAAGTAGAGAGATTGTTCCCTTAAAGGCTGATTCCAAGGCTTGAGCATAATGGCCACAGCTTCTCTTTGGAAGAGAGAACTCAGTCATAGTAGGACTATGACTTATGTTCATTGGAAGGATCAGTGATATTTACGGAGTTAGATGTAACTACATGGGCATAACGGTTATTGGCCAAACTGTACTTACGAGCGATCTGTGAAAGGTTGTCGCACTTCTAATTGGTTATTTTGGACATATAATATATCTGTGGTAAGGAGAGTTCGGCTATCGGTCTTTAGTGGAGTGTTTGATAGTTATCGGATGGTGGATCCCGTGACTAAAGAGTTTAGTCAGTTATTCACGTACCATTGGAGCTTCAAGCTACAAGTCCATAACGTCCCCTTGGTAGCTCAATGGATTCAGTTAAGGATCAGTTCTTGGCGTTGATTTGAAATGTTCAAATTGACAAGAGGTATTTTGATTATATATGATATGATCGGTATGATGTATGAGATACATCTAGTGGAGGATTAATGTAAATAAGATTTACATTAAGTACCATGGAATAGAAAAAGAACTATAGTTTATATGCTTCATGAGATGAAATATTAAAAACTTATAGGTCTATCATATATATAGTTAGATAAGTTGGTTATCATTCATATTATAATAATATTAATATTGGATAATTAAATTCTTTTTCTCTAATAACCAATTGAGTGGGAGGTTATTAGTGGTTCATGTGTAACCGTGAGATAAAAGAAAAATGTTTTCCTAATTTTAGTAAGTTTTTGAAAAAAAATTGGCAAAATTGATTTGAGATTTTCTCTCGGGAAAAGAATCTCACGGAGCTTGTCAAGTAAATACGGATTTACTAAACGACAGCTTAAAAACAGGTAAACAATCGTGTATTGTTTGTTGGCGACAGACATGATACTAAGCGATGAGTTAAACAATCACTTAGATTTTGCTAGATGATCGCTTAGCTTTTGCTAAACAATTGAGCATCGACTATATGATAGGTTTCAGCCATCTCCCACTTGCCCAATCATGTACACGATTGTTTATTTCTCTTTCGTCTGCCTCATCCAAGTCCACACAGAGCCCACCCTCCAGATTCTTCACACCGAGAATACCAAGGTAACCTTCTTGGTGGTGTCATACTCAACTCGATGTCGTCGAGGTTCTGTGGAGGCCGTTCATGTAGTTGGGGTGTTCGTGACCAAGGCGATCATGGAGTTCCAGTGTGCGGTGTTCGTGCTGTGGAGCGGCGTGTTGTTCGAGCGTTCGAGGTTGCTGTGTTCAAACATTCGTGAGCAAGGAGCATAAAGACGAGTCAACAAACGTTCGTAGCTTTTCTCATTGTTCAGTTGTTTTTTCATGCTGTAATTTCTATATTGATTGCATAACCTTTCATTTCTATTCCGACTGTAATTTGTATGTTCACTTATTATTATAATTTGGAATGATCTATTCCGCTGCTCATGGAAATCCTCGAATTCGATTTCCTTCAATTTTCCCTACTGCTATCATTCTCAGCTGTCTCCTCATCTATCAACCTTTCAGTATCGCCACTTCCTTCGTCCTTATCCTCTCTGCATTTTTCAGTCTCCGTACACATATCAACATCATTAGTTTCAGGAATACACGTACCTGGACCTGATGCAAGGTCTAACTCATGGATCGGAGCCAACAGTTCAACACGTGGCACTGCTTCCTTTCTAAGATTCTTCTTATAGTAAGTTATCTATGAAATCTAGTTGGTAGGAAGGACCAAACATACATTTTTAGAGCTGGGAGGAGGAATAGGGGTTGATTCTAAGGGAACAGCATAAAAGGACCAGTTAGTCTCCTCATTAAAGCTCTCCTCTTGAAGAAGACTAACGGGAAAGAAAGGCTGATCCTCGAGGAAGGTAATGTCCATGGAGACGAAATACTTATGAGAAGACGGATGGTAGCACTTATACCCACGTTGGTGGAGAGGATACCCAACAAAGACACATTTCTGAGCACGTTATGTGATTTGGGCCATGAGAATGAACAAAAGCAATGCAGCGAAAAGCCGAAGGGGAACATCGAAGATTAAGTGAATGGTCGAATAAGATTCTTTGAATAGATCCAAGGGATTATGAAAGTTGAGGACACGAGAGAGCATACGGTTAATGAGGTGAGCGGCAGTAAGAATGGCATCCCCCCCACAGGTAGAAAGGAAGAGTGGCAGACAACATTAAAGACCGAGCGACTTCCACCAAATGACAATTTTTACACTCGGCTACTCCATTCTGTTAGGGGTATAGGCACACAAGCTTTAGTGGACAATCCCCTTTAACACAAGAAAGTCTCGGAAAGAGGTGTCAAAGAACTCTCACCCATTATCACTCCTCAAAATTCCAATCTTTGCATTGAACTGAGTTTCAACAGTTGTATAGAATTGTTGGAAGACGGATGACACCTCAGACTTATCAGTGAATAAGAAGACCCAAGTAAGGCGAATGTGGTCGTCTATAAAGGTGATAAACCAACATTTGCTAGTGGAGGTGGTAGTTGTTGAGGGGCTGATAACGGGCAGAAATGCATGTTATCATAGTGCTATGTTCTTAAACAATGTTGGATTGCGTTGATAAAACATGTTAAATTGCGTCCAAAAAGCACCAGATTCATAATATTTCGGTCGCATGCATTCATCACATTAGAGCAATTGATTTTTGTATTTTTGTGCAGAATATGCGATGATGCAAGGCAAAAATTGCGATCATAGGAAATCATTGGTCGAGCGCAACATTACCGCAAGGCTTTGCGGTGATCGTGTTTGCAAACATTTGCTCAAAAAGGATTGTCACAACTTGGTCGGCAAAACATGGTGGGTGCATCTGGGTGAAAGGCTAATTAATTGCGATGGGATGGAAAGCTGGTGACAGTCAAATCCGAATTAAGTTGACAACTGCTAACAATAACAAGTACATTCAGCTTTTCGATGACAAATATTTGGTGCATCAGTCAGGGAAATTAAAGCCATCCCATCTGTGCAATCATGAGAGAGAAGTCTCCGTTCACCTTGGATGTTCTATAAATACCAAAGGCAACCTTCAGAAAAGGGGTTCACCCATCTGGCGAGTTCATAAGTCTGTTCATAGTATTCCTTTCATTTTAAGGCGGAGCAAGAGAAGAGTGGTGACGCCGAAGATCGCTCAGGGCAGCTCAAGAGAGAACCTTGAGGCGTAGAAGTAGAGAACGGGCCGACTCTCTCGAGAGCGAGATTATCTTTTGAACACGAGTAGAAAAACAGTGTAAAAGCCAAGACAGCAAGAGATTGCTACCAGGCTCTCTATTCTATACTTGCATTATTATTTTGTACTTCATCGTTATATTTATACAATGGAAGTCCTATTTCACATTTGTTCACTCTCTTAGCACGCATGAGTAGCTAAACCAGTCGAATGGGTTGAGAAGAACTAAGCTAACATAACCTAGGAAGTTCATTGTTTGCGATTATCTTGTGTTATGCTGTGCCAAATACCCTTTTAGAGCTACTCGAGAGAGAGTCTGAAAAGAGAACCTAATACTCGAGAGAGCTAGGTTAGAATCTAGACTCGAAAGAGCAAGATTAGAACTGCATAAACTAGAGATAGGGACTTAGAGATAAGCTATGTTTGCCAACCTGCATCGCATGCATCCTAGAGATAGGAATGATATTATGTGGTCGCCTTATTTATGTGTGTGTTATTCTGTCATCGCATAAATAAGAATAGAGGCTTATGTGTAGGTCCTATAGACTTATCGCATATATCGTATGCGTTCTAGCATTAGAAGTCGTAACATTCGCATCGGAAGATGGTTTACTATTGTATGCATGTTGCATGATCGCAAAGCATGAACGTATCCTAGGAAGTGTTAGCCGAACCCCTTCTCAACCCGTTCACCACATACTCATCGTATCTTCCGTTTACCAACTCTTTTCAAACTCTGCCGCATTTGTTATTTTTTCATTAATGCAATCAATAACTCAAAAACAATTAATTTATTTGGCTACCGAAAAGTTTTCCTAAAAATTACCAGCATAACCTGTTTTCATAAGTCCCTGAGTTCAACCCTGGACTTACCAGGAAACTCAGTGGAGTTTACACTTGGATTCCACTGAGGAAACTTGAGTGCTCAACGCAATTTTACCATCGCATATCATCCATAATCCACTTCATAAAATCAAGCATCAGAGGCCCCAAACATCACTTGAATTAGGGTGAAGGGACTGGAAGGCTTATAAGGCTGAGAATGAAAAGGAACACGACTGTGTTTGGCACGAATACACACATCACAATTTAAAGAGGCTATGTTAATTGAAAATTTGGATGTTCTAAACGAAAATGTCATAACATAAAGTCATTCTCAAAAGTTGAGAAATTTAAAGATATAAAACCAGTTCTATGATCATCCCTAGAAGAAGTGTCGTCAGAAAGGAAGTAGAGCCCTCTATCATGTCGGGCAGTGCCATTCGTCATCCCCAACTTCAGATCCTGAAAAAAAACAGAATTTGGTGAGAAAATCGCCTTGAAATTCAGATCCCTCGTAATTTTACTGACAGATAAAAGATTATATGAGATCTTAGGCACATACAAAGTATCACGTAGTACTAAACCGTCAAACGGGGAGGTATAGCCTTTCCCTGAAATCGGGGCAAAGGACCCGTTTGCAATTCTAATATGTTCATTCCCCGCACACGAATAAACAGATCTAAAGAACTGGTAAGAAGATCTGTGGCCCCTGAATCTACAATCCAGGGTTTCTTTCCATTAATGTTAATAAGGCTAAAGGAGGGAAATGTACCTGATTGTGCAATAGCACTCACCCCAACCGCACTCAAATTGTTCTTATTGTCAGCTAAGGATTGATGTTGTGCATTTTCATTAACTGAGTCACTTACGAGGACATGACCAGTGTTTGATTTTTAATGAGACTGTCATCGCCTGTTGTATCTCGGAGCAAACTTCTCTAAGAAAGGGGGTAGGTCGTTGGCCCAATATGCGACTTTGAACACTATCAAATTTGGAGTTCAATCCTGCCAGGAAAACATACACGCGGTCGGATTCTTCAAGTTTCAAGTATTGAGCCCCATCTTGCACACAATTCTAGACAATCTCTCGATATAGGTTCATCTCTTGCCAAAACAATGACAATTTATTAAAATAGGATGTGACATCCATGGTTCCTTGTTTGCAATCATGGACCTGCTTGTGTAGTGTGTATAGCCGAGATGCATTCTGTCTCTTTGAGTACATATCCCGTGTCACCTCCCAGATATCTTTGGCAGTTGCAGCATACAATAACGGTCTGCTAATCTGTGGTTCCATACTATTAATGAGGACAGAACGTATTAGCGAATCTTCCCCTTTCCAGATCCATTCTTGAGGATCGACTGGGATAGACTTTGGAATCTCTCCTGTCAAGTACCCAAATTTGTGTCGTCCCTCTAAGGACATTCTGACCGATTGGAACCAGGAGAAATAATTTTTTCCATTTAATTTTTCTCCCACGAGGAATCCTACAGAATTTCCCATTGACCCAGATAAATAAGTTGCATTGGGCAAAATAGAGAATGAATTTATCGGATTCTCCGTGTTGACTGATTTAATTGGTTGAGGGTTTGTGCCAAGAGCTATATCCAAGTCTGAAATTTGCTGTTGCAAGTATGCCAACCGTCGTCAAACGTCATCAGGGCATTAGGTCGAGCCACCATGATTAAGCGCAGCTAAAAAGGACGTAGCCATTGACTGTTGGATAGGAATAGAGCCAGCCATGAGGGCTGGACTCGAGCTGCAAGTTGGGTTGATCATGAATGGAGGCTGCAAGTTATCGTCGGCTCGGTTCGGTGCATGAGAAGGCAGCGGTTGGACTGGGATTAGATCAATCGGGCTAGGTGCGATCGGCACAAGCGGTGCGAACAAAGTGGAAGAGAGACTCGGCAGCAACTCATCAGCACGGCTTGGCACGATCGGAAGTACCTGGCTGTCGAACGGCGTTCCCACCTGTAGTGATCCACTGGCTCGGCTGGGTGCGATCGCCCTTCTCTAATCGTCAAACACAACTCCGATCTGGACTGAAGCAGCTGGCTCTCCCTCACATAGTGGCTGAAACACCTTGGCTAGGCTGAATCGTTCCTCCATCGACTGCAGTTAGAAGGCAGCGACGGCCGGAATTAGCTGTGGTAGGGCAGCTTGGAGGTATTCCTTCACAGCCGCTTGAATAGTTGCTTTGATGTCAATGCTTGGAGCTCCGTCGATTCCTATGGAGGCTGCTGAAGAAGTCTGTGGTTGATTCTCATCGATGACAACTAGGGTTTTGTCACCATGCTCTGATACCATGATGAAATATAGAAGAGAAAAGGAGAAAAGCAAGAACAACACACAACTTACGTGGAAACCCTAGAACAGAGAGAAAAACCACGATATAGATCTTTTTCTTATTATTGAATTGATACAATTAATACGATGGAACAGAGCGAATAAATAGACAGTAGGGAGCCCTAGGGATGAAGACAATTACTTAAATGCCCATAGGTTAAAAATCCTACTTTCAACAGTATAGGACACCCCCGCTCACATGTCTCCACATGAATAGTCAGGATCAGACCATTTGTAGCAGTTCACAATACTTGTAAACATTTACAAAGCAGGTCGTATCCATAGTGTCACCAGGATAAGGTATCCCTCCTTTATCCTTATATTACAGACCTTTTAGGTTATTACTTAAGGCATGATCTACTTGTCTATCTCATATACATGCTTAAGTTTCCATATAATAACCATGAATCTTTGTTTATTGGATATGAGTAAATGCAAATAAATTAACTCTTATTTTATTAATAATAATGTGTACAAAGTTATAAACTACGAGACTTCGAGAGAATTAGGACACCAATCCTAACAGTCTATATATATTATGACTCTTATAATAAGGTCTTTACTCTAATGCTCTAGGTGAATTAAACCATTTAATTAACCTAGTGAAATTTCATGCTAATAGGATTAAGGTTAATTCAACTCAATTTTCGAGTTAGTTCCTAGGTAGGAGGTGTATCGTAAACCGTCATTTTAAGAACCCCTAACCTAGACAAAACTTCACCGTTAGAGTTTCCTTATAACATATAGTCCTATTTGTCCTATTAATTATATTTTAAATCTATTAAAACAAATAGGACGTAATTATAATATTATATCAGGATTAATGTGATCTGAGGTCTAGATTAATTTTAAACATTTTAAAATTAAATCCAATTCCCTAAGATCCTAAGTTTGCATGCAACTCTTTATTATAGGTAAACAATTACTAATTATCAATTTTATAACGATTACAAAATTAATTATTAGCCCTATAAATATGATTTTTATGGTTTACTAGAGTAACAATCAAATTTTAATTACAAGAAAACAATATTACATACATTTCATGACTTTAATATAACAATTATATTAAACTATGGATATGGCATGCTCAATGCAAATTGATTTTCAACTTTATTTATGTAATACTTATATTAATCACTCATGAAAATCTACCAAGCATATACAAGACATTAATAAAATATAACTCTTTATATTTACCTAAGTAATGTCATGCATCATGTTAATCCTCCCTTCCTTTAGATATGAACTACCACAAGGTCTTCCCTACTATTCTCTTGGTGCTTTAGATTGGGTTGTGGATCTCAAAACTTGAATTAGGGAAAATGGAGTAGAAAGGCTTTTTGGTTTCACTATGAAGAACAGTTTTCTTCAACCTTTAATTTCTCAGAATTCAGCAATAATTGCATGCCCATTCCACTCAAAATTCCAACTTTGGTCATGCAACTAAATTTCCTGCATGAATCACAGCTCATGCTTAAGAAATTTGAATGAAAAGTAATAAGGTATGAGTAAGATGCTTGAAGAAGTGAGTGCAAAAATCCAACTCTTTTTGGATTTTCCAAATTTCCAATTTCTTTTATTTCAATTTTGATTTTCAAAATCAAAATTCTTTTCGGTTTTGATTCTAATGACTAAATTGAAATTTTATTAATTTTACAAAAATTAATTCAAAATTAATTTTTTAATTAAATTAATAATTAATAATTAATTCTAATTAATTTAATATCCAATGTTAAATTAATTTAACACCTTTTCACCTTCATGAATCTTTTTCATGAATTTAATATCTAAATCATATTTAAATATTAATCGATTCTCCAATTTCATTTAATTCCAAACTTAAACGTGTAATTATATCACATATAATTACTAATTCCCCTAAATCTAATTTGAACGTTTCAAATCAACTTATCACGCTACTCTAAGGCTAATCCGTTTGTGAGCTAATAGGGAGACCTAGTGGACCTACAGATTATGGGCTCCAACGATCCGAGATTAATCGGTTAAACTCTTTATACCGAATTAACCCCCATTTGTTAACTGGCAGAAATACCAGTTATTATAAGCCTTTTATTTAGAATTATGAGGGCTAGCAAGTAGAAAGTGCGGTGATAATACTTAGAATTTGTGAAAAATTGAGTTTTGCGTCGATTAGCACCTAAATCCTCACTAACCCAATATTATGCGTTACTTCGTGCCAAAGCGTCTATTTTTGTAGCTATCGCAAGAATCAAACGCGTGCGTTGAAAATAAGCATTCACAATCAAACGCATGCGGTGAAGCCAAACGAACACAAAGACAAACGCATGCGTTGAAAATCGAGCTATTGCATAGACGAATGCATGTGGTGATTGCATGCGTCCATCGAATGGAAGTTGCGGTGATCAAGAGAATGCGATTGGAGATTGCGGCCACGAAGTGATAGCCATAATAGAAGATCGTGAGATGGGTAGAATGCGTTGATACTTCAGTTGAATCAAGCTCGAATGCATACCTTAGAAGTATCAACAAGATAAGACGATGTGACAATGCCCATACCGCGACAAAAGCAGCAATGAGACATAACGCAATCATGATAGCTGTCGGCGTTTAAAACTCTATAAATAGCCCCTTGGACCTTCATTTCAAGGCATCCGAACTTCTGCCTCAGGGCAGAGGTTTGCGATCACAGATGAGAGGATGAACAAGATTTTTAGTGAGAATTCTTCATCTCCATAAACCAAACCGAGTGACGATAGAAGCTTTTGTCGGAGAAAGAGCTCGAGAGAGACATCTCATCCATGGCACCACCGGCAGCCTTGACGTAAAGTCCTTCATTTCTCCTCTAACCTCTGTATTGTATTACATTTTAGCTTAAGATATTAAGACATTTTGTAATCAATGTATATCTTGATTCCTTCAATGCCATCTTCTTCATCATCTTTATCTTTATCATCGTTTACCCTCATCGTTTATTGATCAAAGGCAATCGCATACTTAATCGTGTAGCCTAGAGATAGGACGCATGTAGCAACCTACCGAGAAGTGTGCGTTGTGCGAGTATAGTGAGTTAATCCTCTTTGTTTGGTGAAAGGCTGTAGCAACGCTTGTCTATGGGTTGTTGCAATGCTTGTCTATAAGTTAAATAACCACGTTTAACTGCCTGAGAAGGTAAGAGATGGAACGCACTAAAGAAAAGTATGCATTGTTCCTAGAGATAGGCACAATCTTATGTTCGACGTAACCATGCACTATAGAGATATAGTCATGTGGCTGATCACCGAGAGGTGTGCGATGTGTTAGTGTGACAAGCTGGGATTACTCGAGCGATTTAAGATAATAAACATTACTATGTGTTAATGGTTGTTGTGTATCTACCTATTCTCATCACAAGTCTTCTATTGCTCAATCTGTTTAGTTAGGAGTAGAAGTAGTGTGTAAATCCATTAAACTTCTTCTTTTTATTTTTATTCATCGCCTCAAATGCATTGCTTCACAAGTATTATTGAGTGACAAGTCCCTGTGTTCGACCTCGGATTACCCGAGAAACTTGCGTTCGCGTTACACTTGGCGTGAGCATAAGAAAACTTGTGATAGGAACGCGTGGTCATTGCATACTAGATTAACGCATATTTCCATTTCAACGCATGACCTCAGACGCATGGGTGTAAACGCATAGCTTAAGCCATGTCTAACGCATGATTGTGTGCACAACCCCATCCTTAATTTTCCTCCAACAGTGGTCAATCCATCAACGTCTGTCACTCACATCGTGACTACATCACTATCTAATTTTGTAGTAAATGGGTGATGAGTGATTGATAAGTTGTAAAAATACAAGCTATTATATCTTTTTCATTTAAAATAATAAGGCAAAAGCATACAATTTAGATAATTTTTATCAATAAATCTATACAAAAATCAAAGCATGCGATCACATACTTCTAACACATAACATATTTAAATTCCAGACTAATTTCGCTACTTTTGTGCAGTATACCCTTCAGCAGTTTGATGATCATGTGATCGCATGCCTATTAATGTATTCAAAGCAAGCAGCGACCTGAGAAGAAAATGAAAACGATCGCATAAGCTGCAAGCATTGAGGCATGACATGGCATGGGCGGTGGGTGTCACATCACAAGTTGCGTTGGTGGCCGATAGAAAAACTTTTTTTTAAAGATTCAATGAACCACTGACACGTTGCAGTCGGCGCGACAGGTGCGTCCCATCAATGCAATCATAAGCTTGAGAAAAGCAGTGCTCGCGAACGCCTATAAATACCCATGCAAATGCAATGCAGAAGGAGTTCTGAGTTTTTCAATATATATCGTGCCATATATCAAGGATACATTGTGGGAGATGAGAAGAACATCTTGAGAAGGGATTCTGCTTGAAACCCCTATCAATCTTCCATAGAAACTCTTTGGTGAGAGCTTAGGACTCTAGGGAAAGAAGAAGATAATATTGTTAGATTATCTAAGGAAGCAGCTATAAAACAAGCTAGAGAAAGCAAGACATTGCGAACCACGGCTTGACTCTCTGACCCTTTCTTTTTGTTTGTGTATTTGTATTATATTTCTTGTAATGACAAATTCAAAATTGTAGTATGAATACATGTTTATTATACATCTTGTCTATCTTTTTCACCAATATCATGCATAGCTAAATCACTTCATGGGTTGAGAAGATTGTAGCTAACACGACTAAATAACTAGAGGAATCATGCGATCAACTTGTTTTATGCATGCTTATATTTGTTGTTTGAATCAATTGAGAAATTGTTCTAAGCAAAGCAAATCTAAGTTTGAGAAAATTTAGATTAAGACCTCATAAAACGAGAGAAAATGTTCCTTAGAAATAAGTACATTCTCTGCATATTACACCTATCGCATGCATCTTAGAGATAAAATAATGTGGCAAAGAATACTGAGAAAAGTTGGTCGTAACATTGAGTGTATAGCTTGATCACATATTTCATCTATTTATTTAGAAAATGTTAGTAAAAAATCTTCTCAACCCTCCTATAGCATAGTTGTTATCCAACTCGCACTTTTTCATTTTAGACACAATCCCTATCGCATATTTAGGTTTAAGTTTGCTTATTCAATCACTTCTTTGGACATTTTAAACTCGCGCTAAGATCATATTTTTCGTTTCATCGCATACTTACAAGCAATCCATGTGTTCGACTCTGGACTCACCAGGAACTTTGGTCAAATTTGCACTTGGGTTTGACTAAAGAAAACTATGCGTTAAATCTCATAAGCATTAATATTTCATCACATGTACAGAACGCATCAACGGTAGTAGCCATAACGGTAATGGTATCAGTAATGGTGATTGGTTAAAATTATCCCAATGAACATGTTGAATAATTAATTTTTAGTCTTATCACTTTTGTCACAACATAAGGTGTGGTTTTTCCTTCGACAGTTAGATTTCATCCATGACCCAATTGCCCACTACACTTGAAGGATTGACTTATTTGTAATACTGAGTTCTATGGACGCAAAATATTCTATAGTGTGAAGAGTGCAACTGTGGATCTTTAATGAAGTGGCCCACAATTAATGAATATTGAATAATGTAACTAAAAAGTTCAGTTATTTAAACTCAGATCATTGGAACTTCTAATCTGTAAATCCATTAGGTCCTCTTGCTAGCTCACAACAGGTAAACAAGGACCAATAGTTTTAAAATAATTTAAATTGTTCAAATTAAATGAGGGAATAATATTAATTGCATATGATACCATTAATATGATATATATTGATAAATTATAACATAACGTTAATTTTGAATAAGATTCAAAATTAAACTTTATAATAAAAGGATATTTATTGTATTTGGATAAGATTCAAATAGTTATTAATATGAATTGGATTCATATTAAAATTATATGTATTGGATTCATATTAAAACTACATGCTATGAGAGAGATGTATTTGAATATGATTCAAATGTACATTCAATTAAATATGTGATATTTAATTAAAAATCAATTAATCAATTAATTAGACTACTTAACTATTTATTATTTAATTTCATTTTATTTAAATTAATTAAGGAAGTGGGAGAGAGGAAGTGGGATAACTTCCCACTTCAAGTTAAAATGCAAAAAGAGGTTTTGCATTTTGATTAAGGATGTATGATTTGATCATTTTGCTGTAGAAGTTTTTCCTTGACTCCCCATTCATCTCTCTCAAGGTTTTTGCAAAGAAATTGTTTTCTATAAAAAAATTCTCCTCCACAATCGAAATTTCCCATCTCTTTCAAAAGAAGACTCCCACAAAACGGTACTTGCTGCTAAGAGAATAGTAGGAAATACCCTATAGTAGCGTCACAACACTATTCATAGAAGATCGGTTGTAGAGGACGGAGAATTGTTGTGAAGACCTGGAGAAGATTTGAAGAAATGTATTCAAAGGTGGGTTCTTCTTCCCTTAAATTTTCATGTTTAACCTGTAAAGTTACAACAGTGTGAATGTTTTATGTTATTCTTTTCTATATTGTGAATTTTAAATAAAATCGAAGCAATAGGTGATCAATCGCTTCCGCTAGGGATTCGATCCCTTCACATACAACATTAATCGATAACAAGTGATAAATTTGCATCAATAAAGCAAATGGTAAAGAGGTAACTCAAGAACGGTAAGGAAATCATAAAACATATTATTGGTAAACACAAGCAATGAATTGGAATTGGTAAAGCAAACGATAAAGCGGTAAATTAATTGTGGTAAGGAAGTCCATAAAAATATATTCTTGGTAAAACAAGTAATACGCACACACAGTTCATACTTAGGAAAAATATAACAATTATAAAATTACCTAAAGTAATGACATGCTTCATACAATTTTCATTTCATTACTCAACATACATAACATTTATATACTAAAGTAATAAAATTGATAATGACATTCATCCAAACATGCTTACTATATATTATAACAATTATAATATAATGATGCATGATAATGTCATCAATGCATGCATTATATATTATAACATTTATATTATATGATGCATGAACATGCTATAAAATAAATCATGCAATTATATTATAACAATTATAATATTTATGATGCATGAAAAATGCATAACCTATGGTGGGATTTTATATATGACAAACATTATGACATATAAAAAAATAAACCATACATCAAATGTATAATTTAAAGTGCAATAAATGGACCGAGATTGGACTCCTAAACAATTAATTAAATTAATATAACTTTCATATTAATTTAATTAATTAGAAAATTAACTATTACATAAATAAGCAGCTGAATCGGACCAAAACAGGTGAACCAAGCCACAAACCGCTCGAACCCTCGAACTGCACACGAATCGGTCGAACTGCAACTAAACCGCGAATTTTTTATCTCATAACATTTCAACACTGTGACCTAGCATTGCAACACTACGAAAAATTTCTTATGTTCATCTCTTCGCAGTGTTGTAACTTTGTTGTACAATAGCCTACTATACAGTGGCGATCTTCGATTTTGCTCCGATTTGAGCCTCGTTTTCTCCATAATTTCATTGAAACAATTCATGATCAACCCAGACTATGAATATACAGATTCGATTGCATAATTATGCTCAAAGAACCAAACCCTTACAGACCAATTTGTAAAGAAAACGCAATAAAATCTAAAGACCAATCCCAAAATATCCACAATTGAAAAACCAACATTCATTAACATGAAATGCATAAAAAAATGCAGTACCCACCATAAACTGAAAAATAATTCAAGAAATTTAAAATTGAGAACCAAAACCACCACTCTGATACCAATTGAAGACTGTGATGTTTGATGTGGAAGCAAGGATCGGTCCCAATTTACAATTTCACAGTGAATTAAATTCAAAAACAAAAAATATGCATTCTAATAATTTTATAGCAAGCTTAAAACAGAACAGAGAAGAGAAAATATGATTTAGATTTACTAACCCTTGAAGTCACAAAGCCTTCACAAAATCCTCTCCAATGATCAGGAACTCTTCTCTTGAAACTCGATCTCAATGAATAAGAAAATAGTAATACCCAATGTGGATACCACCACAAAAGATCCTTCTGTATTCTCCTTATGGTTGAGAATCACAAGAGTTTGTGAGCTCTGTATATTAATTTGGTAGTGAAAGAGATGAAAGATTTTGAGAGAAAATTATTCTAGAGATCGTTCTTGGGAGAGCCAAAACCTTACAGCCACTCTGTGTCTTTTTTGTAGGAAATCATCATCGTAACCTCCCATTCTCCCACGTCCTTGGTAAGAGAGAAACAAGAGGAGGGAGTTATAACTCCCTCCTTAATTAAATTCAAATTTGATTTTAAATATGATAACCACCTTATCATATAGTATATATTAAACTATATGTTATATCAAATATAACGCATAACCTATAGTTTTTATATTGTATCAAATACAATATAGCCTATAATTTGAATTCACTTAATCATTTACAATATTTAATATAAATCAAATTTATATTAAATTAGATGACTCTAATCCATATAATTAATATTTGAATCATATTCAAATATTTATTTCCTCTCAAAATAAACTTTATTTTATAATGTATCAAATACATTATACTAACTATATCACATATAATTAAATCCCTCAATTAATTTGAAAAATTCAAATTTGATTATCCCAATTGAGCTACAGAGGGGATCTTATGGACCTATAGTTTAAAGCTTCAACGGTACTTGATCAATTAATTAAACCCCTTTAATTAAATTAATCAACTTCTATTAACTGTTAGTCACTCCACTAAATATCGGTAGTTGCACTCTTTGCACTACAGATATATTTCTGTGTTTATTAGATATAACCAATCAACAGTGTGCTGACCCTTCACAAATTGTTTGTAAGTACAGTTGAGCCAAAATCACCGTTTTGCCTCTGTAGTTTCATCTAACTTCTTAATTACCACTAATCCCTCTCATGAACGATAAGTCATAGTTCAACTATGACCAAACCCCTTTCGTGTCAAGAGAGGGTGTGGCACCACATTGTTTAAATCATGGAATCAACACTTAAGGGAGCAATTTATGTACTTACCTCGACATTAGGGAATGAGTGAATTCTATCTTGTGTAGTTATATTTCCAGCTCCCCAATCAAACGAATCTCCAAAATGATAGACCTATTAAGTCAGCGAACTGGCCACTCTCACCCATGCAAATCAAAGGACCACCTTCATAGGCAGGAGTTTACAACTCGCTCAGGATTCAAGTCATGTCACCTATTGTCATCCTGGTGAAATGTAAGTATCTACTATTAACGGTCTTATATAATAAGACTATTCATTTTGTGGTTCGGTCTAATACAAACCCTTTTTTATAGAACACCCTCACTCACATGTCTCTTGAATGATCAAGATCTGATCATTTGTAGAACTTTACAACAATTGTAACATCTACAAAATGGGTCATTTTTGTAGTGTCACTAGGATAAAGTACCCAGCCTTATTCATCTACTACAGACCGTTCAAGTTATCACCTAAACATAATCCATCTGTATGTTTCTATATATATGTTTAAGCTTCAGAAGATAACCTTGGATGTTTGTTTATTGGTTTTATGGTTAATGCTACTAAATGTCGAATAAGATACCTCATATTTTATTAAATAAATAAATTGTTTGTATAATACAATTACAAACTACAGAACCCACGAGATTTAGGGCATCAACCCCAACAGAAAATCCATTTGTCGTGGATTTGATTAACATACTCTTGCTAGTTGTTCATCCCACTTGAAGACACTAATCTCACTTAGAGTTAATGAAATTTTATGTTGGAGTTTGTGCCCTAAAGTCTCGTGTCCTGTAGTTTGTAAATAACTTTGTAAGAATGCTTGTGATGTCTAATATATATGATATTTACTTCACTTTCTGACTTTGCACATTTAGATATTTTTTATTTTAACACAAACCAATAAACTTAATATCCCTAGTTGTCTTTATGTAACTTAAGCATGTATGTAGTGGCATACAAGTGGATCATGTCTTAAGTGACAACCAAAATGGTCTGTAGTATATGGATATAGGGAAAATCTTATCCTGGTAACACTACGAATGCAGCCCGCTTTGTGGAATTGTTACAAATGTTGTGACTTGTCATATATGGTCTGATCCCGATCATTCGTGTAGAGGACATGTGAGCGAGGGCGTCCTATACAAAGAGTTTGTATAAGACCTGACCTCGAAGTGTTAACGTCTCATCATATGACTTTGTCTATAACTGAGACTTCACTTCACCAGGATGACCATAGGTAACATGACCTCAATCCTAAGTGAGTTGGGAACTCCTGCCATTGAAAGTGGTCCTTTGATTTGCATGGGTGCGAGTGGCCAGAGCGTCGACTCAAACCTACCACTTTGAAGATTCGTCTGATTTGGGAGCTGGGAACTCAGCTTCGCAAGATGGAGTTCACTCATTCCCCGAAACAAAGGTAAGTAGATAGATTGCTCTCTTAAGAGTTGATCCCGGGGCTCGAACGATGTGGTGCCACACACCTTCTCATGGCTTGAGAGGTGTTCACACATAGTAGGACTATGTTGTTATGGTCATTAGAGGGATCAGTGGTACTTAAGGATTAAGATGTAACTACAGGGGCAAAACGTTAAATTGGTCTGTTGTAATTACGAGCATCTGTGAAGGGTCATTGTATTGATGATTGGTTATATCCAATGGACATAGAAATATATCTATGGTAATAAAAGTTCAACTGTATATCTTTAGGAGCCTGGGCAGTTAACGAATGGTGGATATCGTGGCTAAAGAGTTTAGTCAGCTATTCACGTACAGTTGGAGCTTCGAGCCATAGGTCCATAAGGTCCCCTTGGTAGCTTGGATACAAGTTGAGAGTCAGTTTTTGGGTCAGTTTGAAATGTTCAAATTGACAAGAGGAAGTTCGATTATATATGATATAATTGAACTAGTTATTTATATATGATATAATTAATTTTATGTATGAGATATATTAATTTGGAGGAAAAATACTATGATTAATATATGATATTAATCCATAAGTAATGAATGTGATGTGATCATATTCATTGTCTATTAATTGGACGGTTAAATGGGTAATAGGATGGCGTCTCTTCTGTTTTCATAACGAATGAGTAAGTTGAAAGATCAATTTGAGACGCTTAAATAGCTCACGGTGTGTTAAGCATGGGAAGCGCAGACATTGTGTTGAAGAGTGTCATCGCTTAGAAAATCTGTGCCTATACGATAGTGCCTAAACGATCGCTTACCTATACGATAGTCGCTGAGCGATCACTTAACGATTACACCTACGCACGCTATTTACTAAATAATCGTTTACCTTTTCCTAAGCAATCGTTTAGCGCCCGATATTTACTAAATGATTGTATAGACGATCGCTTAGTTTTCCTACACGATCGTTTAAACGATCGCTTACCTTTTCCTACACGATTGTTTAGATGATCGCTTATCTTTTTCCTACACGATCGTATATTTCACCTAAACGATCAAGTATTTTGTCTATACAATAGACAAGTCTATCTCCCACTTGCTTGATCGTTGTATACGATCTCTCTTCCTCCTTCCCTCTACCAAATCTGAACAAAGCCCACCCTTTGGATTCTCATTCCAAGAATACTGAGAGTTCTGAGTGGTAGTGTCATCTCTGTTTCCTTCTATTCGTGTGGAGACTGTTCGAGGTAGACGAATGGGTTTTGCTGAGTAATAGCTTACCGTCTCAGAAAAAGTGAGATTTGCTTGAAGAATAAGTCTTGAACTGGTATGATCTCTTGATTTCTTATTTATTGTTCTTTTGAGCATGTCAATAATTTAGTATTATGAATGCATATTAGTATGTTTGAATGTATATGTGGAAATTCTGTCACAATGAATTGGAAAGATCTGTTTCCACTCGTAGGTACTCTTGAATAAGAGTTCCTTATTTTTAGTGTCAAATTTTCATTAAATGGAATTTTGAATGTCAAATTTTCATTAACTCAACTTTGCATGATTTGCATAATTTTTCCTATAAATAGAATTGTTCTGGCAAAAGTGGAAAACCTTGTGATTTTTTAAGAACCCTAACCCTAATTCTCTCTCAAACCATTATACATTTTTCTCCAAATTTTGTCACTCACCGAGTCCCACCATCCTGTTCTAAGGTCGAAGAATAGTCGGGAAGACTCTCATGATGGTCTACGAACAATCATGAGAAGATTTGATCAAAACCGAAAAGGAATTTTAGCTACAAATGTTGTATATTCCAACCCTTTAATCTATGTTAAAATCCAGGATTATTCCTTTGAAATTAACCTAATTAGAGTACTTAAGATTCTCTATTGCCTCCACATGTTAATAGTTAACTCCTTCAAAAATAACAGAAAATTGGAGGAGGACTAAGTGTGGAATGAATTAACTGAGTAAAATAGATGGAAATGGTGTACTTACTGATAGATGATGGAATGTCCGGACAATAAACCCTAACAAATATAACTTGAATTCTGAAGCAAGAAGAAGAAGAAGAAGAAAACGCAAACGCAAACGATTGAGAGATTTTTCGAAATGTAGCGTGAGGAGTTGATGTAGTGCAAGCGCACACGTCAATTGATAATATAGTAACACGATCTCGAGGGACTGAGTATCATCCTTAGGGATCAAACATTTCAAATTTGTTTAACTATTTTGTAATCGTGTTAATTTTATCTAAGGAACGGAAACTAAGTGATTGATTTGAATTTTTGAAGCAAAAGTAAAGTAAATAAAGATTGAACTTCAAAGGATAAAAGCATCCTAGGGTGTTGATTTCATTAATTACTTAACTAAATCATGTAAAGGTCCTACATAATCTTGTGATATTGAGATGTTTAAGTTTAAAATCTAAACTCTGGTTTATTATTTTTCAACAATAAACTTTTCTCATGCAAACATACTTGATTACTAATTTCTAGAAACCAAAATAATAAGCATGACATTAAGTAAAGTCATAAGCAACTTTCATTATCAATCTAACTATTTTCATGAGAGATTAATAATGATTCAATACTATAAATCTGGTTAAACATGCAAGTTATTTTATTGAACCTTCAACCTAATGTGCATCGATGATCAATCAATGCAAAATAAGCATAATAGTATTAAAAAATATATTCAACAACACAATTTTCATAAAGTTATTATGCATTAATTTAAATCCATAAAAAAAATTCATCAACATCCTAGAACTAAAGAGTCTAGTCACTCATAGTTGACAAATATATATTTGCATACAATTTGGCAAGCTTAAATAGTAAAGAGAGTAAGAGAAACGAGGAAAAGCTATTGCCGAAGCTTTCCGTCTTCTTTTGAATCCTTCAAGAAGGCCTTGATTTGCACTATGGAATCTCAAATGACCTTCAAAATAACTTCCTTACACTATCTACTCTTCTCTGCAGCAAAATTCACTTTTAGGGCTCTAAATTTCGTTCATGGAGGCCGCTGAGAATCCCTTGTATTTATAGAGAGATTTTTCCAAAAGAGACCTTTCTTTCCCTAAAATGAACCCGGTGTCGCAGCGCTATATTGCGACGCTACTTAGCATGCGGCCCCTCATCCGATAGTTTCCAATCATAACATCGTACGGTGCTTTTGCACAACATTGCATGTAGCACTGTGCAGACCTCAAATTCTTTTGTTTCTCTAAATAAGAAGCGAATAAAGCAGTTTCAAGTGCTTTTCAAGGGTTTTATGTCGTTTGGAAAAATTTGATTAAACGCTATGGGTTGTTGTTTAGTCATTTAAATTTAACCATTCAAATAAAGTCGGATGGTAAACGTCCTAAATCACAATTACACTACCTATGAAAAAATTTTGGGTAAACGTCATCAAACACAATCCACCCATTTTACGGTAGGCCCATTTCTATTAATTCACTTATTGGAATCCAACCATTTTACATCATTTTCCAGTCTAACTGGGTAAACGTGGCCTTACTTTCTAATTAAGTGAGCTTAAACCAATGGTAATTGGTATCACCTTCTTTTTAGATGGCGATGGTTTGATCCCTAATTCTTAGTATTGTTATATTAAAAAAAAAAAAAAAAACCTTTCCCGTTGTTTTGCAAATTTTGGATTTTTCTTTTTTAATTTTTAGATTTCTGTATGTAATGTTTTAAAAGATATTTTATAGAAAAAAAAAACATCTTTTTAGTTTTGTGTATAAATATATTCAATTATGTCAAATATTTATTAGATATTCAACAAATAAATTTAAATGGTGTGTCCAATGAAAATCTAATCTTTCAATTTTGTGTCTAATATATTCAATTATGTCAAATATTTATTAGACAAAGAAATTAGAAATTTAAGAATTTATTGAACATGGATTGAAGGTTTAAGATCATACTTACTAAATTTAGAGACTTATTGGATATAGAATTGAAAGTTTAGAGACCTATTAGACACAAAGTATAGAGATCAAATAAACAACCTTCATAGCTCCATAAGTTTTGTTATCCACTTATTGATATTTTCAAAAACAACCAAAGTATTAAATGTTTCTTTAACAAATTTGAAAATAAATAAGAAAATTGAAAGGAAACAAACATAAGTTCAACAAAAGGCTAAAACAAAATTGTTATTAAATTGGCATTACCTATTGGAAAATTCATAAAACCCAATTAATTATAGAAAATTTTCAAAAATAGAAAAATAAGGAAAACTATTTACACAAAATAGTAAAATTTTGATCTTCTTTGATAGAGGCTAATGAAGGTTGATAGAATTCTATAAGTGTCTATCAGTATCTATCAGTGTTAGAAATTTACAAAAGTCTATCATTAATAGATGATAATAGAAGTCTATAAATGTCTATCAGTATCTATCAGTGTTAGAAATTTTAAAAAGTCTATCATTAATAGATGATAATAGAAATCTATAAGTGTCTATCAGTATTTTTTTTTTTTTTTTTTTAATCATTTTGCATTTTTTTCTATTTGTGAAAATTTTTTTAATTAATATTTATATCTTATTAACTATTCAGAACAATCAATATTTAGGATCTAAACATGGATTAAAAACCAAAATCTAGAAAGCATTAAGATTATGAACTTAGAGCATAACGAGATAGGAGGCTGGAGAGGCATAGTATTTTTTGGACCATAACCTTCTAGAACCAATAGGTTGGTTTCTATTCAGTAGGTCACACTTCTATATGGAAAGTTATGGACTCATAATTAAGATCACACAATATGCCCATCAAATAGCCCAGATATAATTGCTACTTAATTTATCCACATATGAATTAATTATTAAATTAATTCCAACATTACCTTCTTTTGCTTGATTATTTCTTTCTTCCATCGTATTTACCATTTTTTTCCTGGCTAAGCAAATGTAGGAATTAGGGGTACTCACGATTCGATTCGGTTCGTTTTGGAGCTCAAATCAAACCGAATCGCAAATTTCAAAATGTGTTTTTTCTAATGTTCAATTTGAACCAAACCGTATGTTCAATTCGAACCGAATCGAACTAGACTGCATTTATCATGGTTTGTTTTCAAGATAGAAATGCTTTACGTGAGGTCCTAAGTTTAAGTTTCACATTTTATCTTTTGTCTCATGAAGTAACTTTATGAGACGTCTTATGAAATTTTTCTTCATGCGACAAAAGACAGATTTTCGCCTATGTGTGGGTTAACTGCAAGTAATCGATGGTACTTGGAAGGAAAATGAAATCTGAGGACGGAAAATGAAGCAAGAGAAAAAGAAACAATGGTACCTGGAAGGAAAATGAAATTTGAGGACGGAGGACAGAGGACGGAAAGTGAGACGTGAGATCTGAGAGGAGAGTGAGAGGTGGCAGACGACTCATGGCAATGAAGAGTCTGAGACGAAGAATGAGACGCGAGATGAGATTTGAGAGGAGATTTGAAACCCTAAGGACTAAGGAAAGAAATTGAAAAAACTCTTTATATATATATTAATATATATATATATATATATATATATATATATATAATATATATATATATATAATATTATATATATATATATATATAATATATATATATATATATATATTATATATTATATTGTTTTTTTAATATATTTATTAAGAAGTGATTCGATTTGGTTTCAAATCAATTTTCAGATTTGAAACCAAACCGAACCGCAATAATTCGGTCTCAACATATATCAAATCGAACCAAACTACATTAATTCGGTATCAATTCGATTTCGATTCGATTTAACATTCGATTTGATTTTAGCGATTTCAATGATCATCTCTAGTGGGAATGAGATGAATAAAAAAATTGTTTCCTAGCTCAACAAATGTTATTGAGTATGTTTAGACTGTAATTTAGTTTATTTCATAAATTTTTCATAAAGAACAAAACAACTTTAATTACAAAATGAATTTATCTACAATCGAACTTAAAGAAAAAAAAGTTGTAGTCCAAAATTGTTTATAAAAATATTTTAGTTTTAAAGAAGTTCACAAGTTGAACTTGCGAACATCTTTAAAGTACATTTTCCCCAAGAGCAGCCCACTGTGTTGTTTAAAAAAAAAAAAAAGGAGCTCACAGCTTGAACTTCCAACCTTTTCATACGAGATTTGACAAACACGACTGCAATAGATCGCAGCTTCAACTTGTAAACTACATCTTTTTAAACCATCTTCCCTCTCCTCGCCACTTCAGACGTTCCAAAGAGAAGAAAAATAATTCGTCGGATTTGTGAGTTGTGCATGATTCTTAGACGTCCCATTCCAAATAAATAAATAAATAAACAGCCGTCGAGAGGTCCTATTCCGAAACCCACTTTCCTTCAACTAAATCCCTACTTTTTTTTCTTTTTTTTTTTTAAGAAATGTAGTTGGTATTTCAGTTGATCCGCATGATGGAGATACGACTCAAAATTATATATATTGGTATCAAAATATCACAATACGCTACATTACTCGTGAGAGAGCATCTTTTGGTCAAACTATATGTATTATAATTAATTTTTTTATTTAATCTAAATTTATTTAAATATTGTCTAAGTCATTTTATCATCTACAAATATCATGTTTCAACCACATTCATGATCTCTTAGAAGATCTACAAATCCAATGGTGATAGATACATGGAGCAACTACACCATATGTACAATAAACCTATTGTACCTTGAACTGATCCTAGGTGTAGAAGACGTGTTCAAGAAGAGGAAGTTGAACATGATGAGGTTCACCACAACATCAAAGACATGCCTCTAATGACGCGGGCACAGATGTAGACACAAAGCCAAATTAATAATGCTAGTCCATTCACCTCGATGATGACAATATTATAATTCTCAAGTTGGTCCCTCATCTACATACGTTCAAAGATATAGATGGGTCAGGAGACCATGGACAATATTTATACCATACACGTATCACGATGTCAAGTTTAGGATATACCTTTTCGCCTTTTTACCCCATGCAGCTTAAGGATACTCTCCTTAGTGAACCCTCCCCTTTTCCAAAATGGCTCTTCATGTAGGTTATTTACGAAATGGAACACTCTTATTGATGTCACTTTGGTCATGACTCCCGCATCGCGCGGCTCACAAGATCCATGCGCCCCACGTGCATGAGTAAAGAATGACACCAACGTGCACCTCTGCACATCACAAACAACAAGCATAATAATAGAGTAAACACTAGCCAACGTATGGAAAAACTCATTCCCAACCTTTTTCATTATAATATGAATAAGGAATATGTACATCCTAGTGGTACATGTCATGAGACCCATGACATGCTCGGCTCTACAAAACTAGTATTGGAACCCTCCATCAAGACTCCACCTTGATGAATTATAATGGAGCCAATTTGATTTCTTGAGCTTGCAAGGGAAAAGAACTTCCTCTCAAGGAATGCAAGTGATCTTTCTTAGAAAGAATGAATCCCTAAAGAAATAAATGCCTTAGACAATCTCCAAAGTCTTTTTCAGTCTCATCGTTAGGTCGGGTCGAACCAGCCCAGCCCAAAGAATCAAAGGCTTAGGTTTGGCCCTAGCCTAAGCCCTATGGGCCTCAAGCACTATATGGGTCAAACTTGGATCAGTCCAACCTTAAACATAAGCCCATATCCCAACCTATGTGAAACATCAAATATTGGAAAACTTGAAAAAAAAAACAAAGAAATTACAGAACATGATAAACATAAATTTATAGCATGCTTTATAGGGGAAGAAGACATGTCCTTGAAGACCTTCTTCAATGCTTTCCTGAACTCCTTGAAGACTTTCTTCAAGAATTCCTCCTCAACAATAACAACCACGAATAAGGACACCACCACTTGGAAGTCTTCCTATTCTATGGATAGAATCAGAATTGTAGGATCTTTTGGAAGGGGAGAATTTTACAAAACAACATTTCTATAAAAGTGTGTTTAGAGAGATCTTGGTTTTTGGTAGAGAGAATTTTGCAGAGAACACAAGATCAATCATTATGTTCTCTTTGTTCGCTCTACAAAAAACTTCCTATAACTTTAAGCGAGAGAGATGGATAGATGGAGAGTTACAACTCCCTTCCACTATTGCGTAGAATAACCACTATTGCATAGAATAACTCACTTCCACCTTTGAATGCGCTATCGCCTGCCTGGGCCATGCCCGTGCTTGCGCACACATTGATTTGTTGCATGCGCCTCCATAGGTAGTTGCAGGATCTCACATGCTGGTACCATGCACGTGCTTGCCTATGTCACATGCCCTACTCTTCACCCATACGTTTTCCATGCACACGCCCTGGCTCTGTTGTTTGTAAGGTTTCATCAATTGTATCAGTGCTCAAGAATTAAGGTCTTAACACAACGCCTGTAAAGGCACCACAGGAACCAAAGGTCCAAGATCGACAACAACCCGCTCGAAATCAGTGACATTTGTCTTGGGGGACACATTAAGTTATTAGATTGAAATTAACATTTTAATTAAAAGCGACATTTTTCCCTAATTCTAAAGTAAATTAATTGTATATGTCTGAAGTTATAAAAATGACAAATGACAAATGTACTAACAAAAAAAAAATGCTTCATAATGGAAATAACAAATGTCCTAACTTATTAGAAAACGAAAAAAAATGCATGATAAGGGAAATGACAAATGTGCTAACAAATTGTATAACTATTAAAATGTATGTAGTAAAGAGACTATAAAAAAAGGTGAGGAAACGTTCAGAATATCGCATTAAATTTAGGATGGTAAATGGGTATAACAAAGTGGGGAAAAAGATTGAACTTGCAACGTTTTATAATTTTATTATTATTTTTAAACAAAGTAGTTTCCTAGGCATAGGGAATTGGGTTTAAACAACAATATTTTATAAAAATATTTGTGTGCCATTATATTTTTCTAATTAGTTTTAAAAACTAACATTTAAAAAAATAAGAATAAAATAATAAAATAAAATAAAAAGTCCATCTACAATCTACCTCGTTTTGTTTCTAGGTAAAAATAATGAGCCAAATTTTCAACTTTTGAAGAAGATGTAATTGATGTTTTATCCAAAGTTTAAAATGTTGATGTCAATGAAAATATTGATGTCTTACTTTTACAAAAAAATTCAATGAAAATATCAATTTCAAAGGATTTTTTGGAATAATTAGAAAAACAAAAGATTCAAAAAATAAATTTAAATTAGTAAATAAATATTTTATGATTTTCAAATTTCTTAACATGTATATTATTTATTATATTTATATTACTAGCATTTTGATGCTTATTTTTTGTGTTTCATAGATTTTTTTATAATATAATAGAAATATCGATACATCTCTCATGCCGATGTCGAACCCATGAAAATGTGAAAATATCAAAAGAAATATCAACATGTCTATGGAAAATTAATATTATAGTCTTATCCAATAAAATTTGTTGAAATAAACTATAATTTACATTGTTGATCTTTTGTGAGTGATCATAGAATAAAGTAAATATCTTCTTAAAAGTTAAAGATATAGTTGAATATTGCGCTTTTTGATTCAATAATTGCTACGGTGAAAAATCAAACCATCAATATTTAGCTTTATAACATTTTTTTTTTAAATGAAGTTTTTCATCAAATTGTAACAAACTTAGGTATTTTCTAAGTAAAATACAGTACTAAAGATTTGAATTTCATTTGTATTTGGCCCCTTAAAGTTTCAAAACTAACATTTTTCGTCATTAATATATATATATATATAGTTTTCTATTGAGTCCTTAAAGTTTCAAAAATGATTTTAATTTGATTTTCCAATTGACCATAGGAAGTAAACTTGAGGAGGTTGAAATAGAACACTCTTAATTTTATATCATTATAGAAGGGATGAAGGATTGCTCACGAACCAACCTAAAGATAACTCAACAGTAGTTGACATAACTTTGTTTGAACCTAAAAAAATAAAATGAAAAATGCAAGTAATTCAATAGAGTAAGGGGGACATAAAATAAGATCGAAAATATATGAACCTGGAAACATGAGAACCTTCCTATGGTATATCTGATGTGGATATCCATGAGTTCAACTTTAAGCAATCAATAATTACAAATTACAAAATAACTTTCAACAGAAATTACGATCAAAAGCAGCAACCAACTGTGATCACTATGTACAATATACCGTCGGGAGGAAGCCGATGATCGGTTCACATTTCTACAAAATTTCAGTGGTTACTGATGAGTTGAGAATGGGGAAATCCTCTAAGCCTAAACTTAAAAGCCAAAGAAAAGAGCGGCCCCCTCCCCTCCACACACAAATCTTCCAGTAAATGTTTAGTCAAATACCAAAACCAAAGTCATTTCTCAGTTCTTTGGAACATACCTCACCTATCATGGTTTCGCTTCCTCGCCTGATTCCTTGTACTCTGGCTTCAGCTCATATGTTCCTTGATGAACACCCTTGTTGTTGTAGACACAAAGGTCTTTAAGTATTTCCTTCATATATTGCTGCAAAAAAAGAAAGATTGAATGTTCCAGGCTTTAACCAATCCAAGAAGCAGAATCAGAATCAAGATATCAACTAGAACTTTAGTGTTTCAAGTGAGCAGTTGATTTGCTTCTTTCCCAAGGATGCAGATGTTTGAGAGATGTGTGCCCTTCTCCCAAATGAAAAATAAGGGAGTGGATATAAAGTACAGTTTAGTTTTATATTCCGGAATATGTTTGAGTCGACCGCAATGTAAGACTCTATAACATGTTAAAAGCTAATCGGCATAAAACCACAGTTTCATTTATCTATATTTGTATTTACCAATGTGGTTTCAATTCTATATAAACTGCATAAACGAGATGATAAACTATACATGCAAGCTTAGTAGTCAATAGGTGTACAATCGAGCTAAGAGGTCATGGGTTCAATCTATGGTGACCAGACTAGGTTTTAATATCCTATGAGTTTCCTTGACATCCAAATGTTGTAGGGTCAGACGGGTTTCCCACGAGATTAGTCGAAGTGTGCGTAAGCTGGCTTTGACAACTCATAGATATCAAAAAAAGAAAGGAAGAAAGAAAGACAGGTGTACAATTGAACTCTTCCTTACGGTGACTAAGATGCAAGAATTGTTTTCTGTAATTATAGCCTAGCTCAAAGTTTAATCTGGGGGAGGGAGTTTTTCACCCTTCCGACTTTAGGCTTCATTCCTTTTGTGATAAGTCAATGTACTCTTTTTGTTTCTTCAAAATATATATATATATATATATATATCACAAAATAAAAAAAAAATCTTACTTCAGGTTGGTCAGTCTCTTGAATCAATTGTTTTGACGTCCAATATGACTGTCTTTCAAAAAGCCTAAAAATAATCTTCTCCAATTCACCACGCTCCTTTCTCAACCTCTTTGTTTCCGATCCCTTGCTCACCACTTTCTTCTTCTCCTGTACCAAAATTAGCATCACACATATTCACATTAGAAAAGTTAATTTTTGGAAGCATTTGGACAAACTTTTGACTGACTACGAGGGTATTTAAATATAGCACAGGCAAAATCACAATTTAACTTAATAATATCAAACAAAGTAGAAATGAAGACAGTATAATTACTGCAGCTCCAAACGATAACACGTCCATCCCTGGCATAGGCCTCATATGTCCTCCTGTGACATGATCAATCACCTGTAGGGAATATTTGGAAATTTTAACCAGAAGAACGTGAGACAGAGAAATAAGTAAAGTAACCAAACATCTAAGCATGCTGCATAAGAAGTTACAAAGGAGACCTGAATCTGTCTGCTTTTGGTCATAGACTTGTGAGTTCTTTCACGACAGAGTTTTCCATACCTCTCAAGATTCTGATCATGTGGCTTCATGTCAAATTTGTTTAGTATTTTCCCTTCGACTGTAAACTTCCCTAAAGGGAAAGAAGAATTTGAAATATTTTAAGTAAACCCACAGAGCTTATCAGTTACATATGTTTATCCTGTAAAAATATTATAAAACTTCAAGATGAAAAATAGAAGTTATAGCTGCTATCGTTTTCTTGCAGTCAATCTCTAGTACACACAACTTGTAAGTTTTATTGTTTGTCATGTACAAAGTAGAAAATTTCAAAATGAAAGATCATGCTGGTATTTGAATAGAAGTTCTCTGTACTATAACTCAATAAATGGAAATCTCCTCTACTAACATTAGAGAACCTCAGCGGAAAGAACTTATAAATGTGTCAGGACGCAAATGATCAACTCTTATTAATATGCAAATACGTAAAATGTTTCTGCAGAATTTGATCAGAATGTGGCTTTGTGCATCGAGATCAATTACCCCATCTCCCGTAAAGATGTTTTAGTTTCCAACAGTGCTAGCTATAGTATGAGACCAGTATGAGATCAGTAGTCCACGTTAACAACTTTCAGATATAATTACTTTAAAGAAGACTCCAAAAATTGCAAGATACCTGACTGAGTCTTGACACTTCAGATGTTGGATGGAAAAGGAATTAAAGAGGATTGGAAGGCAATATTAAACAAAAAACTTCATCTCACCTAATTATAAATTAAAGCATAAGCCTAATAACTCGTTGGAGTCAGGTTCAACTGAACACAGACTCTCATACTAACTCCCACGTTACAAGATTTTTTTTCCTTTGTCTTTTTCTTTTTAAACAACACACTATATAAATATCCAGCACGAACTGTATTAACTATTAAGATATCTCCCACGCCCAAACCTCTATTCGAAATAGACAATAGCAACAAACTGAGCGGTATTGATGATCAAAGTCATGACGTTACTAATATAACGTTAATAATTAATATTGAATCAGACAGATTCTGAAATTAATTATTAATGCACATATGGTCTGAAGTCAATAAGATTAAATATTTATTCAAATCCAAGATTGACGAACATGTCAATACCAGTTGAACACATAATATAAATTCAATCTCAGATCACAATCAGAGTAATAGTTCATCCAGCTCACAAACATTTAAAACATCATATTCATGAGTCATTTTTCAATAAGCGGCTAGAGTGACATAAACCAACCTTGTGATGACTCGGAAAATACAGACATTGGAATGAAGTCCGTGGACATATTCAAGGAGTATGACCTTAATGTATTTCCAGAGTCAGTGCCAGCCAATTCCATAGTGAACTAAAATCAAGAGCCATTGTTAGCTGAAGAAAGCAAACAATGGATGATCATATAATTATTCTCATGATTCTCCTTTAATACAAATAATAACCAATGTAAGAAGCCATGCTTGAAAAAAAAAATTAGGCCCAACTTGGTGATCACTGATAACTTTTTTTTACGTTTGCAAGTGAGAATATGTTAGGCACAAACTAACTACTAATAATAGAACAATATTTTTCATAATGAGAAAATAAGCTTTTTATTGAGAATAGAGGAAAGAATGCAAGGATATACAAAAATAAAGTCTAAACAAAAGGAGTCGATCTATAAAAAGGAACTCCAATCAAGCAAATAACGCAACTAAGAGGATAATTATGATAGGAACCAAAACACAATCAAACTATATTGAAAGGTAAAGGATGAAAACTTACAATATAGCCAAGTGATTTGAGGTATTTGACCATCCCCTCAAGATGTTATTAAATTACAAAGAGTCTTAACCACTAAAGCCTAGAGAAAATCATGGAACCTAGCAAAAGACCAAACATCAACTGAAGTCCTACCACACACTCTAAAGATTATATTATTCCTCTCACCTTAAAAGCCCAACAAAATCACACAAGCCCTAACATGCTACAAAAAACACCCATTCCCGTGAAAGGACAGATGAAGAAAGAACTCCTCAATCATAAAGCTACAACTCCAAGATCACACTCAACAAAAACTAAACGCCTAAAGAACAAATTTGAGCCAGAAAGGCAAAATTCCCCAGCTCCATAGAAGGTGGTCCACATCCTCAACTGTGCTCCTATAGGATACAGCACTACAACCTTATCAAGGAGGATAACTTCCTCGCAAATCTATCTAAAGAATTAACTCTTTCGTGAAAGACCTGCCACATGAAGAACTTAACCTTCTTCAAAAAAAATTGTCTTCCACAACAAGATAAAGAAAGTATAATCATAGGGAGAGGGATTCACCATGGAGAAAAGAGCTACATGAAGATCCTCCGCAAGGACTATGACCCCAAAGGAGATTACCCTTCTCCCAAGGCTAATATAAAACTTTCCAATCATGGATACGAGAGCTATGATATTCGTTATTCATCATCAGAGAGTAAGCAAATAGTTCTATCCCCAACCTCTTGTATTAATAATAGGACAATTACAAGTGCCAAGAGGAAACATTTTTTAGAAGATTTAGATGAGATAATTGAAATTGCAAAAAAAAAAAAAAAAAAAAAGGACGACCAAAGTCCTGTATTATGAAACAATCACTGAAACTTTTCTTAGGATTATATGCCAAGAGACTCATGTTTAAAGTCGTTTGTTGTCAGACATACATCACAAATACAGGTTGATCTTGTTCTTTATGAAATCAAAATTTAAATGTGTGCTCTCAGTAACACATGGATTTGTTCCCACTTCATGGATAAAGTTTTTGTCTTCTATGACAAAGATCTTAATAGTTTACTAAAGGAGAAATAGCAATGAACGATCTTGGAAATGTGCTTTAAATGCAGTTGAAAATGATTTAGAAGCAAGAATCATTAACATGACACGGCTAGCACTACAGGTTGGCAAGGAATCATAACATTGTGGTTACATCAGTCAAATTATGATAAACATATATTTTCTTACTAAAAGGTTACAAAGCCTCCTTGCATGTGGTCAATCCAAAGGTCTTGTAATTTTTAGCTAAAACCATTTACAAGTCACAACTATTCCACAGAGCATCTTATTTAACATGCTACTAAATCAGAGGGCAACTACGATTTGTTTCCTTCCTTTCAGATGATAGCAAGAAATTCTAAACCGGGAGTTTTGGAAGATAAAGTATTTCACAATCTAAAGATTAGTACTGTTACTCCTTTAAGATATTTTTTCTTCATACTGTAAGTTTCAAGGCAACCAAGCTACTTACAAACATATCGACTAACTTTATTGGACAATCACATGACCCTACAATATTTGGGTGTATGAAAACCTATAGAACTCAAATAACATAAATAGGTGGATTTGTACCGACAACCATAGTTGTTAAAAAAAAGGAGAGAAAAAACAAAGCGGTTATCACTTCACTCCGAGATGGTATACAGGGTACAAATGGTGTCAGTATCTCTAGGCTGCTAGCATATATACAGCCATACAGGAGCAATAAAAATTTGGATAGTTCTCCGGCTAAAAATGACAAACCATTGTTAAATTCAATCACATTGAACTCCAGGTAAAACAGTATCATCCAAGGTCACCATTTCATGCTGGAGAATGTGATCTAACCAAACTTCAGAATACCTAGCTCACCGCACACAAGTAGCCAACATATGAGCTACCATTTTAAAAGTAATGTCATTCAATTCAAACACCCAATGAGTACCATTTTCAAAGAAAGAAACCAGATAATTTACCTTGTGATGCAGAACCCACCAACCCATTTGTTGAAATAAGAATCAATGCATACAACAACAACAACAACAACAACAACAAAAAAAAAAAAAAAAAAAAATATTCCCTTGAGTTACATAGATTTTCACACAATCGATCACCAATTTCTTAACGAATGACTTTAGTAGCAGAAGATAAAGGTCGTTAAGCATTTGAAGTTTTTAATTTGGAACATCGAAACCCTGCCTTGTCAGTCTCAGGCATTATGAACATAACGATGTGCAAATTATGCACCATCCACAACTCCAATATAAAAATAAGGAAAAATGGTGAGGAAATATTCATGACCAAGAGCATGGACCCGAACCATTTGATCATAGGCTCAGAGCGAGGTTAAACATGAGAAATTGGGGACTGATAGTGATCACTAACAACAGCTGATTGTTAGGAAAGGAACATACCCTTTAGTCAGGGAAGAGTAATAAGAACACTATTTTTTTTTCTAATCTCCAAAAATTCCTGATCCCCCGTATTCAAACACAGTTGGTAGTTAGGAAATTTTATGGGATGTCCCCGGAGGGACCAGTTGGTAGTTAGGAAAGCAAGCATGTAAACCAGAGGGGTCTTATTCATAGAAAAGCATCACGAGAACACAATAGTGAAAAAGCAATTTAGACTAACCACACGTCATAGAAACTTTAACAAACAACAAAACTTTCCATTACCAGTGACACAAGGAAAGAACAAAAAGATAAAATATATATATATATATAAAGTCCGAGTAATCAACGAATAGCTCCAAAGGAAACAAATTATAAACAAAAAGAACGGCAAATGCATACACAGAAACAAACACAAAGCCCTAAGATAAAGACAATACCAAACGAAAAATAAAAGCACAAGCCAACCTAAAATGGAAAGCATGCACAAGCAAGTTAAGAAACAGAAGAAATCACACAATGCAATAAGAAGAGAGCCCTGAATCCAAAACCAAAATCACCATAGCAGAACGTCATCATATACCTCAGTAGAGGAAGAATCATCATCGTCATTCGATTGCAGTGGGTCAACAGAAACGATGACCTTAGCGACCGGACGGGAAGGGCCATCGGGCGAATTAGAAAGAGCACGAGTTACAACTTGCGGGCATTTCAAGAGCCACATTGCTCTGTCCGCCTTGTTAGTCTCTAAGAAGTCGGTTCCAACAACGCTGTTGTTATTGATTTGGAGTTTTCTGGAACTGCAACGGTCGATGGATTTGCCGTCGACGTCCATTGCAGAGAAGAAGAAGAAGAAGAAGAAGAAGAAGAAGGATCAATGGTTACATCAATGGAGGTGGGAAAATTGAAAAGAAATGAAACAAAACGGTTTTTGTTAGAGAGGCTTTTTGCCGTAACCAACCTGAGTGGGAAGATTTTGGATTATATAGACGAATTGCAATGCAAGAATGCGCTGAGAGTGGGGGGCCACGGCCACCTCAATAAGCTACGCTTGCCTTTCAACTTTTAATCTTATACTTTTAAAAGTTGCAATAATATCTTTAAATTTTTATAAACGTTTCAAAACTAATTTTAGAGTATAAATTCTTTAAAGTTTCGAAGAGACTTAAAAGTTAAAGCTGTATGGTGATGTCCTAAAATGATATAGTGATTCAAATTTTCGTTCTATATCATTTATTACACCATTGTTTCGCATCTCAATTTTCGTCCAACTTCTAAATAATTTCTTCTCTAAGGATATTTTTGAAACATTTATGAGAATTCGAGGGTAATATTGCAATTTTTGAAAATATAAGAGTATTTTTTAAACAACCGAAAAAGTTCAAGATTGTTCTTTATAATTTAACCTATAAAATATAAGTATACGTTAAATTGCAAATTTGATCTCTATAATTTGGATAAAGTTAGAATTTGATCCTTATAATTTTTAAATTTATCCTTATGTGTTTTGATAAGATCTCATAAATAGTGTGTACAGCTTGATAAAATTTTCGTAATAATCCCTATCACAAGTATTTTATCAAACAATATGAACTAAATTCTAATTATAAACCATTAGGGCTAGATTGTAACTTTCTTCAAACCCTAGGGACTAACTTTGAAAATTAACCTACTTTGGGGACATTTGGGGTAAAGAGTTGGTTATTATAGTCCTAGATTATTAAAGTTAAGTTATAATAATTGATATTTGAAGTGTAGACTATTTTAGTTGAGTTATTATGTGTTTGAGATGTAAACTGTTTTAGTTTGAAAAAAAAAATAGTAAACATTCTAATAAAGAAAAAAAAATAATTAATGTAAAATAGTAAAAACGGTAGCAAATAATAAATATTATAACAAATTGGAGTTTTGCAATATCATTAACTATAACTAATTGGGAATACGAAATAGTATTTACTATGGGTGGTTATTATAGTTTTAGGATAGTGTTTACCCCCAAATACATCCTTTAAATTATATATTTAAAGCTAACTAAAAAAACCACTTTTTCTTTTAAGTTTCAATATTACACTTGACTTTTTTTCAAAATTACTATTAGTGTAGAAATGCCTATTATCGTTGAGTTACGCTCATATTGACATGTCGAATGAAAATTGTGACCTACAAAAACGTGATAGGGGTCTAGAACAGAAACTTAGAAATGTCAATTACTCTTGAGTTATATTCATATTTGCATGTTAAATGGAAATTGTGATCTAAAAAGAGATGATGATTTAGAATAGTAATTTGAATTGTCATACTATTCTAGATGATGATTGTAAGTGTAAATTGAATTAACAATTAGGATAAATTAAATCCCTCACATTATGTCTTATCCCCTATTCTTTATTGTAAAGTTCTACAGTAATTTCAATAAAATATTCCTAAATTATCAACTGTTATATTATTCCATGCCTCAATCTCAATTTTCTCTTAAAATTTCTTTCTATAATTTAATTTTAATTTTCATTTTTAAACTTTTGAGAATTTATGTTCATGACTATGGAAAAATTAATTGATAGTATATTCATCTCGTTTTTCTTTTCCTTCTTCTTTTTTATGTTCAACAATATTTGAAAGTAAGTAGATTCGAATCTTTGATCTCCTGATCGAAGACATATGTCTAAATCAATCTAGTTAAACTCAAGTTTTGGATAAGAATAAGATATTTATTTAAGTTATGATTTTATGCATTCCCTTCATAATCTAGAAAAACATTTGATTGATTTGATGCAATTTGTAAATATAACAGCAAGTTCATAAATGAAATTTTGTACATTGCTTCAAGAGATAGGTAAAGTGTGTATGTGAACTCTTTGGTCGAGTTGTTTACATCTTTCTACTATTTGTTCGTCATATAAACAAATAATATTATATATGAATTATATGAAATCACCGTTCAAAATTTGTAAATGTAGTGAAGATCTTCAAAATGTCAAGTAAATTTACCCTCATCAAAGTTAAAGAACTATCTTTTATACAATTTGCAGTACATTAAATAAAATTGTAATTTCGTTTATAGTCCTAATATTATATTAAATTTAAGGATGATTGTTTTAAATAGAAAAACTATTATTTTTAAATGTAGCAAAATGTCATTGTCTATCCCTGATAGACAATAATATTTTGTTATATTTGTAAATAAGTTTACTCATTATGCAATATTTGAAAACATCCCTTAATTTAAAGAAAAAAAAAATTAATATCTTCACATTACTATACATATAGTGTGTCACTTATTAAATTATGAGTCAATTTAATAAATTTCATTCAATAACTACCAATAGAAAAATGGGTTTTTTTCATTGAATTTTAGAAATGTGGGTCTAAAGCATGGTCAATTTGTGATGCCAAATTATTATAAAATCCTTAGTTGTATAGTTTGCTCCATTTACAATTTTAACGTTAGGTACAAATATGTAGCAAATTTCTATTGAAATTATTCACCACGTGTGTTTGGAATAGATTTTCAAATATTTAATTTAAAAAACAAGTCATTTTGGACAAAATTAAAATGTGACAACCACTAAAAATAACTTTTCAAATGTATTTTAATAAGTTTTTTTTCAGGTGTATTTTAATAAATTTTTATCACAAATGTTTTAAAAATGAGTTTTTTAAAAAATATTTTTTTCTCAAGTCAATCCAAATAAATCTTCAACCACGTCTAAAACTAAAAAGACAATAAATTAAAATCACTGCAAACTAGAATTTGAAAATCTTATAGTTTAAAAGAGAGAGAAAAACCAAATATCATTAAAAGAGTCAATATGATAAACACATTATTTTCTAAGTAAAGAAATCAAATATTAGTCATCAAAAGTTCAAATTTGGACAGAGGGAGAGGAGCTCAACATGTCAAATTTCAGATTGAAATTTACAAATATAATAGTGTCAAGCCATCTCAAAACTGCAACTGGGTTCATAACTCTGTTCATTAGAAACAAGAAGACTTTCTTTTTTCTTCTTTTTTCCCCCCTTCTGCAACAAAAATCAATATTAACCCTACAAAAGCTGATAGTAATGGACATGGTGATCTTCAAATCACAATATAACTATTTCCTCAGCTTGAAGACAGTCAAATTATATGAGTTAGGTATTGAAATCCTCTCAAGCATATCATATTTTACAAAATAAGTTAAGACTTCAAACTGAAGGTGAATCAGAGTTATTGCTTCCCATAGAACTTTGTTTCCTTTCCGCTTGTAGTGATCGACACAAGGATTCGAGCTTTTCCTTCTGGTTCTTCATTTTCTCCAGCTGTTTCTTCAAGCCCTCACGCTGCTCAACCAGAATTCACTCAAAATCCAATACTATGGTTGATGTAAAGACTAGTCTAGTGATTCAATTAATAAACCGTGAAAGTCAACGAACAAATGACTGAATTTGTTGCCGTTCAAACAAGAAATGAGAGCAGAAATTCAAACATCCGACTTCTCTAGAAGGTTAAATGACTAAGGATAAAACAACTAGTTGGAAATAAAATCAGACTCACTCAATACGGTAACAATACAAGCATATACCTGCATAAATTCAGCTGAAAACAGAACTAAGCATATGATGAATCAATTGAATTCCAAGGGTTTGTTCACAAGATGGTTCGATGTTTTTTATTCATTTTATATTTTAGAACAAAAATCCAACGAACATATATTTAGATAGCCATCTTTTAAACGTTTTTTTTTTTTTTCATTTTAAATAGTTTGTTTTGTATTTTAGAACTAATTCCATTTTCTTCCTAAATCATGGACTTGTGATGAATAGTAATTTGAAATTACTAATTTCAATTGCAGTCGTTTTAATCTTTACCAGCCAAGCTACGATTTCTTTAAAGTATTATTTAAATTAGAAACAATGAACTAAGTCCAAACAACGTATTACTGTTTGATGTTACCACAAACAAGTGTAAAATAAATTATAGCGAATCACAAACAAGTGTAAAATAAATTATAGTGAATATAAATATACCTCATCAAGAAGCTCAATCAGAGTAACATCTGATTTCTCACATTTGCTCTTCAAGAATGAATTTTCCTTCTTGAGTTCCTTGATGGATTTTGTCATCTACATATATTTTTTAGAAGAATTGAGAGGAGATGAGCGCATGTATAATAGAAGTTTAATCGAGTGTATCATGCAACAAGAAGGCGTTTCGAGAACTATGCCCTGAAATGCTATCTTGAGCGAGAGATTTGGGGGGTGGTACCTTCTCAATTTCTTGTTTGAAGGTTTCAAATACCTCGTTGCTTTTTACTAATGCATCCTGTAACATTATCAATACATAAATTAAGATTAGGTTAATTTGGTAAGTCATTCTTTAAATGGCATAACGAGATGCCATTTGTATGAAATATACTTCTAAATTAATTTTTTTTCTAAAAAAAAAGGCTAAACTCAAGCCCTACTTGAAATTGTTGAAATTTTTCTCCATCAGCTGTTAGTTGTAAACGCAGATTCTTTTCTGTTGACAATAATTGTGAAATTTGCTCTGCATATACTTTCATTTGAGATTGTTCCTGAAACAATTTCTCCTCACATTGCTTAGTTTTCAGATCAGCAAGCTGAAGTTCAAGTGTTTTCTGCTTCAACTGTGCATTCATGTACAAAACATTATGAATCAATTCGGCCGTACAAAATAAATAGTTAAACATCCAAGCCATACTAACCTCAGCCGCAAAACTGTAAACTTTACCTTTTGTGTGAATTGTTGTTCGGAAAGAGAGAACTGATCAACAAGCTGCTTCAGTTTGTTCCTTAAGCTGGACATGGTATGCAAGAATTTAGTAAAACCAAATGAAAGAAATGTCACATTAAGGGTACAATTCCTTATTAACTACCAACATCGTTTCTGAATGGAGAATCTAAAATGTTGATATTGTTTACTTCAGAAACTATAATATACTTATTGCTCAAAGAAAGCAAAGACGGGTCCAAGGATAAGGATGAAAAAACTTAAAATTGGAAGCCAAGGAAGGAGATATTCATCAAAGGGGACCGTAAAAATGTTACTCTTACAGCCATTAACGAAAAAAGTAAAATAATGAAAATAAATTAAAATAAAAAAGAGGAAGAAGAAGAAGAAGAACCCAATTGTTCTCCCAGTCTTCGCCAGAGCCCGAGTCTCTGCTGGCACAAGATTACTTTTGGGAAGTTTGGGCATCGCTCAAATGGTTGATACAAATATGGGAGTCTAGTGGCACTCAAAAGAAATCCATGAAATTCCCTTTCTCATTGTTTAACTGATTTCTAGCTCATTTTCAATTTAGAAAGGAACGAGCTTCTGTTTTTCAAGAAGCCCATTGTATAGGCTCAAGCCTTCTCCAAACAGCGTCCCCAATATTTTTTAAAGCCCGAGCCGCAATAAAGCATAATTGTCTTATGGCCTTATGCGCAAATCACAAAAACAAGTGCGGACTTTTTTCTTGTGAGTCCCACTATTTATAAAAGTAGTGTATAAAGAAGAGACGGCATAGTCACAGTGGAAATAAAAAAAAAAAAAAAAAAAAAAAAAAAAAAAAAAAAAAACCTAAACACAATAAATTTTGTATTTAGGTTGAATAAATTTGGTCTTTTTTAGTCAATAAATAAGTAAAAACTCTAATTATTACTATTTTTTTAAATAATAAAAAAGCCCCAAGACCCCGGGCTTTTAGCCTTGGGGTTCACAAAAGGCGTGCGCCAAACCTACGCCTTGAACCTAGGCACCTGCTTGGGAGGGCTTTTTAATACACTGAATGTTCCCTCATTTCTTTAACATCTTTTCCCTCGAAAATGACACAGATGCTTTATTTCTGCCTGATTCTGGGGAATTTTCTTCTTTCAACTTCCATTTAGTACGAGCTATTGTTGTTATCCCAATCCATTCCCATGGGCAAAGAGATCAGGGCATTCAGTCCTTCAAGTCCTTAAAGATTCTCTCATGCAGTTCAACTTTTATCGACATCTTTACACCATATATTCTTCTCTTTACTGTGAGAGTGTAGCCTCTCTTATTTAAAAAAAAGAAAAAAGTAATGAGTCTTACTTCCTGCCAATACAGTAAGAGAATATATAACACCATTGTCACTTTTAGAAAATAGTAATATCAATATGACATGCAGTAATTGTAGGTTGCTCCTGCTAATGCTCAAATAACAATGAAACGTAGTTGTTCCTATGTACGCTTATTCTAGGTTATTCTTCACGCAAATATGCAAAATAATAATGATAATAATAAAACAAAAAAAACAAAACAAGAAACAAAATACCAGTTTCTTCTAAAGAAACAAAATACGTTTATTTTAACTTTTTAGCATAAAACATATTCTCAACAATGTATATGGTCTTACGTTTCATTCTCTTTCAGCTGTGCAAGGCATTCATCCTTTTGCTCCTCTAGCTTATTGCTAACATCCTGTCGAAGGAATGCACAGAAATATAATCAACGAGAGGAATATAACAATAAATAATAACAACCACAAAGAGAGGAGTCATCATTCTCTTAACCCAACTTTAGACTTGCCTGTCAAGTTTCACCAATGTCAATTTACGTGCACACTTTAGGACCCATTCAGTAACATATCCATTTTTGTTTCTTATTTTCGTCTTTTTTAATAAAAAAAAATGGAATTGTGCTTGATAACATTATGAAGAAACATGTTTGGTAACCATTTATTGTTTCTTGTTACCCAAAGAAAAAAAAAAGTTTTACATGATAATAAATTTTAAAAATTAGATATGAAAAAATTTATGTTATATTGATTTTTAGATTTTTATTACGCATTTTATAAGTAAAAATGATAAAAGAATACTTTAACCGATGTTTTTGGAAAAAACTAGGGACATAAACAAGAAACTTAGGCCCATTTGATAATCATGAGGTTTTTAAAAATTAAACTTTTAAACACTACTCACCTATTTCTTTGTTTTGGTATCTACTTTCTAATAATTTTTCAAAATCCAAGGCAAGATATGAAAACTAAAACAAATAGTTTAAAAAATAATTTTTTTGTTTTAGGAATTTAACTAAGAATTCAAAAGTTTCTTTAAAAAATGTGAAACCTGAGTAAAGAAATTGAGATAAAACAAGTATAAATTTCAAAAACAAAAAACTAAAAATGAAATTGTTGCGAAATGAAGCCTTAATTTTGTTGTTTTCAGAATTAAGGTGTATGAAAAGAAAAGAAAAAGTAACAATTATCACGGGAAAATTACGAACAGGAAACCAGAAATATATTTGTTATCAAACAAACCCTAAAAGTGTGTTTATCATTATAATTTCTTTTTATAAGACACTATCAGTTCTATAAATACGAAGTGTAAAGAAGAAAGGGAAAATAGAAGGTTCAACCTTAAATAAAGAAAGAAGGCACGGTATCCCAAACACACTCAAAACCCATTAATAAGTTCTTTTCATTGCAGATCATTTTCTCGTAAAGTTGCTAAAACTCAACTCGTCCTACTAATATTAACTTTGCAATCCTAGAAACATATTCCCCTACTTTGCCATACTTTTAAGTTTTGCGTTTTACTTCCTTCTTTTTTTTTTGGGGGGGGGGGGGTTGAAGAAATCTTCCCATAATGAAGTCTTAACTTCTAATGTAAATACCATCGATGTATAAATACTTAGTAAAAAAAATTAATATCGAAAAAATCAAAGAGACATTTCTCAAGATATTGTTGCACACATATTCAAAATTGTTATAGATAAAAGAGAATTAGTAACCAACTGCAGCTGGCAAAAAATTGAAAATCAAAATTAACAATTGTTGCCTCAAATCCATCAGACAATTCTACTGGAGGAATTGTTAGTTAAGAGTCCATTAGATTTTTTTAATTATTTTATGGAGTTTCTGATCAAGTTACTCGAAGAAAATCATACCTTGATTGCATCTTGAAACTTAACTGATAATTCTGTTCTGAGGCTTTGTCCCTCAGTTGAGACCCGTTTGCATTCGTCCTGTGTTCGATTCACGTAGCTATTATTAATTATTAGAAGGTAACTGAAATAGAGGAAAGTAATAATAGAGATGGAAGTCGGAAGATACGGGAGAAAAAAAAAAAGGCATACAAGAGAGGTTCAGAGAAAATTGGAGAAAGAAGATGATTGAGGCACAGTTTGAGCGTATATTTCAAACTTTATTTTGGTTTTTTTTCCTAGTTCTGGGATTGGGGATCCAACCTTCAACGCTTCAATCTTTGGAAAGATAATAAGGAACTTATTCACTAAGGCATTCTTGAAATGACCTTCCAATGTTGTTTTAAAAAACTGTTTTGGATAGACTATTCTTATAAAACTTTCAAGTTTTAAAGTTTTATTTTAAAAGTTATTTGAAAAGATAATTTTTGTTATTGTGGTCTCATTTATTTCTCCTACACATTAATTTAATAAAGCAAATTAAATTTAAGTTATACTAAAATCAATTAATTTAGGCTCTGTTTGATGACCATTTTGTTTTTAGTTTTTGGTTTTGAAAATTAAGCCTATTTCCTCCCTTCTTACAATGATTTGCATCTTCCTTAAATATAATGGTTGAATTCTTAGCCAAATTCCAAATTCCAAAAACAAGTTTTTAAAAGCTACTTTTTTTAGTTTTCAAAATTTAGCTTGGTTTTTTAAATCATTGGTAAAAAGTAGATAACAAAAGAAGAAAATTGGAGGTAAAGTAATGTCTATAAACTTATTTTTAAAAAACAAAAAATAAAAAACCAAATGGTTTCCAAACGAGGCCTTAGATAACATGAAAGAGAACATGTCCAAACAACCAAATCCTGCTCCCGATTGCTATTTTCTGGCATTGGCCCACTAAAAGTGGCATGCAAAACATACATGCCTGGCCAATACCATACACTTCAACTGGAAATACTTAACACAAGTGTCACGTCAAAATTAACATGTGGAAACCAAATCTATACATTTATAGAAGTACAATAACTAAATAAAGATAAATAGAAGTACAATACCAAAACGTTACAAATCACAAAACTGAGGCTAGAATCGTAATTAAAAAAGTTAACTTTTGCATGGATTAAATATGTAGATCATACCATTAGCATTTTATTTTGACGTTGCAACTCCCTGCATAGTGACTCCAACTTGTCCCGTACAACAATAGCTGTGCATAGAAGATGATGACATTATAAATCCATAGCATGCAATTAAAAACTTAAGTATCAATCAGAATGCGTCTAATTTGAATATGAAAGTACAGGACAAAAATTTTGCTGAAAAGAGAAAGATATAGATGACAGATGACAGGCTATTAGCATATTCATATCTTTCACCCAAATGAAATAATAATATAATAAATAATTATTAACGCCCACAAAGTTTTCTTGACCTCCAAATAATTGAATAAAGGAATGCTAATACTGTAAAATAGCATCTGCGAAGACAAACTACAAAAACTTTTCAGTAACCAAAAATAAGACCGATATATCTTTCAAAAAAAGAAAAATAATAAGACTGACATAAACTGCAGCATTGTGGATTATCTTCGGCTTGATACTATAAAAAGTTAACAAAAAGGTGAAAACTGTCAAAGAAAATATAAAAGCAAATTTTCGTTGCCCATAGGTCGGCTAAAAAGAAAATTTTCATTTCCAATCCAACAAGTCTGAACTGAAGACAGAGGCTTTACTCAAGATACAGGGGGAACATCCAAGCAATCTAATAGCAATCAACAAAGTTCATACTTCTAGTTCATACTACTCTTGTAGCCTGTAGGCATAGAGTTTAATTAGTTGTTATACACCACCCTTTAGCAGAACAATTAATAACCCACATGAATCATCATCTCGAACAAATATAAAAAGAACCAGAAAACAGACAAGATTGTGAAAGTGAAACTTTTCATTTGTTCACTTCTTTACTTGCCTGCATCTCTTTCTGCATGAACTTGCTGATACTTTAAAGTAAATTCAAGAAACTCCTTTTCTGACTTAAATGTACGCTTTGGATTCTTGCGTTTGACTTCAGCACTTTCCTGAAAGTTATTGCACCTTAATAATCCACAAAATTTCTGGCCTTTAAATAGAATGGAGACATGGGGAGATAAGTGGTCCACATTTCAATCCAATAAAGAGGCCATTGTGAGCTACAACAATAAAATTATCGACAGTCTTTTCACATTGTTGCAGAGAAAAATTTATTGACGGGAAGGTGGAGGGAGAAGAGAGATAAATTTCTATACATAATAATAATACGAAGAAGAAGAAGAAGCTATCAAGTCCAAGGGCTAATTTGAAAATATTTAGTAGTACTTTGGGTGGCACATTGAATCGGTACTGCATATCAAACAAGTGACCAGGATGCATTAATTTCCTAGATCTAGCAGAAAGCTAAAAAATAAGATCAAAATAAATAATACCCATGATCAAAATTACTCACAGATTTTATGTTTTTTGTAGTTTGAATAACCTTTGTCGCAGATATTTCCTTCCCATGTGACGTTGATGCATCTAAACCTCCACCAGTGGCTGAAAGAAGTAATAAAAGATAATAATAAATAGATTTCGGCAACAGGTGTAGCAAAACTGTGAGCTCCATGCCCATTTACACATCTCAGACAATCTTACGCATAAATCAACTTTGCTTAGCTTACTCCTTTGAACAATGGATATCTTTTAATTGGGAAATCAAAACGAAAGTTTCTAATATTTGCTACTTGATAACTATCTCATAGACATGAAGGACAAGATCTCTTTTTGCATCCTTTTCAAATTTTATTGTCCGACATGCTAGTCTCAGCATTGCTGTATTTCTCTACTTCTTCTTTCACATGAACGTCTGTCCCTAACCACCAACAATTTTTAGTACCCCACCACATTCCTTGGATAAAATTATTTTCTTATCCAGCAAAAAGCAGGATGAAACAAAGGAAGGTCATGTCTACATTCAACAGTATCCTGCTTAAGATAAATAATAATAACAAAGAGTGTGTACTGCAAGGTAAATAAACGCACCCTTGTCTGAACTTTGAGGTTCATCTTGAGCTTGTTCTTTTACTTTGCTGCAGCCAGACTCGTTAGTTGTAGCTTCGTTAGAAATTTCTTTTATGTTAAGAATGTCAGTTTCTGCTAGTTCCGTACAGCCCTTATCAGCCATCTTTTCCAAACTCTCCGAATTATTGAACTTTTCTGATTCAGATGAAACAACAGCTAAAGTTTCCAACTTTTGGGTCTTCTCTGAACTGCACTTCTCAGTTTCAACATTTTCCGTGACCTCATGCCTTTGCCCATCAGAACAGTCAGATTCTGGTAAAGTTTTGTGTTGGCAATCTAACAGCTTTGCTTGTTCAAAAATTTGTGTCGAAGGCGTTTGAGTTTCTGCAGAGCTTTCAACAAAATCATCTCGTAGTGAATCTACTTCAGGAGGGTGATTTAGACCTGGGTTCTCCATAACCTGCATGTTGAACATTTATAGTAAGAATTTTTTGGCAACTCAATATGAGAATGTCATAATATGATTGGTCAAAAATGAAAATGAAAACAAAAGATTGCTATCAGTTTTGATTTAAATGGGCCCTCTTTTTGCACTTTTGTAGTAACATCAGGCACTCAATTCTAAACTCTCACTTTCAGGATATTAAACCTTATCTACACAACTGGTTTTACATCTTTTCCGCCAAATCAGCATAGAACCAATGCATAATTTTGGGAAGGGCAACGTACTTAATCTTACAACTATTTCAAAATATAAAAAGTTCAGAGTTGTTCACAATCATCTTATGCTGGATGTCCTTCTGTCTAAATAAATAAGATGATTCATTTCAATGACTGTTATGTGAGAATCATTCCTAACACCACGACTGCTATGAACAAATAAACCTTTTGTAAGTTATCATCCTCACTATCTCCAATATACTATGAAAAGGGCAAAATCCCCCAAGGCAGTACAAAGCTCCCAGCCACTTCGAAAGGGTTGGTAATCTCTCCCCTTTTCTCTGAGAATTCTCTGCAGACAAAAAGTATAAAAACATAATAACAACCTACTCTCCCTTATATACCAATGTACAACCCTCACTCTCAAAACATTCTCTCTGTGGTCCCTCCCTGATGCATAACCAACTCCAGCCCTAAACTACCTTTCTTACTCCTCCGTGAATATTGAATCAGGATCGATGGCCTAACCCCTTCATATGATTTAATTTGACTAATATGTAACATGAAATTCCATCTCAAAAGCAATTGGCAATAAGAAAAGTAGCATGTGTATCTTATAAACATTCTGAGGTCTCTCCATTTTTTCAATATGGGATCCTCAACATGCCCGCAAAATGATGTCTTTTTCTGGATTCACCATTTTTGGATCGGATCTTTTTTGTTCAACCAAAAACCTGTCAAGGTTTATGTGCTCTCATATCATATTAGATAACACAAAGTTCCATTTCAAAAAGCACATGTATCGTATAAATATTGTGCGGTCCTCCATTATTCCAACGTTCACTGACCTCCACTGATAAAGCTATACCTAAAAGAAAGCCTTGGCTAAACATGTCCCTTCAGGAACAAAATAGCAACGCAATATGTTTGCTTAATCAAACTTGATATGTAACCTCACGAAACCAACTAGAATAACAGAAAGAGTCAACCAAAACATTAAATTAAAGATGCAAACAAGAAAACTTCAGCTCAATTTTCAAAATTTGACCGAGAAATGGTATATTCATGAAAACTTGCAGGATTACACGACGTTTACATCCTATATAAAGGCTATCGAGAAGCACCCATTTACTCCCTAGAACGGTGCGCCACATGCAGTTCGCTACATTTTCCGAGCAAACCAAGCGACAAAACAGAAAGCGGAAGGAATCCTAATATAGCAAACTAAGAAATCACCGAAGTTTCTGTAGAATTTTGAAGCTCTAAAACAGAAAAGCGAAGAAGAAAAGGAGAGAATTACCAGGTTGTTTACGAGTGGTGAAGTTGAGACCGGCAGAGCGATCTACGGTGTTCGTTCAGTGAGTCAGTCTAGTCAGTGAAGCTCCCTCGAACCGATTTCAATAGTGCCTCGCTGTCGCTGCCTGACTTTTTGTTTTTTCCTCAATTGTAATTGGCGACGCTCTTCTTATTTACTAAGCTTTCCATAATAATAATTTGTTTTTCTCGAATTTTTTTTTCCATCCCTTATTTTATTTTTTTTACATAATTTTACGAGGCCATGACTGCATTTTGTCAAAATGTATATATCTAATCGATTTCGAAATTATTAAAATCACTTTTTGTCGTGTTTAAAATATGAGACATATTTTTAATTACTCAAAATCAATCACATATTATCAACAAAAACTACTAACATCTATATGTACTGAGTTCTAAAAGAACTAAAAGAAGTCCTTAGTTTAAATTTCTCATCCTCAATTTGTACTAAAAAATCAATAACATATTTTTAATCACACTCAAAATAAATTCAATATTTAATTTATAATTTTAACGCATCTTTCCTGGTATTAAAGTTGATTTTGAATAATTAAAAGTTTATTTTAGATAATTTTTAGAATGAAAAAAGTATTTTCAACCATTTTAAAATTACTACAAAGGTTTACTTAGAAGCTTTTACAAAAGTTTTAGAATTGTATCCAAGAGGTCTGAAATTTAAAAATATCTCAAATCTACTTACTTGATAACTATTTGGTTTTTATCTTTTGATTTATAAAAAATAAGTTTATAAACATTATTTTCACTTAAACTTAAATAAAAATAAAACAACTTAACTCTCTAACTATAAATAAAAAAAATGATAATTGTTTTATATCGCAAAACTATTGAAAATATTTTTAAATATAACAAAATATTACTATCTATCATAAATAGAAAATGACATTTTCCTATATTTATAAATAAGTTGACTCATTTTCCTATATTTAAAAACAATCCTAAAGAATCCACCTCAATTCAAAATTAAGTTCATTATGAAAGTTATACTAGATTTAGATTTTGATTAATTCAAACATCGAAGTTTAGAAAACTTGAACGGCAAAATTGGAACACAAATTCTAACTAATTCAACTATCAAAGTTTAGTAAAAATAAACAACAAAATTGAAATACAAGAGTTCCTATCTCACTTCATAATTAGGTCAAGTTATTTTTGGTTAGCTAAAAGTTCCAAGCAGTAATTTTAGAACCATAAAAGAGTTTGAATGTGTATATAAGGACCAAAACTTCAGAGAGTTTTAAGAGTAAAATTGAAAATTCAAACACTCAAGTAAAACATGTTTCAAAACTATTGCTACTACCAAAATACATACATCTAATGGAAATATAAAGGCATTACAAACTACACTGCAATGATGTGTTTCTGGTCCTGCTGCACTCCAAAAATTTGGGTAGTTTTCTTTTAATAAATTTGGGTAGTTTTCTTTTAATGACATTCAGGATTTGGTTTACATCAACGGTTTCCATCCCCAAAGATTCCTCCCTAGGAAAAAATAACTCGACGATTTCGCAAGCGAATAGCGAGTTTGCCCTTTCAACGTGCGACGAGCTGTAAAAGTATAATTACAGGAGAAAGAATGCGACACTTACAGGTTAGGTAGGCACCGATCACTTCAGAAATACCCTTTTTCAGCAGCATGTTACAGAAACAAACAAACTAAAAGCAACTATAAGATTCGATAGCTTCAAAGTTGATCTATTGTATCAAGAAGAGGGCTTTTTAGTTTTTTTCTTGGCTGTTCTGGCTATAGCATCACAAATCTCTTTTTTCCTTTTGTTGTTACTATTGATGTTATTGCTGTTTGTATGGTTTTGGTTGTTGCCACCACCTGTGCTCGCTGAGCTCTTAGCGTGAACTTCAAGGGCGTCTTTAACAAAAAACTTTAACCTCCATAAGGTAGATTCACTCTACATGATGCAGCAATAAACTCGATTAATCATTGTCATAGACAAGTACGAGGCAGACAAGGAGGAAGAAAGGAGGTACCTGTGCATCGATATCGAGATCCACCTCCTCAGCAGTAGCCTGAAAACTTGGGTTATTTTCAGCTACAATCTCCAACGCTTTGCTGAGATCTTCTGGAGACAATTTGGTGAGGGCTGCTCCAAGCTTTCTCTTTTCTTCGGTTGATATTTTTCTGAACCACACAATGATAGTGTTACAAATCGACAAATAAAAATAAACAAAAAAAGTGTAGACAGTAAAAAAATCAACATACAAATTTACATGGTTCACTAACAATGTGTTAATTACGTCCACGAGGCAGAAAGAGAACAATTTTACTGGAGAAAATTATTCAAAATACAGAACAGAGGCGCCCCTAGGGTCAAACGTAAATAACGCGAAGATGAAAAATACATAAATAACATATTCAAGTCATTCCAACGATGGTATTAGTACACTCCATTTATGGAATGCAAGTCATGTTCTAATGTCACAAAGCACATCATCCCAATAAATTGCCAACCCTCAACCACAAAATGGAATTACATATAATTGGTAAAAGTTTTATTTGGGGCACACAACACACGCCTGTCAAATGCCAACTTCTGAATATGCTTTAGGAGAATGCAATCATGCATTTATATCAATGCATGTTACCAGAAAACGACTTTGAAAGCTGAAATTTGAAATAAGAAAAGTGAGAATAAACCTGCAGTTCTGCACGACCAGTTCTCGAAGCTCGTCCAGTTGCATATCTACCTCATAAATCTGAAAAGAGTTCATAACCCATGTTTAAACAATCTGTTGCGTTTCCCATTAATAGAAAGAGCAAAAAGGACTCTCACTAAATAGCTAGATCCTTGGAACATGGTGGATAGCAAACCTCATTACTTATGTCTCTAGCCATTTTTGCCTGAGCAGCCTCTTGAGCAAGCTGCATGTCCAACAGCGCTTCTGCTTCCTCCTCTTCTCGTCTCTTTTCCTGGAAGGTGAGGTCTTTTTAGAACTTCAACCATATTTTTTAACATTTCTTTAAAACAAATGAAACCATGTTTATGAAGAATCAGAACTCCCAGGCACCATGAATTGATTAAGGAATATGGATCCATTCAAGAACCGTTCTCACTAACAACTTACCTCTTCAGTGACTTTAGGCAGAAGTTGAAGCCATTTCTCCTCAAACTTTGCAAGCAAAGTTTTGGCCATCACGTGGACATCACTTCTCTCATCATTATATTTCATTGCATTCTTGAAGACTAATCTCACATCGGAACATATCTCTCTCACATTCTTATATCCAGTACCATCTTTAGCCTCCATTTGATTTTTAATTGTGCTGAAGTCCATTGGCTTGTCAATCACCTAATAAATAGAGTACATATATTACCTGAAGGATTATAGAACCTGAGTGCATACCAAACAATGCTAAAATATGCCCATGCAGTCACGCCTAATGGCAGGAGAAGCTAACTCCATAATCACACCCATGCCTCTTAAACATTTTTGAGGTAAATGTATGCATATTGAATATTCAGCTTAGACAGAATAGAAGAACAAACCATAAGACAAATGCATGAAACTAGCGCAATCTAGACAAACGACTGGAGAAACACACACAAAAAAGGTGATACAGGCATGAAAGATGAGCCTCCTCTAGTCAATCTCTCAAAATCTTCATTTGAAGAAATATCCATAATAGTGCTTAAAATCTGCGGGTAGTCCCGTATGATTTGGAAGAAAATGTGAAATTCATGCACCTTATTAGAGAGGGATATAGACCTCACCTCATAATAATCGTGTAATCCAAGACCTTCCACATCTACTGGCTGCATAAATGGCCAGGCCCACTTATGCTGTGATATCTGAAAGTCAATGCAGAAATATAATGACCATATGTCCAAATGTGGGAGCTATAGCTTTACAATTTTCAAATAACTCCATTCCAAGGAGTTAATTATTTATATGTCGTCAAAGTTGGTTAAATGTAGACAATATAGCTTTAATTAAGGATGCATACAAGGGACACAGAAATGTTTATACCGAAAAAGACGTTAATCTTAGAGCACTAAATTTAATGCAAAGACAAGTCCACCTGTATGAATGCATGAATTTCTCAAGGAACAACCAGGAAGGTCCAATATCAGAAAGGCACCCAATTATGAGATAGAACGCAAACAGGAAACAACGCAAACAATTAGCAAAAGATTTGAACAGAATGCCAGTGAGTTGGTAACCTGACGCAATATTGTCCCAAACTGCCGCATGAGTTCTTGCATTCTCTTTGCAGCTGCAGCTTCTCTGCGAGCTGCTTCTTGCTGCTGCTTCTTAATACTTGGAACATGTCTTTCCTTGTCTTTATCCTTTACAATAGAGCTACCTTTACTACCAGTTTGCTGCTTCTTTTTCAATGTCAAATAGAACTGTTCTATCTCATTCACGCTTTGCTCAAGCTGCAAGGAAAGAAGAAAGCTCAGATTTGAAACTAACAATTTGACGAGAAAAGGGATTGCTATTTTGTAAGAATACTTTTCAATCCTTATAGTTTGGGGAAGTGACGTGATTATATTTGACATCCGGACAAAAAAATCGGGTGTGATCCAGCTGAACTACTATTTAATGTTAGCATTGCTGTCCTAAAATTTGAAACTGGTCTCTCAAGTCATTTTGTTTTTCAGATTTTGATAAAGATACAAGTCTATGAGTTGATGAATTAAAAGATGATATTTGCACATATGTGGGGCAAATTGCACCCTCATGATGACTGTTAGATAATGGATATCAAACAGTCACCCTTCACCCAGCCAGAGAATACTGGGTCTGCCAAGCCAGCCGTATGCCCCAACTATCAAATGTGCAATAAACCTAGCAGAAAGAAAAATAAGTGCAGAACAATGAGGTTACAGTATATCAGTGTTTTACCCTGTCAACCTTCAGAAAAATCTCATCGACTTGATGCCTAAAGCCATCAACTTCTGCATGAGCAGTATCTCCCACAACAAAGTTTCTGGCATCTGCTGCATCCATGGGATCAATCTGATTCTGGACAACAACGTTTGGTGAAAATGATGAATTATGCAGCATTGTGCAGCTTTGGAAATTGCCAAAGGATCAAAAAGAAGATAGACGATGTTCTTTAAGGTGTGAAATACCTTGAAACATGATAGTTCTTTAAGATTTAAAACCCAACAATTGAAATAAAATGAGGCAAACCTTTTCTGTGAACTTTTTTTTAAAGTATAAAATATATGATATTATGAGTAATAAGATCAACAAATTAGGACTTTTACCATATATATATATAAAGCAATGTAGTTCAGTTTCACAAGAACCCCTCACAGCAGAAAGAACCCTAGAACAGACAAAGGATGAATGAGGCAACTGAATAAGAAGCATCACAAACTATAGATATATGAAATCAAGCAGGAAGATCATGATTTACGAAACAGAATGATCCATCTGATTATGAATAAAAGAGCAAACTGGACTTTCTAATCTTACTCCAATAAACAACAATGCAAAGAACCCCCCAGATTAAATGGTAATAACAACAAATACTAACCTAATTGAACCAAACCAGTAACAAAATCACCAGACTGTCATCTTTTCATCTTCAAATCAAGACAACCTAAAACGCAATACGTTCGACATGTTTTGATCCCAACTTTCTTAGTATCCAATAATCCATATAGTTTCATTCGTTAGAACGAACAATTTTTTAATTCATGTCAAAGATTATTCGATAAAACATAGAATAAAGACTCTTTTCAAGCTCCAAACCAGAGGAGTTGAAGGTTAGAGACCGACCCACAGACGAAGGAAGAAGACGCCGCCGTGCTCAGTGTTTGAACCGTCTGGTTAGCTCTCGATAGCCGGACGCTGTGTCGGAAAGGGGAATTTGATCTTTTGGCCTGATTTCTTTTTTTATGGTTAATGGAAATTTAAGCAAAAACGGTTTTTTTATTTAAACCAAATACCATTTTTGTCTATACTTTTAACATAATTTAATTTTAGTTCATATATTTCAATTGTCCAATTTTATTTCGTTTACCTTTTAATAAATCTTAAATTATCATGAATGCTTAGGTTTTTTTTTTTAATTATCTATTAATATTTTTACTATAAATCTTTAAAATATATTTGTTTTTTTATTAAAATTATTATTACTCTTTAACAAATTTTAAATAAAAATAAATTAAGACTAATTAATTACATATAAAGACATTAAACTTGGATAATAAAAATAAAATGGCAGTTTAACATTTTTATTTCTATGTTTTTTAGTAGCAAGTTTTAAAATGATGTGATTTTTTTTTTAAAATCTTTGAATATTGTTCGAATATGTTAATATAATACATTTATAAGTCATCTGATTAGTTGTAGTTAATCCGATATTAGATTTGTTTATAGACTTGTTATGTGTTAAAATAAGTTCAATTATTATATAAAGTATCATATTATTTATAATATGTTATATCTCTCGTATTTTGATTTTACAAAAACAAATCGAGTATAATTTACTAACTCCGTGAAGGATCTCCGACGACCAATTAACTCCGACAACAAACTCTGTGAAGGAACTCGTTTTACAAAGAACTTATGAGCAGAAGTGGATCGTCCAAATCTCATTTTGATTGAAATACACATTTACAATAAAACATACAAATTATGCATTTAAACTATATTACAACATGATTTTGAATAAGAAACAAAGTTCGGAGATTATACCTTTGAAAAACTCTTCTTCGCATTAATCCCTTGAACTTTCACAAACTCTTCAAACAAGCAACAAACTCTCATCGAACAGCAGCAAGTCTAGAACCAAAAGAGATGACACTACCACTTAGTGACCCTAGTATTCTCGGGGTGAGAACCCAAAAGTGGTGGGCTATGGCTATCTTGGTTAGGAAGGAGTTAGTGGTTTGGAGATGGAAGACGATTGAATGAAGAACAAGCTATCACATAGAATTTTCTTCAATCATATAGTTGAAGGAGTCCATTGCATAGGCTCTCAACCAATTCGTGTTTGACACAAAATATAAAAATCATATTTTATTATCCCAATTTTCCACAAAAACTCTTCTCACGAAAGTGGTTAAAGAGAAAAAATAATAATTTAATTATCAAATCATTAATAATTATAAATAAATATGATAACCAATTTATCATAATATATTTATAACCTATATTTTTAATATTGCATTGTATACGATATAAACTATAGTTTTTCCCCTCTATTTTATGACATTTAATATAAATCATATTTATATTAAATTTGACAACTACGAATCTAATTCATAAAAAATATATTCGAATCATATTCAAATATTTATTCCTCCATTTAAACAATAACGTATCAAATACATTATATAAATTATGTCATATAATTGAATCAATTTAATTATATCATATATAATTAAATTTCCTCTTATTAATTTGAACAATTCAAATTAATCCAAAACTTGATTCTCAACTAAATCCTCTTAAGTCACCTAGGGGACTTTATGGACCTATAGCTTGAAGCTCGGTATGTGAATAATTAATTAAATTCTTTAATTACACTATTCATCATCTATACTTCACTAAAGACCGATAGATGCACTAGTCGCACTACAAATATATTTTCGTGTCAATTGGATATAATCAATCGACAGTACGATTACCCTTCACAAATTACTTGTAAGTACAGCTAGGTCCAATTACCATCTTTCCCCTACATCTACATCTAACTCATTAAGTACCGTCAATCCATCTAATGAATAATAGATCATAGTCTCACCATGACTAAACCCCTCTCGGGCCAGAAGAGGGCATGGTGCCACATTGTTCAAGACCCAAAATCAGCCCTTAAGGGAGAAATTTAGCTAAGTTCCCAACTCTCCAATAAGACGAATCCCCAAAATGGTAGACTTGTTAAGTCGGCGATCTGGCCACTCTCACCCATACAAATCAAATGACTGCTCTTATAGACAAGAGTTCACAACTCACTCATAATTAATGTCATGTTACCTATGGTTATTCTAGTGAAATGAAAATCTCTATTATGAATGACGTTATATAATGAAACTAAACATTTCGTGGTCCGGTCTTATATAAACTCCTTTGTATAAAATATCTCCGCTCTCATATCTAATACATGAATGATCATAATCATATCATTTGTAGCCTTTTACAACATTTGTAACACCTACAAAGCGGGCCATACTCGTAGTGTCACTAGGATAAGGTACCTAGTCTTATTCATATACTATAGACCATTTAGGTTATTACTTAAACATGATCGACCTGTATGTCTCCATGTACATGTTTAAGTTACAACGATAACCATGGATGTTCGTTTATTGATTTGTGGTTAATGTAACTAAAATATCATATATTTCATAGACAAGGTGAATAAAATATAAAATATTATTAATCACATAAATGTTTGTTCATACAAGGTTTACAAACTATAGGACCCTACGAGATTTAGGGCATCAATCCCAACACTCCAATGACCAACTCCGACTATAAACTCTGATGAAAATCACCTTCGATGATCATCTTTGAGCGAGCAACTTCGACGACCAATTAAGGGCTTTGACAACCACCTTCGACGACAAACTCCGACAACCAATTCCAATACCACTTTAATGCGACTAACTTCGGGCTCCGACAATCACCTCCGATTACAATCTCCAGCAAAAATCATCTTCGACGATCAACTTTGACGACCACTTTTTTCCGACCAACTCCGGGATTCGAAAACCACCTTCGGTGACAAACTTCGATAACCAACTCCAATACACCTTCATGCAACAAACTTCAGGCTCCGAACACCACCTCCGCCTACAAACTCCAGCAAAAATCATATTCGATAATCAACTTCGACAACCATTTATGACCACTATAAGACTGATGACTGTTAAAATATGTTGTAGGGTTGCTGATTATATAAAAAATATTATTTTGTCTACATTAAGTGCAATGTTTATATGTAAAAATCTATGAAAAATATTTTTATTTAATTGAATTCACGTATCAAATAAGTGTTAAAAATATTCAGACGAAAAGTATGCATGTAGTTGAAATGTATGTAACATATAACCAGAAAAAACCATAAAATGAAAAAAAAAAATATTGAAACATTTTCCAGCAAAAGTTAGTGAAAAATGGAATTTGTTCTCTGACGATCCTCAAAATTTAGAGGAAATGAAAGTGAAATTGTTGAAGAAATGTGGTGAGATTTCATCGACTGTTACGATGATGATAGAGATTTAATTAAAAAAATTCATTGACATAGTAAAAATATAAATCAACAATGGGAAGAAAAAAAATGATAATAAAATTAATGGAGAAAAAATAGCTAGAATCAAAAGTTTTGATTTTGTTTTGGTTTCTCATTTTATTTAAACATATTTCTACCACAAATGTAATGAGTTAATTATTGTTCATTGCCCAAAAAAGAAAGAAATAAATAAAGAAAAAAAAGAAAAAAATTAAAAATTAAAAGAAAAAATTGAAATCCATATTTTAATCGAACAAAAATGAGTATAATTATTGAATTAAAAAGTTTCAAAACAAAAATAATAATCATAAAATCATATCATTAAATAATTTTTTTTAAAAAAACGGCATGATATACGAATTCTACACCGCAAACACAGACATATGAACTCTACAGATATATGAATTCCACAACTCCAAACATTCTATCTCAACTCTACGCCCCAAACAGCCCCTAAGTATGAACTTTTTGCTTGAGCAATATAAGTATGCTTCTAAAATTTAAAAACAATAAAAAAAAAATTATATATTGTTTTTTAAATTTGAATGATATATATATTTGATATGATAATTTTGAACTATTTGTTTTATTTTTGGATATGATAACTTTGAACAATTTGAATCACATAATCTACCATTAATGTTTAAAAAAAACACGATCCTATTTGGTAATCATTTTGTTTTTTATTTTTGTTTTAAACTATTCACACCTTCAAATCTGTTCCTTTATTTTTCATCAATTGTTTAAAAAACGAAGTCAAATTTTGAGAATTGGAAAAGTAACATTCAAAAAATTATTTTTATTTTTCGAATTTGGCTAAGAATTCAACAATTTATAATCATTGTAACAAATGTAAAGGCTTTATTTTAAAAAACAAAAACAAAAAACTAAACTATTAAAATGGGGCCTACATGTTTCAACCGCATACTCACTCCTTGAATCTAGAAAATACTTCTACCTCTTCAAAATAACTACATTAAAAAGGTTCTTAAGATTAGAGATATCCATGGGACGAAACTTATTCATCCTCATCTGACTTCCATTGTCTATTTCAATCTCCATGTGCGAAAATTCTTAGATTCCTTAGAAAAAAAATTTCCTTTTTTTAATTTAAAATATTACAAGAAGTCTTACGAAAATTTTGAAATGAAAATTTAAAAACACTGATAGTTGAATATATAATCCACAAAATATTACCTACATTAATCTTGATCGAGTTGAAGACGAAAAATCCCTATTTAGTCAACCAAAGAAATTTTTTTCAACTTCCTCCCTCATTCTCGATTCAATAGATTCCCAATCTTTTTCCGGACGTGAGTAAATTGACATCTCTATTATATTATTATTATTTTTTTAACAATTGACATCTATTCTTAAGATTTATATATATTATTTTATTTTATTTTTTCTTAAGAGCCTCAAAATTGGAATTTCAAAATTCTCAACTAGCTGGAGTATTTACGGTTAAGAAGGTGGTTATTATTATCGGGTTGGATTAGCCAAATCTTTTGTTTGAGAGGGGTCCAAAATGTCTAGACCGACCGGTTCGATTCGGTTTGCATATTCAGAAAGAATTTTTGACTCAACTCAATCCGAACCGGTTTTTAATATATATAGTTTTTAGGGTTTTGTCCTTTCTCTCCTTTTCACGTTCTGTTCTGTCCCAACACCAACTCGTTCGCCGCCGTTCATTTGCAACCCAAAACGCAGTTCGCCGCCGTTCGCTGCCGATCACACCGTTCTCCTTTCAGTTCATCGTTCATTGTGTCGAGTGTAAGCATAGCCGTCTGTCGAACTGCACCTCAGTCGTCCGCCGTCTGTCGTTCGCCGCACCTCCGTTCTCCGCCTCTTACCCTTCGATCTTGTTTAGTCTGAGTTAATCAGTCAACATAAAGAAATAAAACCCCCGATGGACCTAATCCCTCCTCTCCATAGCACTGCAGCGCCCTCCGGCAATTGCGTTCCATCTATAGCAACTGAACGCAATGCCCTACTTTCTAATTCCAATCTCTAGGTATTTATTTATTCCAATGTTCGATTACGCTGGAAAATTCCACAGTACTCTGTTTTGAAATTGAATTCGTTTTTTAATTTTACTTATCTGCCTGTATCAACTGACGAGATCCAATGGGTTATTACGAACTTACTCTTGTTGTTTTCGAACTTAACCCTGAATGTGAATGCTCCAGCTGGTTGAAGAATTTGAAAATTTAATCTTAAGGGCATTTTTTAATTAAGGTATGATATTTGAAATTCAGGCAAGCAATGGAATGAACTTGTTTTGCTTTCGCCGATGACCGTGTGAGGTTTTCTTTTATGGCTGAAGCTTAAATTCGGTGTATGCCACCCTGTTTCTTTGAGTTGTTTACAATCTTTAACCAAGAAAATGGACTCCAGTGCAACTCCTGGACCAGATGATCCTTTAATTCTCAAAGAGCAAGATAATCACATATCATCAGACATTTGGGATGGAAAGGTATTGGATTTTTAGTCTTGTTGTAGGTTTGATCAGTTATTTTGTATCCATTTTATAACCCGGTAAATATAAAGAGGTTGAGAGATATATTCTCACTGGTATGTATTTAAAACATTTGCAGGAAAGAGGTGTGCTTAGATGTTTAGAGCATACATCTATTCTTGAGAGATGGAAACTTACAGGAAAACAGATTGAGCTAGTTGAAAAGGCTGGATTTGGGTACTTGAGATTGATGCCAGCAGTAACCCTTGACTGTGCGCTCATCTCAGCACTTGTGGAGAGATGGAGAAAGGAAACTAACACCTTCCATTTTTCAGTTGGAGAAATGACAATAACGCTTGAAGATGTTGCTCTTCTACTTGGGCTATCGATTGATGGAAAACCTGTCACAGATGTGGATGTTGACCCCAAGTCACTTTGTGAAAATTTACTTGGGAAAGCACCAACAGATTTCAAGGGTGCTGTGAAGCTAACTTGGTTGAAGGAGGTTTTCTCAGAATGTCCAGAAGATGCAGGGATCGAACAAATAGAGTATTCTACTCGTGCATATCTCTTATACTTGTTAGGCAGTACTATATTTGCTTCAACGAGTGGGAACAAAGTTAGTGTCATGTACCTTTCATTATTCAAGAATTTTGATGAGGCTGGCAAGTATGCTTGGGGTGCTGCTGCTTTGGCTTTCTTGTATAGAGCACTAGGCAATGCTTCTCTTAAATCTCAGCGCACCATCAGCGGTTCTTTAACACTTCTGCAGGCATGTAAGCTCGTTGCTCTTTCTTTTAGTGTTGAAGAATAACGTTGGTAGCTTAGAGTCGATGCAATTATGATTGTCTAATGTCTCTGCAAATGTCGTGTTCTCATTAAAATGCTGACACCCGATCTGGACTTTTTCCTCACCTTTATAACAGTGTTGGAGTTATTATCACTTGAATATTGGCCGACCCAAATTAAAAAAGGAGCCAGAGAATTGTTTCCCATTTCTACTTAAATGGACGGAAAATAGAAGTGGTTCCCGAATGGGAATAAATTTGCCCACATACCGCAAGGCCTTGGATTCTCTTCAACCCTCCGATGTAAGTTGCCTATAATACTTTTAGTTTTCCCCCTTCTGTAAAATAGAAGACGGTATGACTTTTTCGTTTATTTGATGTATAGGTACAATGGCTTCCCTACAAGGATATGGACTTTTCTGTTGTACCAGAAGATATCAAGAACAGTTTGGTCTTGCGTGCATCAAGAACAATGTTAATTTGTTTTGATAAGGCTGAGAAGCATCTTCCAGACCGATGTTTGAGACAGTTTGGCCTGCCTCAACCTATTCCAAAGGACGTTGAGGATTGGAAGCGGAAAATTTCTTTAATGGATAGCAAGGAGGAACTCCCATTAGATCTCAAAGAATGGTCAGACCGGTATGAACTTATCTATAATGGCATTGATTGTGTAGACGAAAGTGAGTATTTGCAATGGTATGAAAAGATCACCCGTAAATTTGTTGGACGAGCCGAGTCGTGGGAGTCAAGATTTAGGCAAACAATTAAGGCTATGCATGAAGTTGTGAAAATAGTAAATTCAATCTCCACGAATGGGATGGATCGCGAGGATCGAAAGTTATTTAGTAATGTGAAAACTATGGTACATAAATGTTGGACAGAAAAATATGCTGATTCACCCAGCGAAGGGGATAGTGCAAAACGTACCGGGAAACGCAAGAGGGAAGGCTAATCAAATAGGGACGATGGTTAATCTTCATTACCCACTAAAAGCCAAGGTTCTTTTGAGCTTTCAAATATGGTTTATTCAGGGTAGATCCACAAAATGCCAGTGGTGGAAACGTTTCACACTTGATGATGTATGAGGCAGTTCTTGGGATCTCTCTGATGTTGATGGAAATCTTAATTTGCCTTTGCACACCAGACGAACAATGGACCTTGGGCAATTTAGATATGCCTACAAGAGTTTGGGCAATTGGGAATCAATGGACTTCAGTAGATGTTTGATGCAAAGTTTTAGAAATTCTCTGCATCAATGCAATTTGGGTACCCTCCCTCATTTTTCCTTTGTTATTTTGAAGAGTGAATATTTCAAGCAACACTGAGGTATTGAAAGTTATTCATTGGGTGACATTTTCCAATAATTAGTTGATTGATGATCACTGGAAATAGTAACTTCTTTGTTGAATTTATAACTCAAGAATACCTACTTTTTATTTATTTTTTATTTTTTTAATTTTTATTTTTAATTTTAAAATTTAATTTTGTTTCATTTGCTAAGAAATATCTAACTCCTTTTTTAATAATTAGTTGATTGATGATCAGTGGAAACCATAACTTCTTTGTTGAATTTATAACTTAAGAGTACTTTTTTCTTTTTTTGGTGATTTTTTCATTTGCTAAGAAATATCCTAACTCTAATATAGTTAAATTTGTTTTTGGTTTATTTTATAGATCCTTCTGTATAACTTTTTTTTTTGAATAGTAAAAAAAAAAGAGTTCGGATTATAAGTTTTTAAGTGGATCCATACTTTCGACACGAAAGAACATAGACGTAGTGGTTGTTCAATGAGATACTACGCATAATAATATACTACCTCATAATAAGTTAGTACTTCGGGGTAGCCACCCACATATTACGTGCTTACCACATGTTTTATTTATTATTATTAATATTTTAGTTATTTTCAAAATAGGATTTTTTCTTGTTTTATGGAACTCATTTCAGATGATGGTTCAAACGTTAAATGGTGTTGGGTTAAGTCTCGCAACGAGTGCAACCCTTGGGCGACACACGTGCTACAATGCTCCGGACAAAGGATCGTGATCCCACGAGGGTGAGCTAACTCTAAAAACCCGTCCTCAGTCGAATTGTAGGCGCAACTCGCCTGCATGAAGTCGGAATCGCTAGTAATCGCCGGTCAGCCATACGACGGTGAATTCGTTCCCAAGCCTTGTACACACCGCCCGTCACACTATGGGAGTTGGCCATGCTCGAAGTCCTTACCTTAACCGTAAGGAGGGGGATGCCGAAGGCAAGGCTAGTGACTGGAGTGAAAGTCGTAACAAGGTAGCCGTACTGGAAGGTGCGGCTGCATCACCTCCTTTTCAGGGAGTGCTAATGCTTGTGGGTATTTTGGTTTGACACTGCTTCACACCCAAAAAGAAGCGAGCTACGTTTGAGTTAAACTTGGAGATGGAAGTCTTCTTGGCAAAGAGGCGAGAAGAAATGGATTCATCATTCAATTTGAATCACTTCAAGAACGAGAAAAAAGAACTACCACCTCCCCCTGAGATGTGGATCATCCAAGGCACATTAGCATGGCGTACTTCTCCTTCGAACCGGGTTTGAAAACCAAACTTCTCCTCAGGAGGATAGATGGGTGATTCAGGTGAGATCCAATTGTAGATCCAACTTTCTATTCACTCGTGGGATCCGGGCGGTTCGGGCGAAGAAAGGCATGAGAGAAAAGCATATTGGCTAGTGATTGTGAGCCCTAATTCTTGACCGGAGGGGACACCAAAGGCCTCTGCCCTTCCATCCCTTGGATAGATAGAGAGGGAGGACAAAGCTTTTTTTGGTTTTTTCATGTTGTCAAAGAGTTGAACAATGGTTTTTTCGTGTTGTCAAAGAGTTGAACAATGAAAATAGATGGCGAGTGCCTAATCGAATTGATTTGAGCTCGGCATGTCTAGAAGCACAGGAGAACGTTCTTTTGTTGATATTATCATCAATATTCGATACTGGGTCATTCATAGCATTACTATACCTTCTCTATTCATTGCAGGTTGGTTATTCGTCAGCACGGGTTTAGCTTACGATGTTTTTGGAAGCCCTCATCCAAATGAGTATTTTACAGAGAGCCAACAAGGAATTCCATTAATAAGTAGACCATTATCTTGGCAATAATGAGCCAAGCTAGTATTCGCAGTGAATCCACCTGTTAAGTAGTCATGCATTACGATAGGAACTCCCAATTCTCGGGCAAATACAACCTTTTTGATCATTTCTTCGCATATACCTGTAGTAGCATTTAAGTAATGTCCCTTGATTTCACCTGTTTCAGCTTGTGATTTATAAATAGCTTCCGCACAAAATAGGAAACGGTCTCTCCAACGCATAAATGGTTGGGAATTCACGTTTTCATCATCTTTGGTAAAATCAAGTCCACAGCGTAGACATTCATAAACTACTTTACCATAATTCTTAGCGGATAATCCCAATTTTGGTTTAATAGTACATCCCAACACACTGAACAATCAAAGAGAGATTCAACAACTAAAAAAAGATCGATTCTTTGGGATCTTTCCTTTCTTCAAACGGAACGAACAAAGATAGGATCAGTCGTCGGCTCATTCTTCAACAGGCACGCGGTCAGAGTCCTGGTCTCCTCCCACTGCTTGAAAACTTACGGTTTCATGTTCTATTTCACTCCCCGATGGGGGTTCTTTTCACCCTTCCCTCACGGTACTACTTCACTATCGGTCACCCAGGAGTATTTAGCCTTGCAAGGTGGTCCTTGCTGATTCACACGGGATTCCACGTGCCCCATGCTACTCAGGTCAGAGCGTAAGCTAGTGATGCTTTCGGCTACTGGACTCTCGCCATCTAGGGTGCAGGAGAATAATTTTTTTTTTTCGGAGTTCGGCCACGAGGTCTGATAAGTATGAATCATAGTTCTAATATTTGTTCTAATATTTTGGAATCTATTTCATATATTCTGTGCTCCATTAGTTTTTTCTTTTTTTTTTACCTATACCCTTTCTTTCTTTTCTTTTTTTTTTTTTTCATAGGAATTCCGCATATTTTCACATCTAGGATTTACATATACAACATATATCACTGTCAAGAGTGAATTTTTTTTTTATTTCAATATTTTGAGGAAAAAGATTAGATTACAAATTTGAAAAAAAAAATTACAACTTTCATCGTACTGTGCTCTCCAAAAAGCAACTCTTCTCAAAATCTCAACTAAGGATTCTTGTGGTTCTAGAGAATCCAGCTACAGGAGAACTAGGAACGGAGAGCTTTCCCCCCTTTTCCGCCCACCTCTTTGGTCTTAAGAATGCTGGTTTTAAGAATGAGTGATTGCCCTTCTCCGACCCTCACTGCCCAACCGGAAAAATAATAAAGAGAGATAAAGAAGGGCTTTTTTCAAGCCTTCATTTTCAATTTTTTATACAATGTATGATAGTAATTATCCTTTTTCAATTTGGGGAGAGATGGCTGAGTGGACTAAAGCGTCGGATTGCTAATCCGTTGTACGATTTTTTTGTACCGAGGGTTCGAATCCCTCTCTTTCCGTTTCTGTCAATTACTTGGTATTTTTTTATAGTTGAGGAAAGATGTGGAATGGATAAAATGTTAAGAACATTTCAAAATCAAGCAAGGAAAAAAATCAGATTTTTTTTATTCTTCATGTCCTGGATTACTTCCCGGGTCATTAGATAGGAATCCGAAAATGAAGAGAGAAACAAAGAATATTATTACTGTATAAACAAATAGTTTGAGAGTAAGCATTACACAATCTCCAAGATCATTAAAAAAAAAAGAATAGATTCTCTATTTTAACCTGTTTTGACACCAAGAAATGCAGTGAAATGATTTCTAGAAATAGGAAAAAATTTTCAGAGTTGAGTCGTTGATTACGAAAAATTGGATTTCATACCCACAATTATATATTGTGGGGGACTCTAATAGGGTCGTTCAAAGGAAAAAAGTTAAGAATAAGAAAATGAGAGTGATTGTATGTACAACTTATCTGATCTTATAACTAGTTAGAATCTTTTTTTTTTTTCTCAGTAAATCATGAATTTGTCTCGGACAGTATTCAAAATCTTATCGAAAGCTTACGGCAGCTTGCCAAACAAAAGCTAATAGAAAAAAGAATAGAGGTATTACTGGCATAACATCCACTATTGGATTCAAAAAAGCGTAGGCCTCGGGCAATTTGGCGACGAAAAAACTATTTGAATAAAGGAAAGAATTAAGACAGATACCGATGAAACTTAAGATATTAAGCATAACAATTTTTTTTTTCTTGTTCTTGAAGATAATTGTATTTCTTTTGATTTGATTGAGTTATTAATCCCCTATTATCCTATGATATAAGGGATAAGGGAAAAATTAATAACATAAAGTAGGTCAAAAAACCTTTCTTTGATTTGAACTCAGCCAATCAAAAATCCTTCAATTCTCCAATAAAAAGAGAA
>NC_052354.1:15255907-15266178 GCF_009727055.1 Benincasa hispida
ATGAAATGTTGTTTGATCTTAATTGAGAACTCGAGTAAAGAGGAGTTGAGGGGTTTTATAGAATTTGAAAGTGGGAACTCCTTTATTTGACCCCAAGATGAGTGCTCTCCTATTCCGACTTCCCTAGAGCCTCCGGTAGCACAACCGAGACAGTGATACCATTCTGTATAAATGGACTATTCTATTTGTACAAATATGGTATAGGGATGCATTCAATCTTTGTTTGTCTATTAGTTCACAATTTTTCTCTTTATCGCGGGGTAGAGCAGCTTGGTAACTCGCAAGGCTCATAACCTTGAAGTCACGGGTTCAAATCCTGTCTCCGCAAAATTTTTGTGTCTAAAAAATTGATGTTTGATCTTGGTAACTATTAATTAATTAATTACTATTAATATTAGCTTTTTTCCTTTCCAGATGGGAGGATAGAAGGTAATTTTAATGTGGCCGATTTCCCTTCTTTTGCAATCAGTTTCGCTACAACACCTGCTCTAGCTAATTATCCCCCCTTCCCAAGTGTGATTTCTATGTTATGTATGGCCGTGCCCTATGGAACTTCTAATGGAGATATGTGAATACATTAGGTTCTACAAAAAAATTGTTTTGTTTTTGTGTCAATTCAAAATCCGGAAAAAAGTTTTATAAGATTCAAAAGGTCCGTTGAGCGCCTCATGGCTATGTCATAATAGATCCGAATACTTGCCCCGGATCAACTTCCATATCATAATTGCTCTAGTGAATAACTAAATAATAAAAAAAAATAAATAGATGGGAGATAGCAGAGAAAGAAACTAAGTATAAAAATCTTTCATAGGTTCACTAATTACTTAACTGTTGGGTCTCTTTGTATGTGTTGTCCGGAAAGAGGAGGACTAAATGATTATTCGTTCTTGTCAAAGTGTTTGCTAATTATTGTTCGGCTATCTTACGGGTCTTCAAGGATCCTTTCATGCATTATGTTCGATATCAAGAAAAATCTATTCTGGTTTCAAAAGATATGCCACTTCTGATTAATAAGTGGAAATATTACCTTGTCAATTTATGGCAATGTCATTTTTACGTGTGGCCACAACCAGAAAGGATCTATATAAACCAAAATAGTGTAAAAAGAGGTGCTTCGAATCATTACTATTTGACTCGGACCTGTTCTAAAAAAGTCGAGGCATTTCGAATTGTTTGTTGACACGGACAAAGTCAAGGAAAACCTCTGAAATTAATTCAATATTGGACCTTGGACATATAATAGTTCCGCATCTTCACAGACATGTCTATTTCACCGAGCCTCTCTCAGAGACTGTGCCCAAATCTTACGCCTTTCATGCGGGTCGGAACTTACCCGACAAGGAATTTCGCTACCTTAGGACCATTATAGTTACGGCCGTCATTCACTGGGGCTTCGGTCGCCGGTTCCCCTGTCATCAAGTCACCTACTTCCTTGACCTTCCGGCACTGGGCAGGCGTCAGCCCCCATACATGGTCTTACGACTTTGTTGAGACCTGTGTTTTTGGTAAACAGTCGGGCCTGGTCATTGCGACCCCCTTTGTGAGGAGGCACCCATTCTCCCGAAGTTACGAGCCTATTTTGCCCAGTTCCTTAGAGAGAGTTGTCTTGCGCCCCTAGGTATTCTCTACCTACCCACGTTCGGTTTTGAATTAGAGACGTTCAAAATGATGAATCAACGTCGACTATAACTCCTAGCCTTCCAAGCTAAAGATGTGGGTTCGATTCCCGCTATCCGCTTATCTTATTCTTATGATTGATATTTTATAATATATATTATAAATATAATAAATTATTTATTAATATTATATTAATGTATTAATGAATTTCATTTATGCATAGGAGATTTTGGTTTATTATTAGGGATTTTAGGTATTTATTGGACAACGGGGAGTTTTGAATTTCGAGATTTATTTAAAATCTTCAATAACTTGATTGATAATAATGAGGTGAATTTATTATTTGTTACTTTGTGCGCTGTCCTATTATTTGCAGGTGCGATTGCTAAATCTGCTCAATTTCCTCTTCCCCACGGGGATCTATTTCCCGTACTCCATTTGTTTTCCCATGGGCCTTTTAAAAAATTTTTGTCCTAAAATTCTCTTTGATTTGGGTTTGGACACTTTAGTTGGACTTAAATTGGGTTAAATTAAAAATTAGGCCAAATTAAATACTCAATATATATACATACATATAGAAAAATATATTTAAAAATCTAATCGGGGTGGGATACCCTTCCCATCTCTTCTCAGAACCAGTTTGGATTGACATTTTTCTTTTTCAAAAAATTATTTTTATTTAAACACTTTTAAATAACCATAATTATTTAACTTTGATAATTTGAACTGTAATTCAAGTATTTAGATGATAAATGTGAATGTCATTATTTGATCTTTCAACTTCTTAGATGAAGCCAACTATATTTATCAAGATATAAATCTTTAACTAAATAGTTGCTGGCTTGAATCTCCACTTTTACATATTGTTGAATCAAATTAAATCTCTTAGAAAAATATAAATGTTTTATTTGTTAAACTATACTTATATTGACATATAGACAACTGTTTTATTTCAATTGACCTAACATGTTTGAAGTTATGAAGAAACTATTTGAGGTAGGTGGAAGAGCTTTTCTACTAGATAATATTTTATGATAGTGTTTGTGTATATTACACAAAACTCACACGCTTTTCTTTATCATTAAGGAGGAGTTGGGTGCGTGATAAAGTTATAGAGTTGAGTTGGTATTTATTATTTGAAGAGTTAAACTGTTTGTATTTATTGAGTTGGTAATTATTATCTAGAGAGTTAAATTATAGTTGAGTTGGTAATTATTGTCTGTATTTGATGTATAGAGTTGAGTTTGAAAGTTTGTGTTTGTGTGCAGAGTTGAGTTGAATTGAGTTAAAATATCTGATGCAGTTTTTGTAAATGAGATTAGTTTTTTTTTTTTTTTTTTTTTTTTTTTTTTTTTTTTGCTTTGATATTGTTGATTAATTTTCAACTATACACCTATTTTCTCAATGGTATAAATTGGAAAAATTCTATTTGTTTTTCAATTTGTAAAATATAACATATACTTCTCAATGTATTCTTTTCAAAAACTATAAAAACTCTAATTCTCTTCCATTTGTAAAACATACCATCAAAATACATGTCATATTGCAACTCGATTACTTATGAATTGGTATATTGTATGTATGTATATTGAATCTTGCTAACTTAACATTATTATAAAAAATTAACATATTGTACACATAAACATTGAGTAATTGGATAATTTAGTTTATGTTTATATAGTATGGATTGTATACGTCGAACTGAATTGTACATAGAATAATTATCTTTCATTTCATAATGATTGTGAGAATGTAATAGTATAGTACAGTTATATTTTTTTGAACATCACAAAAATTATATCAAACGATCAAACATGTGGCCATTCGAAAAAAACAAATTGATAAAATATATGTTTTTGGGTTGAAATATTAGGTGGTCAGTCTAATGGGTCTGAGCAAGTAGACATGTGTAGTACCGTAGTCAACTCTTCCGATATAACGAGGAAAAGGTCCGTTTTTTGTATGTCTATGTCAATTATATCAATTAGGTTGCATCTATCATCCCCTTCAATACTATGCTTATTTTATCTCATCTTAAAAAATAATGATTGGAAATTTGAAAATCTGATTCTTGTTAAAAGCAATTTCAAGACTTGTTAAAAAGCAATTTTAAGACATTTTTATTTATTTATTTCTATGCTTATGATGTTGAAAATATACTAACTTTCGTTATTATGTTTATTCCTATGCTTATACTTTCTTTGCCATGGAATTTATATCATACCTTTAGAATTGGTTTCCATTCATTCATATTTTTTGTATTTACAAATATTTTAATAAGATTAATTTTATGTATTTACAACTATTCTTTATATAAATAAAAACAATTTTTTTTTATTCTATAGAGATTTGAAATGTACTTTTTAATTACATAGAAAATTGTCAGATAAAATAAAATGAATATGGAATGAACCAAATTAAAATTATAAATAAAATTCTAAGTTGAAATTTAGAGATTGAAAATTAAAACAAACCTCAAACTATTTACAACAAATCAAAGTCCACCACTTAAAAGTCCACCACTAAACTTTCCAACAATGTCAACATACAAATGAAAAATACAAAACCATAATGCATTAGAAATGTTCACCAATTCAAGCAACAAACAATAGATTATAGCAAAGATCATTTTGAACGTAATACTTACGAACCTCAAACTAGTTACGAAAGGTATGTTCGATTAGTTTAGGTCCTACACAGAAGAAAAAGAAGTATAGTTAGACCATCGGGTAGATCAATACGATTGGAGTATAAATAAAATATACCAGATTAAACCTTTTGATTATGTTCGAAGTGAATGAAGGTCGGGCAGTCTACAACCAGAGGGCAGAAAAATTGGTCGGGGCCTAACAAAAACATAAAAATATTAATGATGGATTTTACTTTGATTATAAGGAAAGAATGAAGCATACCTTGTATGGATGAAATAAGTTGAAGTTAGAGGTGGAAGAAGGAAATAAAATATATTGCAATAGCCAAACCATGCATATGAGAATGTAAAATAGTTAAAGAAAAAGTTGAAATAAAAAAGTTAGAGCAAGGACGTAACAACACATTTTTCAGAGGAGGCAAGTTAGGCGCATTAAGTGCACCTAACTTCAATAAGTTCAAAGTACAATATACTCATAATAAAGAGAGTCAACTCAAACACAAATACATTAAGTAATGATTAGGTCAATATTAATTCGGTGGTTGAGCTGAAAATGGACATAAATATAACATAATATCTCACACACAAATAGACATAAGAATAAATATTAGAGGGCCTTAGGATTTGGTATAGCTCTTTCATTGGAACAAACCCAACTTCAAGCAAAGAAAATAAATAGTTCAACACTTGTAAAATTGAAGTTAAATTTAAATGTACGAAAATTGAATTTAGTTGAATATTGAAAATAATTTCAATGGAACAAAAAAAAAATATATATATATATATTCATCAGATGTAGAACACTAAACAAAATGAATATGTATGGAGGAAGAATTTATAAAGCAGTCCATAAAACATGAGGAAAAATAAAGATGCATTCATTTTTTAATCTAAATATCGAAATGAAATAAAATCAAATCAGAAATCATACTCAAATATTAGATTGCATATTTTTGGAACAAATCATCGTCGGCCTCCAGAGGAAAAAGAAGATAGAAAACAGACGAGTTGTTGAGGTGGATTGAACCATCCACCAAGCTCCAATAACATGGTCAGTATCCCCTACCAAGAATTCACTCGCCTTCCAAGTTTGATGGAAAAGCAGAAGAAAACACAGCAAGGGAAGGACACATGATTTATTATTGAAGCTACAATAGGAAATCTGAAAGAAAAAAGTATGGGAGACAGTCACGAAACATAGCAGATATCAGCAAGGGAAGGAAGAATAGTGACAAAGTAAATACAATAGAAATGGAAAAAAAATATAACCCATTCGAGCCAGTGGAAACAAAAGTGGTATAAATTGTAAGAGACGAAGAACAATTTATAAGAGTAAACACTAGTTAGTCACAAACATGCGAGCAAAAAAGATGCCCAAAATGAAATGGAAGCTAAATCAGAATAGAAACGAATCGAATGAAGTACGAAGCCAACAATAACTGGAAAATCAAACATGCAATGACGAATAAAACATGAGGAAATGGAGACGATAACGAACAAATCTTAAGTGAAAAACCAAATATTCGAATTTTTTTAGATCTAAACAGGAAAAAAACTAGATCTAGTATACAAACGTTTATAACTACTTAAAAAGTAGTTAGTTCTACCAAAAAAAAAATAGTTAGATCTACTAAGAAATCGTTCATATCTACCCAATCTAAAAAAAACCAAATAAGAAAAACACATCGTTGAACAAGAAAATGTGAATATGAAATGAAGTCTGAGAGGAATACAACCCATTCGAGTTGGAGGGAGAACGAAGAGACGAGATGAAGAAGACAAACCGAATGGCGAAAGAAGAGAGAAGATGAGAAAAGAGAGAGGAGTAATGAAAGCGCGTGATGAGGAGAGAGAGAGTAACAGAGGAAAGTAATTAAAACGCTTGAAAATGGAGTGTGAAACGAGAAAAGAAAAGGGTAAGTAAAACGTTTTCTTTTAAGCAGGCATCAAACATGGAAAGCTACACAACCTAACTCTATAGAGGCTATCAAACAACTCCTAAAAGTTTATACAACTCTGAGTTAAATTACAAATTTATTCTTTAAATTTTTATGTTTGTGTCTAATGAATCAAATATAAAAAAGTATATTAGGTATTGAAATTTCAATTTTATGTCTAATAGATGATTTAAACTTTAAAAATGCCCAAGTACCTAATACACTAATACACTTTTTATAATGAATGAATCAACTACACATGGAATTGAACTTAGTATATTCTTTAAAAAATGATTGAATTTTGTATTTATTAAAAATATTGTTAAAATTCCACACGTCCAATAGGTTTCTGAATTTGTAAAAATATTAAATAAGTTGAGGAATATAGAAATTTTAAAATTCCTTCCATTCTTTTTTCGGATTCAATTTATGAAGAAACTATGTAACAGCCCGAATAAGCTCTTTCGTTGAATGACTTGTTTCATTAGAGGTCTAGAATTTGTTTGATCGAGGGCGCTTCTCCCCAATATGAGATAAGTCGGCTATAGTTTGAACAGAACTTCAATTGGGCCAATTGCGTAATTATGACCTGAGGTAACGAGCGAGACCGCAAATGGATGGAAATTCTCCACTTAATGGCTGTCGCTTAACGCTCTGAATCTCGAAGGTCTTGGTAGGATTATGACTTGTTGGCCCAGCCCTTTGTTTTCTTGCAAAGTAGAGATGTACACGGGGCGGGTAGGGCCGAGGATGCCATTTCCCATCTTCGTCCCCGCTTCCCATTTTATTCCCCATCCTCATGAAATTTTCCATGGGGATCGGGGCGGGGATTCCCTGTTATTTTTTTTTGGTAAAAATATCAATTAATTTAAATCACTAATGTGAATAAATTTTAATTAAATAATTAACTTTATCACTAAATTATTTATTATTAATTTTTTTATTATCATTAGTTTTATATGACAATTTGAATTTAAAGATAAATTACTCAAATTTTTGTTTGAAAAAGCTAATTAATTTTTTTAGTAGAAAGAAATAAATGTAAATCAAATTATTCATATATATAATCTAAATTTAAATATTCAATTTAAACATATTCATTATCTTTCCTTATAAATAATCAAATTTGAAATTTGAAATTAATATTTATATAATAATAATAATAACATAACATATACTTAATAAATATTTAGAAGCTAATCGGGACGGGGACGGGGAATGGGGGCGGGCGTAGGGGGCGGGAAAGGACGGGGAATGCATTCTCGTCCCCATCACCCGTTTAGGCTCACAGGGAACTTTTCCTTTCCCCCATTCCCTCCCCCATTTCCCACTCTATGGGGAAATTGGACATCTCTAGTGGTATCTCTTACAATGTTTTGCAAGCTCCTTCCTTTGTTGAGCTCTGCCATCCCGCTCTTCGAGATCTTTCATTGGCTCTTTTCATTCAATAAAAATTTGTGATTGACTTTGATTCCCTCCCTTTAATCGTACTTTAGTCTAAGCTATTACTTCAGACTAAAGCACGAGACGAAAGGAAGGTAAATAGGAGTTAATGACCGGCGTAATAGATCAAATAAGACTTTATTAGATACAAAAATTAAAAGTTCATTACCTTATTAATAGATCCAGAGATATATAGACACAAAGATTGATACCTATTAAAAAATTATAAAGTTCTTAAGCCTACTTGACACAAATTATACCAAACTGGCAATTACATATAAATCTAAAGTTATCTTTTTTGGGAATACTATTGATTTTATATCAATTAATCATCTAAACTTCGTAAGTATATCTCCAAGCTTTAAGTTACATTTTTTTTTTCTTATACTTCATCTGACACAATATTTATATTAAATCATTAATGAATCAATTGTTATGCAATTATTAATTCAATGTTTAAATTGACAAGCTCTCAAAAATTAGGGATATGAATGATATTTTTCCTAATTTTTATTTAAAATAAATGTAATATCATGTTCACGAGATTTAAATATCGATGTCAATGGAAATATCAAGGTCTTAATTTTAAAGAAATTTCGATGGAAATATCAATTATAATAGATATTTCTAAAAACAATTATAAAAACAAAAAATTCAAAAATGATTTTAAATTAACAAATAAACATTTTACGATTTTCAAATAAGTTAATATATCTATTATTTATATTATATTTGTATTAGTAACATGTTGATTATTTTTTTTTGTATTTCGTGGGTTTTTCTATAATATAATAGAAATTTCGATCCACCATGTCGTTATCGAATCCATTAAAATGTAAAATATTAATAGAAATATCTTACATTTTAAAGAAAATTTAATACTATGGAAGCCCATCTTTATACAAAAATCAAAATTTAAGAATAAAAACAATGTAAAGAATTGAGACAAAGCTATATATATATACCTAAAAGCCCTAAAACAAAACAAATCAAATGGAACAAAGTGAAGCAATGAAGCATCAAAGCCAGCATTCACTCACACATGAGTTAAACAAGTCGAAGCCGCCTTAGCCAAAACCCTAACCACAACGGACCTGTACCTGAGAGGCTTAACCATACTCCACGTGCTGATTCCGCCGCCGTAGCCATCGGCGGCAACAGTTACCGCCGTCCCCTCCGGAACCACGTGGAACATCGGCGCCGGTGCTAACCGAGCCTGTCTCTTCCGAATCTCGCTCAGCTCGATGAATCTCGACGGAGTTCTTGTTAATCCTATCAACGCCATTGGCCTCCTCGAATTACTCCTTTGATTTCTGAATAATCCACCGACTGCATGCGAAGAAAACGACCTCGATCCATTCCCGTACCGAAAGCTCTGGCTTCGTATAAACAATGATTCCGATCTATTTCCGAAACTTTGCCCTAGCGAAGCAGAGTCTTCATCTCGGAGCGTTACGGCGTCGAAAATCTTCCCGCAGAAAACAATTTCACTAGGAGACGACGACGACGACGAACTTGTTTTCTGCTTCAAGTCGGTGCAAAATTCGAACAAATCGTGGCGATCATCGTCGTGGTTACTGCTTGAATCACCGGCTTCGGATTGTGGTTCGTGAATCGGAAAATCGCGGAAAGAGAGAGTGTCTTCGTCGTCGTTAACGTCAATGAGGTCGAAAACATCTGGATTATGCTCCACTGTCGCCATTGGAGCAGAAAATCTCTTCCAGAGGAGAAAATTACGGTGAAATGAAATGAAAATATAGATCAAAGATGAGATGGAGATTGAATTGGTGGATTAAATAAAGGGAGAAAGAGGAAAGGAGAAGGATGCTTCCTGTGGAGAGCTTCTGGAAGGATGAAGGTTGGATTTGATCCGCCATGGATTTTAATTTAGTTTTTTTTGAGCTAAACCGTGTATGACAAGTTTTCAAAACGAAGACTTTCTGGAAACAGAGTAAGAGAGTGTCTAATTAAACTTCCGTTTTTATTATTTTATTATTAGAAATAATGGGTGGTATTAAATATTGGAAAAAATACGTATTTAAAAAATTGTTTGTAAAAATATGGTGAATTTTTTAAGATTTTTTTTAATATATAATGACAAAAATAGGGTTGGAGGGAAAGTATTCCAAAAATAAGTTTTTAAAGTGTATCGGGTACTCGATTACACCTGGTACACGAGTCCCTATCCATCTGGCACGCACAGTCTGTCGTGGCATTCATGTAGGGTTGACTGATGTAAAGTCGTGTATCCAGTACCAACAAAATACACATCGTTCATAGACAGTGTGGGATAGTTTTTCCACTGTAGTGTTGAGTTGTCGGAGAAGGGAGGCGACTGCACAACATACTATCCCATTTGATCACCGTATTATTCCATATGTTCAGCAGGCAGGTTTTCTTGGGTTGCACAAATTGGTTTCATCCAGCTTGATTGGCACCTTATTACTGCCCTAGTTGAGCGTTGGAGACCAGAAACCCACACATTTCACCTACCTTGTGGGGAATGTACGATTACGCTGAGGATGTTGCCATACAATTTGGGTTACGAGTAGACGGGCAACCATTGACAGGTTCACTATAGTATGACTGGAAGAACATTTGTGAAGAACTCTTAGGCGTTTTAC
>NC_052354.1:15266186-15275937 GCF_009727055.1 Benincasa hispida
CTAAAGAGATCAAGGTTGAGTATCCCTTGGTTGGTGTTCCAGTTTCCAGAATACCTTCCGATGCTGACGACATCAGTGTACGTAGGTAAGCACGAGCATACATCCTGCAGCTTATTGGAGGATTTTTATTGGCTGACAAGTCAAATGCTTAGTGCATCTCATGTTCCTCCCACTATTGTCTGATTTCGAGCACGTTGGTACGTACTCGTGGGGTGGTGCATGTCTTGCATGGTTGTATAGAGAACTTTGTCGGGCTTCCAATGCACAAGCGTTGGAAATAGCGGGGCCACTGATACTATCCATTATAGCACCACAAGTCCAGCTACAGGCCCCAAGTCATCGTCCACTTAGTGCTAGGTATTATTTCATTTATATATTTATTTCGTTACCATTTTAAATAAGAATATAAATTAATTGTATTTTTTATAATTTTAGATGGAGTGGTGTATTAACTGCCTCTAAATAGTCAACAAATATGTTGCTCGTGTACAGAAAAATATTCGACATGCTGATGCACAATCAGGTAGTAAATGTGTATATAAATGAATATTTAAAACATTTTATAAGTATACTTATTATTATTTTTTTGTTAGATTATTTAGACACCATACACACAATAGATTTGGTCATCCTTACCTGATTATTGTTGTGATGGTGAAGACATCTGGTTGACCGTTAGCCCTCTTATATGCTTCCATATAGTAGAGTGACATCATCCAGATCGTGTGTTGAGACAATTCAGTTTGCGACAAACGATACCTTCGTTGTCCTATACACTTCCAGCACTACAACAGATCGATTTGAGAGGTAAGCACGATCAAGACTGGCGTCGAATCCATGCGGAATATTTATCCTATTGGCATGGACGACATAATCGTTGTGCACAGGGAGAATTAACAAATGGGCCAGCTGTATCAGATGACTACTTTCCCTGGTACAATTCGATCACGAGGCGATTTATCATACCTGACGGCGCTTACTATTACTGCATGGTAAGAGATTTAAAATAAGACATTTTCCATATATATGATATGAATATTGTTTAATATTTTTTTTATTATACAGAATAATTTTATTGACGATGTTCAACGATATTCAGTGCAGAACAACTTACTAGAATTGGGTTCAATGTATTAGCAAACATTGGTCAACGTAGAAGTATTATTCAACAAACAAGACGACTCAATGTTGCTAACACCGATCGAAGACGTATTCGTCATAGACGACCGCGACAACAGGGTGAACCTAATTTAAAGGGACACGAAGACAACCCCCAGGGGGTCGTTTTTAAATTTTATGTAAACTTTCATTTTCAAATTGTAAATTAAAGAACTAATTGTAAATATTCTTTAATATCATGGTAATTTTTTTTAATATGAGTGCAAGATGTTTTCATTGTAGATTAAATATATAATTAAGTTTAATAATGAAGGAATTTGTGGACCAATTCCTAAAGTTTTAATATTGTTGTCCTACAATTAAAAAAAAAAAATAGTCAACAAACTTTTTTTTAAAAAAAAAAGAAAAAAAAAAAAAAAAAAAAAAATAAAAAAAAAAAAAAAGAAAAAAAAAAAAAGATAAGCAAATCGTGGACCAGATCCACGAGTTTGCGTCTGACCGGTCAACCAGTCAGCCGATGTGGTGCTGACTGGATATTAAACGGTTTATTCGGATACGGTGTTACAGAGTTTGTCACATGGAAATCGTGTACCCGGTACACGATTTGTCACACCCCACTCCAGATTACCCTCTTAACCTGGATGGAATGGTGACTGCAGCAGTTACCAACCCTTTTGCTGGCACTTACGGCCTATCTAATCTGTTAAATTTTGCTTAAACCCTGAATATGTACATTTCATCAATATACGAACAAATTAACTTAGAACTTAACACATTTACGTTATAGGGTTTCACAGCATTGTTCATACATGAATATTACAACTTAGTGAGCCCCATCTAGAATACTAGTCATTAGACAGCCACATGTATACTAACTAATACAAGTCTTCAATTAAGCTTCCTTCAATCTGTTTCTTTGAGTGGCAGAGCAGCAACAGAAAAGTCTTTCGGGAACTGACCGCTACTTGAAAGGAAAACATTTGAAAACATGAGCTAGAAGCCCAGTGAGTGACTAACATTTAAATCATAATTTTCATACATAAATTTGATATTAAAACTAAAAGCTTTAACTGAAAACATAAACTTGGCAACTATTATTCATGTAATCATCAACATCACATAGCATTTTTCTTACTTTGCTAGACTATGCCTTAGTCTATTAGTCTAGAGTGGTCCTTTTGCTCACTCCTTATCATTCTTTACTGCATTACTACTTAACTGGAAAGGAACCCTTTTGTCCACTTCCTAAAAATATAATTTGCATCCTTAGTGAGAGAGAACCTTTACTTAATTCCTCAATGTCAATCCATAGCTAGTGTGGAGTGATCTCGACACTACCAATAACAACTTTTCTTTCATTCATGTGATTCTAGTTTAAGTACCATCATACCTTAGGTACTACTACTCAGATACCTTCTCCGTGTACTTCAGTATCGAGCTATTCAAATTATAAGACAAAGCTTCGGTACCTTTTCCGTGTACTTCAGTACTGAGTTGCTCGGATACCTTCTCCATGTACTTCAGTATCGAGCTATTCAAATTCTAAGACAAGGCTTTAGTACCTTCTCCGTGTACTTCAGTACTGAGCTATTCAAATTCTAAGACTGAGCTTCAGTACCTTTTCCGTGTACTTTAGTATTGAGCTACTCACACTGAACTTGCTTATTTTTATCTCTTAATGACTTAATTGCCCAAAAACATTCTATAATGACGCAATCTCATGCGTCCACACTTATCCATCAACGCATGCCTACACTTTGCTTCCATACTTACCAATTTTCACTTGTCATATTATCTAAAACTCACCCTTGACTAAGTATTTCTAACACTTAGAATTTTCTTCCTCCATCTTCCTACTTTCTTTACCTCCTTTCATAATTTTATTTAACATGCTTGTTACTCACTTTTGTAGGAAAAATAGAGTACGGGGTTTAAAATTACCTCCTCCTTAAAGAAATTTCGTCCTCGAAATTTGCTCGGACTTACTTATAACTAGAGCTTCACAACATCCTTTGGTCGTAAAACTTTACAACCTTCTTCTTCTTCTTCTTTTTACTACACTTTCGCTGCGCTACTCTGATATTAACTTTGTTCATACTAAGTAATACTAGTATATATGGACAACTTGGTCAAAATAATGCACTGTATTTGTTACATCATTTGATGACTCTTCCATTCTTCATTGAATCATAGCATTTACTTATTACTAGGGTGGTTCTTTTCCCTTTTTTACCTTCTGCTGGCCATTTTGTTCCTTATTTTTATACTCAACATACCCCTGGTACATTTTAAGCTCACTATTGCTCATATTTTCCCCTTTTCTTGGGATTAATCTGACTAGGACTTCCTTTAGATTACACTTTTTCCCTGAATTCACTAGAATAGATTTCACGTTTTCCACCAACCTCTGAGCAAATTTGCTAAACATTCTATCTCTAGTGAAAAGTCCATGTTTACCTGCGTGACTCCCGAATTCCCTTCTCAAAGTCTTTCTTACTGAGCCACGGAAACTTTATCTTTCACTTACTGGAATCTCTGTTCTTTCGAACCTCAGAGCTTCTAAAGGTAGGGTCAGGGTTCCCGTTGTCCGTCTGCTTGCCACTTTAACTTGACATCTTCCTTTTACTTAGGTAATACACATGTTAGGGACTCAAGACTCAGACTTATATATAAACTTTTCCTCTTTCTTCCCAAAATCTTTTGCTTTGATACCAACTTGTCACACCCGGCTCCAGATTATCCTCTTAACGTGGATGAAATGATGACTGCAGTAGTTACCAATCCTTTTGTTGGCACTTACTACCTATCTAACCTGTTAAATTTTGCTCAAACCCTGAATATATACATGTCATCAATATACGAACAAATTAACTCAGAACTTAACACATTTACATTATAGGGTTTCACAGCATTGTTCATACATGAATATTACAACTTAATGAGCCCCATCTAGAATATTTGTCACTAGACAGTCACATGTGTACTAACCTATTTCTTTGAGCGGCAGAGCAGCAGCAAAAAAGTATTTTGGGAACTATCCGCTACTGAAAGGAAAACATTTGAAAACATGAGCTAGAAGCCCAGTGAGTGACTAATATTTAAATCATAATTTTCATACACGATCGTCCAGCGTCTTTACTCGCACACACTTGAGGCTGTCGCAAGCCTTATCAACCCATCATGCCTTTCAACTCATGCGTTCATCCTTAGTACCAACGCATAGTTTGTCCTTGCCTTCAACACTTAGCCTTTACAAGCCTTGGTTGCTATACACGCAACCTCATGCGTCCACACTTCTCCATCAACGCATGCCTACACTTTACTTCCATACTTAGCCAATTTTCACTTGTTATATTATTTAAAACTCACCATTGACTAAGTATTTCTAACACTTAGAATTTTCTTCCTCCATCTTCCTACTTTCTTTTCCTCATTTCATAATTTTACTTAACATGTTTGTTACTCACTTTTGTAGGAAAAATAGAGTACGGGGTTTACACGATTACACAAACCCAATTTTGTCAATAGTTTCCCAAAACACCTATTCTTAGAAAATGTTTCCCTCCAACCCTATTTTTGTCATTATTTTTTAAAAAAACATTATTTTTTTAAAAAAATCATTTTTTAAAGACACAATCTACGATTTGACATCTACATTAAACTAGATCTCAATAAAGAAATGCAATTGTAGTAAAACCTTAAAAATCTTTACTTTCAAGTAGGTTTATTTTCAAATATAGAAAAATGGACAAAAGTATTTACAAATATAGTAAAAATGTCTTTATCTATGAATGTTGATAGACGCTATCATCTATCATTCATTCATAAATGTCTATCATAGTTCATCACTGATAGATTATGACATTATGTTATATTTGAAAATATTTTTAGTAGTTTTTCTATTTAAAAAAAAATCTTTAAAATATTATCTTGAATTTTTTTGTTTTATATTTTTTAAGACCGGTATTGAAAAATTAAGTATAACTAGTCAAACATCTATAAAGAACCTCAACACTATATATGAAATTGAATATTTAGATAGAGATGAACTATCAACACCTTGATGATTATTTTTTAACAATGCACAACTACCTTCGTTATGCAACTTTATATGACAATTGGTTCATATTCAACAATATGTCATCTAACAATTTAGACATAGGTCAATCTTGACGTACCCATTTCAAGATCAATTTGTGACCTATTGAATCCATAATGAGATTTGGGATGAAGGTCAGTTTGTTGGGTTTTATGCCATAAGCTCGGTTTGTAAATAAATAAATAATTTATTGATTATTAATAAAATAATTTGTTATTTTATTTTGTGTTTTAAATTTGCATAACTAAATCCAATAAAGCAAAATTAAAGGTTAGTAACAATACATTTGAACAATATGTAGTTGACATATAGGTGGATCATGTTCAAGTAATAGTTTAAAGAATCTATAGTATATGGATAAGGTTGTGTGCCTTATCTTGGTGACACTATGGATACAACCCACTTTGTTATTGTTACAAACGATGTGATCCAAATCGTTCATGTGGAGACATGTGAGTGAGGGTATCCTATACAATGGGTTTGCATAAAACTAGATTGTGAAATCATTAATCTCTATTTGTAACTCCGTTGACTAGAGATATTAATATTTCACTGGATGATCATATGTAATTCGATCTCAATCCTAAGTGAGTTATAAACTTCTACCTATGAAGGCTCTTCCTTTGATTTTCATGGATGAGAGTGGCCCGAGTCGCCAACTCAATAAGCCTGCCATTTTAGGGATTGACCGAATGGGGAGTTGGGAACATAACTCCACAAGATGGAATTCACTCATTTCTGTATAGGATAAGTAGATGAGTAGTTCTCTTAAGTGCTGACTCTAGGACTTAAACAATGGGACCACACCCTCTCATTGGCCTGGGAAGGACTTTGTTTATGGTTGAACCATAAACAAATTGTTCATTAGAAGATCAATGGTACTTAAGAACATAAAGGTAATACAGGAGTAAAATAGATATCTGACCCAACTGTAATTATGAACAACTCGTGAAAGATCGACTTATGTGTAATGATTATATCCATGGATGCAACATGTTCTACCATGCATAAGAGTGCAACTACGGGTCTATAATGGTATGACCCATAGTTAATGAAAGTTGGTTAATTAATTAATTTCAAATCATTGAACCTTATAATCTTTAGGTCCATTAGGTCCCATTAGGTCCTCTTACTAGCTCACAATGGATTAACAATGACCAAACTTTTTGAAAGAGTAATTTGAAATGTTCAAATTAATTTAGGGAATCATATGTTAATTGTATATGATACAACTGATATAATGTATATAGATATACTATAATATATAGTTAATTTTAAATAAGGTTCAAAATTAAACTATATAATATGAGAAATTTAATGTATTTGAATATGAATCAAATAATAAAACTATCGGTTAAAAGTTAATATGAATGAGATTCATATTAAAGCTATAGGTTATGAGAAAGTTATACATTTGAATATGATTCAAATATTCATTTAATTAAATATAAGATATTTAATTAATTATTATTAATTAGATAAATATCACTCCACTTAATAAAGGGGAGGTGGGAGTTATGCTTCTTTTCTCTCTTTAAATATAACCTTTCTAGCATTTTGACGCAGTTGCATAATTGCTAAATAATTTCCCTCTCCATTATTCTCTCTCAATTTTATGTAGAGAAATGTTCTTTAGAAAAAGGTTGCTCTCCCTTTCATTTCTCTTACCCTTTCAAAAGAGACTTCCACAAATCAATACTTGTCAGAGTCATAGTGAGGAAGCCTTTTTGGAGGCATTCTCACAGAGGAGGAAGAGTTCGATTCACAGGAGAAAAGAGTTTTTATATAGGCAATCTCTTCTCCTTTCCCTTTTCATGCTTTAGTATGTTTACGATTTTCTAATTTACTGTTTTATGCTTTTCTGAATTTTAATTCTAAACAAAACTCAAAGTAAAAGGTGATCAAACGAATCCGCTTGAAATTTAGTTCCTCCACAATTTTCATCTACACGAGGATGCGTTAATCATGGACAATACATGACTTACCAGAGATGATCTAAGTGTAATCAAATTGGATCATATTTTAGTATTGAATAAAGATATATATATGTTCAAAATAGTATTAGCCTTGCTTGACGACTCTACGCCCTTGCTTTTCTGCAGGGATGCGGATAGCCAAACGTTGCTCGGGCTTGGATATGTACGATGCGTGAGTTGTCATTCGATAGTTTGGATTAGTAGGCTCGGTGCTCGAGCATCAAATTGTCGGCACCAACTCTTCCTTGCAATCGATCGATTCTTGCATTGGTACATTACGCGATGGAAGCGTCGTGTCTCATTAGTCCCTTTATGACAGCACCCCTCGTCAAGTGTATGAAAAACTCAAAGCCTATGTTGCGCTTCAAGATTTATTAAAGACTAAATTAAGAAATCATTTTCATAGTAGAAAATCTTTGAGATTTTATTGAGTTGAGAAGTTTGGGTAATTTCCTAAGCTAGATGCACGCACGACTTTTTTTCATCGTTCTTAACACCTGGGTCCGTTTTCGCATTTTTGCCCGCCGAAAAGTTTGAGCACAAAAATTGGGCCCCGGGACAGTCCCACCAGGCCCGATAGCCATTTGAGACACAAAATGAGCTTCGTTGGAAACACCGTCTGCGCGCACGACTTTTTTTCATTGTTTTTAACCCCTAGGTCCGTTTTCGTTTTTTCGCCAGCTGGAAAGTTCACGCACAAAATTTGGGTCCCGGGGCAGCCCCGCCGAGCCCCATAGCCATTTAGGACACCAAATGAGCTCCATTCGCAAAACCGTCTGAGCGCACGACTTTTTTTGATGAAAAAATCGTTGCATCGCAAGACGATTATTTGCAAGGAGCTCAATTTAGTAACCCCAATGCTATTGGGTCCCGATGGGGCCGCACGGGACCCTAACTTTTTCTGTGTGCGATCTTTACGACGGGGGCCGAAAACTGCGAAAAACAATGACGCCGAGGGTTAAGAATCGGTGAAAAAAGCGTGCACATATCGGTCTTGGGACAGAGCTCATTTAGAGTGCCCCAATTAGCTAATCGGCCCACGGCCTGACCTAGGGCCTGCAATTTGTGGTGCACAGATTTCCCCGGCGAAAGAAAACACAAAACGACCCAGGTTAAGAACGTATAGAAAAAAGTCAGCCTGCGAGACGAATTTTAATGAACGGAGCTCATTTGACGCCTCAATGGCTATCGGGTTCTCACTCGGGGGCGCCTTGGCCTAATGTTTCCGTGAACTTTCCAAGCGGTCGAACCGATGAAAAAAAGTCATGTGCATTAATAGTTTTGGCAAACGGAGCTCATTTGGTGCCTAAATGGCTATCGCGCCGGTCGAGGCTGCCCCGGGCTAAATTTTTGTGGTGAAACACTTTCCGCCGAAAAAATGCGAAAATGGACCCAGAGGCTTCTAGAACGATAAAAAGCGGTGTGCACAGACGTTTTGTGAACGAAGCTCATTTCATGACCCAAATGGCTATCGACGCGCGGGCTGCCCTGGGGCCCAATCTTTGTGCATAAATTTTCCACGGGCGAAAATGCGAAAATTTACCCAGGTGTTAAGAATGATTGAAATAATTTTCGTTGCGGTGCCAACTGGTTTTGCGAACGGAGCTCATTTGGTGCCCTCAAATGGCTATCATGGCCTGGCGGGGCTGCCCCGGTCCCAATTTAGGCACGAACTTCCTAGTGGGACGAAAAAGGACCAAAAGGTTAAGATACTGAATGAGAAAAGTTGGTGCGCACAGACAAGTTTTGCGTAACGGGAGTTCATTTGGTGCCCCAAATGGCTACTCGGCCCCCGCGGGGCTGCCCCGAACCTCAATTTTTGTGTCGAACTTTCGGCGAGTGAAATAACGAAAACGGACCCAGCAGGTTAAGAACGATGAAAAAAAGGTCGTGCGTTGCAGACGATTCTCCGAATCAGAGCTCATTTGGTATCCCAAATGGCTATCGGGACCGGCGAGGCTCCTAGGCCCCAATTTTTAATGCACGTAACTTGCCGGCAGGCGAAAACGGACCAGAGATAAAGAATGATGAAAAAAAGCCATGCGCGCAAACGTTTTTGCGAACGAAGCTCATTTTGGCTGCCCCAAATGGCTATCGGGCCCGACGGGCTGCCTGGACCTCATTTTTGTGCGCGAACTTTCCAGCGAGCGAAAACGAAACAACCCATAGGGTTAGAATGATAAGAAAAAAGGTCGTGCGCACAGAGGTTTTGCGAACGGAGCTCATTTATGCCCAAATGGCTATCGGGCCCCGGCGGAGCTGCTTGGGGCAACAATTTTGGTGCGCGAATTTTCCGGTCGGCGAACGCAAAAACAGACCCAGGGGTTGAGAACGATGAAAAAAGTCGTGCGCGCAAGACGGTTTTGCGAACGGAACTCATATGGGCCCAAATGGCTATCGGGCCGGCAGCCTACATCAAAAGCCAAACTTTTATTGTGGAACTTTTCGACGGGCGAAAAATACGAAAACGGACCCAAGGGTTAAGAACAATGAAAAAAGGTCATGCACGCAAGATGTTTTACGAACATGGTAACTCATTTGGGACCGAATGGCTTTC
>NC_052354.1:15279417-15281196 GCF_009727055.1 Benincasa hispida
TTATGAACGGAGAGCATTTGGTGCCCCAGATGGCTATCGTGCCCAGCGGGCTACACTAGGCCTCATTTTTGTGTGCGAACTTTCTAGCGAGCAAAAACGCGAAATGACCTAGGGTTAAAAACGATGAAAAAAAAAGCCGTGCGCGCTTGACGGTTTTGCGAACGGAGCTTATTTATTACCCCAAATGGCTATCAGGCCCTGCGAGACTGCCCCGAGGCCAATTTTTGTGCGTAAACTTTCCGGCGGGCGACAACGCAAAAACAAACCTAGGGCTTAAGAATGATGAAAAAAAGTCGTTACAACGCAGACGGTTTTACGGACGAAGCTAATTTGGTGACTCAAATGGTATCGGCCTGGAGAGGTTGCCCCGGGCCCAATTTTTGTGCGCGAACTTTCTGGCAAGCGAAAACGCGGAAAACGGACCCCAGGGGTTAAAGACGATTATTATTAACCCTTGGGTCCGTTTTCACGTTTTCGCACACCGGAAAGTATGCACATAAAAATTGGGCCCCAGGGTAGCCCTGTCAAGCCCTATAGCCATTTGGAGCAACAAATGGGCTCCGTTTGCAAAACCGTCTGCGCGCACGAGTTTTTTTCATTGTTCTTAACCCCTGGGTCCGTTTTCGCATTTTCGCCCGCCGAAAAGTTTGCGCACAAAAATTGAGCCCTGTGGCAGCCTGCCGGGCCCGATAGCCATTTAAGGCACCAAATGAACTCCTTTCGCAAAACTGTTTGCGCGCACGACCTTTATTCATCGTTCTTAACCACTGGGTCCGTTTTCACGTTTTCGCCCTCCGAAAAGTTCGCGCACAAAAATTGAGCCTCGAGGTAGCCCTGTCGGGCCTGATAGCCATTTGAGGCACCAAATGAGCTTCGTTCGCAAAACCGTTTGCGCGCACGGTTTTTTTCCATCGTTCTTAACCACTGGGTCCATTTTCGCGTCCGGAAAGTTCGCGGATAAAAATTGGGCCGTAGGGCAGTCCCACCGGGCTCATAGCCATTTGAGGCACCAAATGAGCTTCGTTCGTAAAACCGTCTGCGTACATAGCTTTTTTTCATCGTTCTTAACCCCTTGATCAGTTTTCGCATTTTCGGAAGGTTCGCGCACAAAAATTGGGCCCAAGGCAGCCTCGTCGGGCCCGATAGCCTTTTGGTACACCAAATGAGCTCCGTTCGCAAACCGTTTGCGTGCACAACTTTTTTCTATCGTTCTTAACCCCTGGGTCCGTTTTCGCGTTTTCGCCCGCTGGAAAGTTCACGGACAAAAATTAGGCTTCGAGGCAGCCCCGGCGGGCCCGATGCCATTTGAGGCACCAAATAAGCTCCGTTCACAAAATTGTCTTTGCGCATGGCTTTTTTCTATCGTTCTTATCTTCTGGGTTTGTTTTCGCGTTTTCTTTCGCCGGAAAATTTACGCACAAAAATTGGGCCCTGGGTTAGCCCCGCCGGGCCCGATAGCTATTTGGGGCACCAAATGAGCTTTGTTCCTAAAATCGTATATGGGCACAGCGTTTTTCACTGTTCTTAACCCTTGGGTCCGTTTTCGCGTTTTCGCCTGCCGGAAAGTTTGCACACAAAAATTGGGTCCCGGGGCGGCCCCACCGGGCCCACTAGACATTTGGGGTACCAAATGAGCTCCGTTCGCATAACCGTCTGCGCGCACGACTTTTTTTCATCGTTCTTAATGCCTGGGTTCGTTTTCACATTTTCGCACGCCGGAAAGAATGCGCACAAAAATTGGGCCCCAGGGTAGCCCTGCCAAGCCCTATAGCCATTTGG
>NC_052354.1:15281343-15283053 GCF_009727055.1 Benincasa hispida
GGTTCGCACACAAAAATTGAGACCTGGGGCAGCCCCACCGGGCCCATAGCCATTTGGGACACCAAATGAGCTCCGTTCGGAAAATTTTCTACGTACACAGCTTTTTTCATCGTTATTAACCCCTTGGTCCGTTTTCCCATTTTCGGAAAGTTCGCGCACAAAAATGGGCCTGAGGCAGCCTCGCCGGGCCCGATAGCCATTTGGGATACCAAATGAGCTCCGTTCGCAAAACCATCTACGTGCTCAGCTTTTTTCTATCGTTCTTAACCCCTGGGTTTTTGCGTTTTCGACCGCTGGAAAGATCACGGATAAAAATTAGGCCCCAAGGCAGCCCCGGTGGGCCCGATAGCCATTGAGGCATCAAATGAGCTCCGTTCATAAAACTGTCTGCGCGCATGATTTTTTTCTATCGTTCTTAACCTCTGGGTCCGTTTTCGTGTTTTCTTTCGCCGGAAAATCCGCGCACAAAAATTGGGCCCTAGGTCAGACCCGCCGGGCCCGATAGCTATTTGGGGCACTAAATGAGCTCCGTTCCCAAAACCGTATATGTGCACTGCTTTTTTTCACCGTTCTTAACCCTAGGTCTGTTTTCGCGTTTTCGCCCGTCGGAAAGTTCGCACACAAAAAATTGAGCCTCGAAGAAGCCCTGTCGAGCCTGATAGCCATTTGAGACACCAAATGAGCTTCGTTCGCAAAACCTTTGCGCGCACGGCTTTTTTCCATCGTTCTTAACCACTGAGTCCATTTTCGCGTTTTCGCTCACCAGAAAGTTCGCGCATAAAAATTGGGCCTTAGGGCAGCCCCACCGGGCCCATAGCCATTTGGGGCACCAAATGAGCTCCGTTCGTAAAACCGTCTGCGTACACAGCTTTTTTTCATTGTTCTTAACCCCTTGATCTGTTTTCAAGTTTCTGGAAAGTTTGAGCACAAAAATTGGACCCGAGGTAGCCTCACCGAGCCCAATAGCCATTTGGGACACCAAATGAGCTCCGTTCGCAAAACCGTTTGCGTGCATGACTTTTTTTTATCGTTCTTAACCCCTGGGTCCATTTTCGCGTTTTCGCCCGTTGGAAAGTTCACGGACAAAAATTAGGCCTCGAGGCAGCCCCGGTGGGCCCGATAGCTATTTGAGGCACCAAATGAGTTTCGTTCACAAAACCTTCTGCACGCATGGCTTTTTTCTATCATTTTTAACCTCTGGGTCCGTTTTCGCGTTTTCTTTGATCGAAAAATTCGCGCATAAAAATTGGGCCTTGGGTCAGCCTCGCCAGGCCCGATAGCTATTTGGGGGCACCAAATGAGCTCAGTTCCCAAAACCGTATATGCGCATTGCTTTTTTTTCACCGTTCTTAACCCTTGGGTCCATTTTCACGTTTTCGCCCGCCGGAAAGTTCGCACACAAAAATTGGGTCTTGGGGCGCGGGCCCACTAGCCATTTGAGGCACCAAATGAGCTCCGTTCGCATAACCGTCTGTGCGCACGACTTTTTTCATCGTTCTTAACCCCTGGGTCCGTTTTCACGTTTTCGCACGTCGGAAAGTACGCGCACAAAAATTGGGACCCATGGTAGCCCTGCCGGGCCCTATAGGCATTTGGAATAACAAATGAGCTTCATTCGCAAAACCGTCTGCGCGCACGACTTTTTTTCATCGTTCTTAACCCCTGGATTCATTTTCGCATTTTCGCCCACCGAAAAGTTCGCGCACAAAA
>NC_052354.1:15283867-15284976 GCF_009727055.1 Benincasa hispida
TGCGCGCACGACCTTTATATATTGTTCTTAACCACTGGGTCCGTTTTCACGTTTTTGCCCGCCGGAAAGTTCGTGCACAAAAAGTGAGCCTCAGGGAAGCCCTGTCGGACCTGATAGCCATTTGAGGCACCAAATGAGCTCCGTACGCAAAACCGTTTGCGCGCACGGCTTTTTTCCATCGTTCTTAACCACTGGGTTCAGAAAGTTCGCGCATAAAAATTGGGTCCTAGGGTAGCCCCACCGGGCCCGATAGCCATTTGGGGAACTAAATGAGCTCCGTTCGCAAAACCGTTTGTGCGCATTGCTTTTTTTCATTGTTCTTAACCCCTGGGTCCGTTTTCGGGTTTTCGCCGGATGAAAAGTTCGCGCACAAAAATTGGGCCCCGGGGCAATCCTGCCAGGCCAGATACCCATTTGGGGCACCAAATGAGCTTCGTTTGCAAAATCATCTGCGTGCACGACTTCTTTTCATCATTCTTAACCCCTAGGTCCATTTTCGTGTTTTCGCCCACCAGAAAGTTCGCGCACAAAAATTGGGCCCCGAGGTAGCCTCGCCGGGCCGATAGCCGTTTGGGACACCAAATGAGCTTCGTTCACAAAACCGTCTACGCGCACGACTTTTTTTAATCGTTCTTAACCTCTTGTTCTGTTTTCGCGTTTTCGCCCACCGGAAAGTTCACGGACAAAAATTGAGCCTCGAGGCAATCCCGTCGAGCTCGATAGACATTTGAGGCACAAAATGAGCTCCGTTCGCAAAACTGTCTGCGCGCACAACTTTTTTTCATCGTTCTTAATCTCTGGGTCCATTTTCGTGTTTTCGTCCGCCAGAAAGTTCACGCACAAAATAACCCCGCCGAGCCCGATAGCCATTTGGGGCACCCAATGAGCTCCGTTCGCAAAACCGTCTGCGTACATAGCTTTCTTTCATCGTTCTTAACCCATTGGTCCGTTTTCGCGTTTTCGGAAATTTCGTGCAGAAAAATTGGGCCCCGAGGCAGTCTCGTCGGGCCCTAGGGTCATTTGGGACACCAAATGAGCTCTGTTCGCAAAACCATCTGCGCACACGGCTTTTTCAATCGTTTTTAATCCCTGGTTTCGTTTTCGCGTTT
>NC_052354.1:15286621-15391254 GCF_009727055.1 Benincasa hispida
CAAAACCATTTGCGCGCACGACTTTTTTCCATTGTTCTTAACCTCTAGGTCTATTTTCGCATTTTTGCTTGCGGAATGTTCGTGCAAAGAAATTGGGTCCCGGGACAGACCTGCCGGGCCCGATAGCCACTTGGGGTACCAAATGAGCTTCGTTTGCAAAACCATCTGCGCGCAAGACTTTTTTCCATCGTTCTTAACTATTGGGTCCATTTTTGCGTTATCGCCCACAGAAAAGTTCGTACACATAAATTGGGCCTCTGGGCAGCCCTGCTGGGCCCGATAGCCATTTGGGGCACCAAATGAGCTCCGCTCCTAAAACCGTCTATGCACACAGTTTTTTTCCATCGTTCTTAACCCTTGAGTCCATTTTCGCATTTTCGCGGCCAGAAAGTTTGCGCACAAAAATTGGGCCCCAGGGTAGCCCCGTCAGGCCCGATAGCCATTTGGGGTACCAAATGAGCTTCATTCGTAAAACCATCTGCGCACATGGCTTTTTTCCATCGTTCTTAACCCTGGGTCCATTTTCCTGTTTTCGCCCGCCGTAAAGTTCGCGCACAAAAATTGGGACCCGGGGCAGCCCTGCCGGGCCCGATAGCCATTTGGGGTACCAAATGAGCTCCGTTCGCAAAACCGTCTGCGCACGATTTTTTTCATCGTTCTTAACCCTTGGGTCCGTTTTCTCGTTTTCGCCGGCCGGAAAATTCACACACAAAAATTGGGCCCTAGGGCAGCCCCACCGGGCCCGATAGCCATTTGGGGTACCAAATGAGCTCCGTTCGTAAAACCGTCTACGCACACGGCTTTTTTCCATCGTTCTTAACCCCTGGGTCCATTTTTGCGTTTTCGCCCACCGTAAAGTTCGCGCACAAAAATTGGGACCCGAGGTAGCCCCGCCAGGCCCGATAGCCATTTGGGGCACCAAATGAGCTCCGTTCGCAAATCCGTCTTCGAGCACGACTTTTTTTCATCGTTCTTAACCACTAGTTCCATTTTCGCGTCTTCACGCGCCGGAAAGTTCGTACACAAAAATTGGTCCTCGGGGCAGCCCCACAGGGCCTGATAGTCATTTGGGGTACCAAATGAGCTCTTTTCGTAAAACCGTCTACGCACGACTTTTTTTCATCGTTCTTAACCCCTAGGTTTGTTTTTGCATTTTCGCCCGCCAAAAAGTCCGAGTACAAAAATTGGGCTCTAGGGTAGCCCTGCGGGGCCCGGTAGCCATTTGGGGCACCAAATGAGCTCCGTTCACAAAACTGTCTGCGCTCACGAATTTTTTTTCATCGTTCTTAACCCTTGTGTCCATTTTCGCGTTTTCGCCCGCCTAAAAGTTTGCGCACAAAAATTGAGCTCCAGGGCAACCCCTCTGGGTCCGATAGCTATTAAACCGTCTACGTGCACGATTTTTTTCATCGTTCTTAACGCCTGAGTTCGTTTTCGCATTTTCGCCCGCCGAAAAAGTCGCGCACAAAAATTGGGCCCCGGGGTAGCCCTGCGGGGCCCAATAGCCATTTGTGGCACCAAATGAGATCCGTTCGCAAAACCGTTTGCGTGCACGACTTTTTTCCATTGTTCTTAACCCCTTTTTCCATTTTCGCGTTTTCGCCCGCCGGAAAGTTCGCGCATAAAAATTGTGCCCCGGGGCAGTCCCGCTGGGCTCGATAGCCATTTGGGGCACCAAATGAGCTCCATTCGCAAAACCGTCTGCGTGTACGGCATTTTTCAATCGTTCTTAATCCCTGGGTCTGTTTTCGTGTTATCGCCCGTCGGAAAGTTTGCGCACAAAAATTAGACCCCGGGGCAACCCTGCCAGGTCTGATAGCCATTGGGCACCAAATGAGCTTTGTCCACAAAACCGTCTGGGCGCACGGCTTTTTTCCACTATTCTTAACCCCTGGGTCCATTTTAATTGGCCCCGGTGGGCCCGATAGCCATTTGGGACACCAAATGAGCTCCGTTTTCAAAACAGTCTACTCGCAAGACTTTGTTTCCATCGTTCTTAACCTCTGGGTCCGTTTTCACTTTTGCGCCCGCAAAGTTCGCACATAAAAATTGAACCTCGAGACAGTCCCGCCAGGCCCGATAGCCATTTTGGGCACCAAATTTGCTCCGTTGGCAAAACCGTCGGTGCGTTAGATCTCTAAATCTTTTCATTTTTAGTTTCTTTTTTCGCACTCAATCTAGAAGTAAATAGATTTCTAAGTACCCTCATTTTTTTGCTAACATTGTGAGGAATTGTGATGTTTCAGAATTTAGTAAAAAAATGATAGCATGGCAACTTTATCAAAAACAAATTAAAGAAAATGAGAGAAGAATTAAAAAACAATAACTTTTAGCAAATGATTTAAAAAATGAGAGGAAAATTAAAAAAAAAGGTTAAAATATCATCTTGATCCCTATATTTTGAAATTTGTTCAATTTTAATATTTGGACTTCCAATAAATCTTATATTTAGTCCCTATTACTTGTTTGTTGTTGATTTTTCAAAAACTTTTATGTTATTTATCAGTATTTTTACTATAAATTTTGAAAACATATTCTGATGTTATATTTTCTTGCATGAAAAATTAAAGTACGCTTAAAAAAATGGATGTCAGTGGATTGAGTCTTGTCAAAAGACGCAACCAAACCCACACTTCACGTTTATCTTTTAGTGTGTGTTTCATCTTTTCCAATAACGATAAAATATTTATCCTATTTTTATAAATAGTTTACGAAGCATCCTACTTCTTGCTATTATTTTGCCAAAGGACCTAATTTAGCATTTAATCCTACTTGGTGCATCTCAAAATATATATTTTTATGAATACTTCCGTCAAACACACAGAAAATAAATTAAAATATTTAAAAAAAAAAAAGAAAATTTTTCATGTGACAAATTATACTTAGACAGTTTAATAAGATGCACAATGATAATTATACTCGGGATGCATATAAATATTTTCATTTTATTACTTTTTTTTATACAATGTTCAAGTTTATTTTTTAAAAAAATTATGTGTTACATTGCTTATTAAATAATATAATTTGGAAGTCATCCCCTCATAATACTTCTTGCATAAGGGACCACCAAATAGAAATAAATACGTGAAGGGTTGTAGCAATGTAATGGACGGTTTTATACCGTTATTGTGAATGTATCGCGTATGATGAAAGAGATTTTACAAAGCGTATATATATTAGGGCAAAATGTACCTTCAATCGTTATTATTTAGAGCTAATATCTACTTGATCGCGAAGTTTCAAAATTCTTATTTTTTTAAAATAGAGGAAACATCCCTACTAATGGCCTCGGAGGTCTAACGAAGATGATCGGAACCAAATTTCATTCCATGAACATATATGAGCATGTGCATCAAGAGTGTGTTCAACGTTATAAAAGTTCTTGAATTCAGACTTGCTAAACCTGCACACCAAATATAGTTTCCTTACACCGAGGTTACCTAAACCTTGTAACTTAAACCCCCAAACTTTAATATTTCAAACATGTATGGTAAATGCCCCCTAAATGTTATGACTTATATTTAGTGGTCTATTTTCAATTATATTCAATTAACAAGTTATTTGCCCGTCTTAAATATAGTCGAGTAATTTTCTGAAAATAAAATAAACCTAGAATAGTTCAAACACTTGTATATTTTCTAAGATTTAGGACATGTTTGAGGCATTGATTTGGTTATTAAAGTTAGTGGTTATTATAGTTTGTGGGTTAGAATAGTCAGTAGATTATAATAGTATGTGATCAGACTATTTTAGTCTCGATAGAAAATGGTATGTAACAAAGAGGGAAATAGATGAGTGAGTAGAAAATAGTAAATACTCTAACAAAAAATTAATTATAGATTATAATAGTTGGAAACACCAGTCATTATAATTTGAGCTCCAAACATATTAAAGTGGGGCTATAATAGGCCATTCTACCTAATTGAAAATTTAAAGATTTGATCCTCCATATCACAAGGTTGAATTAAAAAGTAAATTGTTTTTACTCCATTATAAATTGGACCTTAATCTATAAAATATTGTTCTAAGTCTCTTAACTATTAATATAAAATAGTTTTCCTAGATAGAAAAAGAAGAACGAATCAAACTCATAAAATATATTAATATAGTGTAATAGTTTCTAACTTTCAACAACTAGATATTTCGCCTTCTAGAATTCATAGTTAAGGATTAAATTTATTTTATGAAAAATAGTTGAATACCATTTAAGTAGTTTTAACGAGGGAACACGATATCTAAGAGTTTGCCAAAGTAATCATAGCCCAATTGATATATGAGAGTGTTATTGACCACGAGGTCTATAGTTTAAATCTTCCTACCTTATCGTACTCAAAAAATGGTATCTAAGGGTTTTATATCAAATAATTTTAAGGTATGAAATTCACCTCCATTATTGGAATGATGAAATTAAATGTAAAAAGAGAGAAAATAATTTTGTCCCTAATTTTGGTTCTAGTTTCCTTTAGGTCTTTATGTTTTAAAGTGTTACAATATTACCCTTAAAATTTGAGTTTTGTTTCAATTTGGTCTCTAAATTGTAAGATTCACACTTTGGCTCGGTTTTTAACTAAATACTCATTTCCAGTTTTTAGCGTTAATGTCTATTAATTAATTTAAAATAATTATGAAGTGAAACTTTAATTTTAATTTTAATCGTAATGAAAGATAGTGAAACTTAATTAATTATAATTCTTTTAAATTAAGATATTGCCACTAAAAACAAAAAGTGAGCATTTAGTGAAAAATCGAAGTTAAAAGAGTAAATCTTAAAATTTAAGAACCAAATTGAAATCAAACTTAAAATTTAAGGACTAAAAATGTAACATTTTGAAACTTGCAAACCAAATAGAAACTAAATAAAAAAGTGTAAATATCAATTTATACCCTTAAATTTTAGGATTGTATCAATTTAAACTAGACCTTAATTTCACATTATATATGAATTTCTCATGTTTAGAAACTGAATTTAATTAGCAAACCGAATGGCATTGCAGGTGTTGGCTCTAGTTTTGGAGGCATAGTGATTATGAGTGTAATCTTTTTCCTTAGACTTTATTTGAACATGTTAATTTTTTATACCACTATTGAATAACTTAATCAGAATACAATGAATTACTTAATAAATAAAATTAATAGACCAAAAAAAAAATAGATAAGAAAAACCTAAATGATACAAAAAAAGATACAAAAAAAAAAAATAGTAATCGACATAAACCCTAATTAACTTTAACAAAATAAAAAGAAGCATACTCATACTTCTTTTTCTATTCTCCTTCAAGATGCTTCTTTGTTCATTCTCATGAGACGATCACGAAGGAACTTGAGAAAGGAGAAAATTACATGGTTGTTCCTCTCTTTTCTCATCAAGAACTTGTATGACAAACTATAGACAAATTTAACCCAACCAACGAACTTGGAGATCGTAACTTTGGCACCGTCTGTTACGGTAAATACTTTTGTATTTTTTCTATAGTGTGATTGGAGTGGACTGCAAAAAGATAGGTGCAGCTTAGAATGCACTCAAGTAATATTCATTTGAATATTCCTTGATATCTAACAGGCAAATTCCGAAATGGACGTGAGGTTGTAGTTAAACGATTGTTTAAAAATAACTACAAAAACGTTGAGCATTTCATGTATGAAGTTGAAATCCTTACTTGTTTGGACCACCCACATCTTGTCACCCTTTGCGCCACCTAGATTATAATAGTATGTATTTGAGGTGCAGACTATTTTAGGTATGTATTTGGAGTATAAATTATTTGTCTAGAGTAGGAAATAGTATGTAACAAAGAGGGGAAGAGATAGATGAGTAGGAAATGTTAAATACGGTAACAAAGAGTTAATTATAGATTATGGTAGTTGAAAACACCAATTATTATAATTAGAGCTCCAAACATATAGTGTGTTGTAACAAGCCACTCCATCCCGTTGAAAATTAAAAATATGATCTTTTACATTACGAGGTTGAATTTAAAAGTAAATTGTTCTTCACTCAATTATAAATTGGACCTTAATCTGTAAGATATGTTCAAGTCTTTTAACTCTCAATATAATATAGGTTTCTTAGATGGAGAAAAAGAACCAATCAAACTCAAAATATATTAATAAAGTGTAAAGTTCTAACTTTCAACTACTAGATATTTCGCTTTCTAGAATTCATAGTGTTCACACGAGGCTTCCGGAGAAACTTGTTTCGTGGAGTTGAACTTGAGTTGGTGTTGATATTGAAGTTGATTTGATGCGATGTGGTACGATCTCTAATATTTGATCCTCTGATTCTCTCTCACTTGGGTGAATGTGTTTGGCTTGAAGAAGAAAAACACCGAATGTTCTTGAAGTAGAAGTCTTGGAAGAATTTTTTTTGTGTCTTCAAGGGTCTTTTGTATTCTAGGGGTGGAGTCTTGGAGGTCTTCTACTTGTTGATGAATTCTCTGGATTCTCTGAACATAGAAAATGCTTGTATCTTCAAAGGATTTCAGTCTTCAGAATGCTTATATCTTCAAAGGATCTCAGTCTTCAGGTGACTCACCCTTTTTTTCGTCTCGACAAAGGGACATAGCGCAAAATTGGAGGTTTTTAGGTTTTTTCGCCCCTCACCACAGGTGTTTCTCCAACGCCAAGGGATATTCTACTCTCTTTAGGGTTGGAGGCTTTTACCTTGCTACCCGTCCTTTTCTCTATGTTTATTGGCGACCTCGACCGGGATCCACCTGCTTTCTTTGCCAGCACGTTCTCTACCGACATAGTCTCACCAGAATTCTCACTCTTTAGGTAAAACTTTACATCTGCGAAGTGAGACTCGGCCTCAGAAAACGGATTAGAATCTGCTTCAATCTTTTTAATCTCGTCTTGGTAAAACTTGAAACACTGATGTAGTGTTGATGTAATCACACCATTCCCATGAACCCAAGGGCATCCTAATAGCAGCTTGTAGGTGGTCTTTGAGTTTATCACACAAAACAGCGCGTCGGCCTTCAGATTGCCAATGAGGAGCTCCAAGCGTATCATGCCTATCGCCCTTTGGCTGCCTTGATTGAAACCCTGAATTACTAATTTTCTGTTTGATAGCTCTTCCATGAGTATGCCCAACTATTTCATAGTTGTCTTAGGCATTATATTGACAACGGATCCGTTGTCGATGAGGATTCGACCCACTCTCTGTGCTCGAATGTATCCAGAGACGTACAAAGGCTTATTATGCAATTTGGATCCCAGTAGCAGATCTTCGTCTAAGAAGCCTATGGATGTGCAACAAGAGACATAAGCACGTGCTGCGGAGGTTGATGCAGCAGAGGCGTTTTATTCTAACAGTGCCTCAATGAGGGTCGTTTTAGCTTCTCACGGAAGTGAAAGTAGGTCATCTATGTTGAATGGTGACGAACCCTTTGATTCTCTTGTCAGCTTTAATGTGCCTGGAACGGTATCTTCATCCTTCCTGATACTAACAGCATGACATGCAACAACCTCTGATGTCTCCTCTGAACCCCAATTGCAGAAGTTCTTCGGGAGGAAATCTGCTAACGTCGTCTATCGTCTGGGATGAGAAACATCCTCGTCTCTCTCGTCAACTGCTTTGGGCCTCCAAGCCTTCTTTCTACCCTTCCTTTTTTGTGTCTTGCTCCCTTTCTTGTAGCTTCTATGAAAGCGTAGCTCTTTTTGGGTAGAGTTTAGTCTTCCCTTTTTACGGCGCGCCAGAAGAATCCAACCTTCGTTATCGTCATCGTCAGCGTGCTCTCCTCCGTTTTGAGGATCTGTAGCTTCGACCTCATGCTAAAACCACACTACCATAGGTTCCAAGGTCCCAAACTGGATCGAGCTCTCCTTTTCTTCATAATATATGATCGGTGCCGCCACGCTTGGAGCTACTGTCACTGCAACATGATTCGTTTGGACCACCTCCTCTAGATCCAGCTCTATTTTCCTTTCGCGAGCCAATTTAAGGATCAATTCCTTCAGTACGAAACATTTTTCAACTGGGTGGCTAACGACCCTGTGATACTTGCAGTAGTTGGGATCATCCACTTTATCGGCCTGCTCCAGTCATTTACATTCTAGTAGCTGGATAATGTTGTTCTCTAGTAGTTGCTCAAGCATATCTACAATATCAGAGTCGGGGAACGGGTAGAATTTTTCCTGTCATTCCTTCAGGGTTAAGTGATGTCTTTCGCATCCTTCGTCTTTCTTTTCTATTTTCTTCTCTTTCCCTTTAAAGGAGAACTTCAACGAGGTCGTATTAACGACCATTGATTTCTTTGTGGCACCTTTCACAATTTTCTCGGTGCCCTTCACTTCCTTCTTGTCTTTCTTCAGTTTGTGGCTCAGGAAGTCCCTCGTTTCTCTGTTGGCGATACTTAGCTCCATGTCGTGGGCACGGGTCGCCAATTCTTCAAAGGTATGGGGCTTTATTCCCTGCAGGATGTAGAGAAGTTCCTAGTGCATACCCTGTGTGCACATTTCTACAGCAGATAATTCGGTGAGTCGATCTTTGCAATCCAGATACTTAGCTCCATGTCGTGGGCACGGGTCGCCAATTCTTCAAAGGTATGGGGCTTTATTCCCTGCAGGATGTAGAGAAGTTCCTAGTGTATACCCTATGTGCACATTTTTACAGTAGATAATTCGGTGAGTCGATCTTTGCAATCCAAACTCAGAGCCCTCCATCGGTTGATATAGTCAATGACCGGCTCCCATTTCCGTTGTTTGGCGTTTGTCAACTCCATCATGCTGACGGTGGCCTAGTGCTGTAGAAGAGATTTAAGAATTCTCTTTCAAGTTGCTCCCAGCTATCAATCACCTTAGGCTCTAAGTCCGTGTACCAGTCAAAAGCTATACCCAAAGGCCAGGCCCATGGATCTACCAAGCCCAAGTCCAACTAATTGAGCCCAAAGCCCAGGCCCATAGATCAACCATGCCCAAGCTCACTTGTGAACTCTATAAATAGATAAGCTCTCTTCATTTGGAGGGGTCAGCAATTCTATACTCCAGAAAGCTTATAGGGAATTCTCTATAACCAGAAGACTCCTTGACTTCTGAAGCTGATCACACCTAAAGACTGAGGTCCTTTGAAGATACAAGTATTCTGAAGACTAAAGTCCTTTGAAGATGCAAGCATTCTAAAGACTGAAGTCCTTTGAAGATACAAGCATTTTCTACATTTAGAGAGTCCAGAGAATTCATCAACAAGCAGAAGACCTCCAAGACTCCACTCCTAGAAGATAGAAGACCTTTGAAGACACAAAGAAAACTCTTCCAAGATTTCTGTTTCAAGAACGTTCGATGCTTTTCTTCTTCAAGCCAAGCACATTCACCCAACTGAGGGAGAATCAGAGGATCAAGTATTAGATATCGAACCACATCGCATCAAATCAACTTCAATATCAACACCAACTCAAGTTCAACTCCACGAATCAAGTTTCTCCGGAAGTCTCGTGTGAACAAATTGGCACGCCCAGTGGGATCATCTCTACCTCTCATCTCTCTCTCAGCATCCAAACAAGGCAAATGGCACCTAAGAAGATGACATCTAAGGCTTCCTCCACAAACGACTCATACATGGGACCTGTCACCCACAGTTGCTCAAGAGAAGTCATGCAGGAGCAAGAATAGAGCTCCCTCATTGCCCATAATATTTTGAAGGCAAATGACAGAATCCCACAAGGTGGGGTTGTCATCAAGGAAAACCCCCTGTTTGACAACTCTATTTCTGCCTCCAGCAAGCCGAAAAGAGATTCACCGCCAGATGTGATCTCCGTCATAATGGCAGATGTGATGGCAGAAATGGAAAGGAAGATTAACTTTCTGATGAAAGCCGTTGAGGAGTGAGACCATGAGATTGCTACCCTGAGAGAGAAAATGCAGTCTCGAGAGGCTGCTGAATCCAGCCAAGCACCTACGGTCAAAGCAACTGACAAGGGGAAGACCGTGCTGCAAGAAAACCAAGGGCGACAGTCAGACTTGGTGACCTCTCTATCGGTCCAACAACCGCAAGACATGATCATGACCTCCATAAGAGCTCAATATGGAGGGCCGACTCAAACTTCCTTCATGTATTCCAAGCCATACACCTAGAGGATCGACAATCTAAAAATGTCTGCAGGGTGCGAACCCCTAAAGTTCCAACAATTCGATGGAAAGGGCAACCCAAAGCAACATATCGCCCACTTCGTAAAAACATGTGAGAATGCGAGAACAAGGGAAGATCTACTAGTCAAAGAGTTCATCAGAACCCTAAAAGGAAACGCTTTTGATTGGTACATTGACTTAGAGCCTGAGGTGATTGATAGCTAGGAGCAACTTGAAAGAGAATTCTTGAATCGCTTCTACTGCACTAGGCGCACCATCAGCATGATGGAGTTGACAAACGCCAAACAACGGAAAGGGGAGCCGGTCGTCGACTATATCAACCGATGGAGAGCTCTGAGTCTGGATTGCAAAGATTGACTCACCGAATTATCTGCTGTAGAAATGTGCATACAGGGTATACACTGGGAACTTCTCTACATCCTGCAGGGAATAAAGCCCCATACCTTTGAAGAATTGGCGACCCGTGCCCACGACATGGAGCTAAGTATCGCCAACAAAGGAACGAGGGACTTTCTGAGCCACGAACCGAAGAAAGACAAGAAGGAAGTGAAGGGCACCGAGAAAATTATGAAAGATGCCATAAGGAATTAATGGTCGTTAATACGACCCCGTAGAAATTCTCCTCGAAAGGGAAAGAAAAGAAGATAGAAAAGAAAGACGAAGGAGGCGAAAGACATCGCCTAACCCTGAAGGAACGACAGAAAAATGTTTACCCGTTCCCTGACTCTGATGTTGTGGATATGCTTGAGCAACTACTAGAGAACCACCTTATCCAGCTACCAGAATGTAAATGACCAGAATAGGCCGGCAAAGTGGATGATCCTAACTACTGCAAGTATCACAGGGTTGTTAGCCACCCAGTTGAAAAATGTTTCGTATTGAAGGAATTGATCCTCAAATTGGCTCGTGAGAGGAAAATAGAGCTGGATCTAGAGAAGGTGGTCCAAACGAATCATGCTGCAGGGACGGTAGCTCCAAGCATAGCGGTACTGATCATATATTATGAAGAAAAGGAGAGCTCGGTCCAGTTTGGGACTTTGGAACCTATGGTAGTGCGGTTTTAGCATGAGGTCCAAGCTATAGATCCTCAAAATGAAGGAGAGTGCGCTGACGATGACGATAACGAAGGCTGGATTCTTGTGGCGTGCCGTAAGAAGGGAAGACTGAATTCTACCCAAAAAGAGCTACGCCCTCATAGAAGCTCCAAGAGAGGGAGCAAGACACAAAAAAGGAAGGGTAGAAAGAAGGCTTGGAGGCCCAAAGCTGTTGAGAGAGAGACGAGGATGTTCCTCGTCCCAGACGACAGACAACGTTAGTAGATCTCATCCCGAAGAACTTCTGTAATTGAGGTTCAGAGAAGACACCAGAGGTTGCTGCATGTCATGCTATCAGTATCAGAGAGGACGAAGATACCGTTCCAGGCCCATTAAAGTCGACAGGAGAACCAAAGGGTTCGTCACTATTCAACATAGATGACCTACTTTCACTCCTGCGAGAAGCTAAGACGACCCTCATTGAGGCACTGTTAGAATCCAACGCCTCTGGTGCATCGACCTCCGCAACACGTGTTTATGCCTTGTGTTGCACATCCATAGGCTTCTCAGGCGAAAATCTGCTACTGGGATCCAAATTGCATAATAGGCCTTTGTACGTCTCTGGATACATTCAAGATAGAGAATGGGTCAAATCCTCATCGACAACGGATCCACCGTCAATATAATGCCTAAGACGACTATGAAACAGTTGGGCATACTCATAGAAGAACTATCAAACAGCAAATTAGTAATTCAGGGTTTCAATCAAGGTAGCCAAAGGGCGATAGCCATGATACGTTTGGAGCTCCTCATTGGCGATCTGAAGGCCGACGCATTGTTTCATGTGATAGACTTAAAGACCATCTACAAGTTGCTATTGGGACGCCCTTGGATTCATAGGAATGGTGTGATTACATCGACACTACATCAGTGTTTCAAGTTTTACCAAGACGGGATTAAGAAGGTTGAAGTAGATTCTAATCCATTTTTCGAGGCCGAGTCTCACTTCGCAGATGCAAAGTTTTACCTAAAGAGTGAGAATTCCAGTGAGACTATGCCGGCAGAGAACTTGCTGGCAAAGAAAGCAGGTGGATCCCGGTCGAGGTCGCCAATAAACATAGAGAAAAGGGCGAGTAGCAAGGTACAAGCCTCCAACCCTAAAGAGAGTAGAATATCCCTCAGCGTTGGAGAAACACCCGTGGTGAGGGGCGAAAAAACCTCAAAACCTCTGATTCTATGCTATGTCCCTTTATCGAGACAAAAAAAGGGTGAGTCACCTTTTACGGAATGCTCAAAAGGCTTACAGGTCGAAGACATAGAAATTCTAAAGGAGAGTTTCGTCACACCCCTCACGCCGATAACAAAGCAGGAAGTCCACAAGCTGGAGGCGGAAGTGACAGGGTTAAAGCTCCTCGAGAGGCGAACTAAAGACGGATTCGATCCCAAGGCTTACAAGCTGTTGGCGAAGGCGGGCTATGACTTCACAACTCACACTGTGTTCAAGAGTTTGAAGATTTATGAGCAACCCCGACTCTCGCCAACCCAAAAGAAGCTTTTACAAGAAGAACATGCTATACCCATGTCGAGGGCGGGACTCGGATATGAGCCATCAGAGCTAGTCCGCATAATCAGGCAAAGTGCGAAAGGGTGAAAGTGTTGGCAAACACACAACAAATCATAGTCACTGCAGGAGAGGAGAGAATTCGATGATACAGGAGACAAGGGAGGGCAAACGTCAAATAAACGGGCTCAACACCTTTTCGAGCGGGTATTGGAGCGCGTGAAGTTTTGACACGCATCGAATACGCCATCTGGGTTCGACGAGGGTCTTAAGCCTTAGCACAGCAAGTAGAGATAGGAAAACCCCACATACTATTGCTCCCAGAAGTCTTACTCGACGCTCTCAGTTTTTTGAAGGTTGACTCTGCCAGAATAAAAGGAAATGAGGAAAATCATCTATCATTCACGGTCGGTAAGATGGTGAATCTATAGCTTTCGATGAGACGAGGTATGCTTTTTCCAGACGGATAACGATAGGAAAACCTCACTGCCGCTCTCCCTTTATTATTTCATGATTTGTCTGAATGCACGATGAGGTGGATTGAAGATCCCCAGTCAGACCAATAATGTTACGCTAGTAGACAAAGGAGAAGGGAAATAGCACTGTTGAATTGCCCCCGAAATGGACCATAAGAAAAGGGGCCGATACCCTTGAGCGTCCATCTTGGTGACAATCTGACCTTAAAAATGCTGAAGCGTCATCAGACCAGAAGCCATCAGGAGAGGCAAGAAGTGATGGAGAAATCCGCAGTACCATCCCCTCACGCATGAAGAGAAAGACCTTCGTTACTCTAAACACAAGTGAGGGCACACTCAAAGTAAAGAGACACGACATTGTTTTCACCAATCCTTAGAGTGGAAATTTAGAGTAGGAGGAAAGTGAAACTTCATGCCACCACATCACAATCACCGAAGAATCCGAAGAGGGTATGACCAAAGAGGAAGTGGATGACGTTGCGCAAGGTCTAGAGGATGGTGGTCAATCCATGGTGGACGAGTTAAAAGAGGTGAATCTAGGCACTGTAGAAGAATCGCGTCCGACTTTCATCAGCGCGTCCCTCTCGGAAGAGGAAGAGGACGAGTATATGAGTCTGCTCATCGAATATAGAGATGTTTTCGCCTGGTCATACAAAGAGATGCCGGGACTAGATCCAATAGTAGCAGTCCACCATTTCGCGATCAAACAGGGGTGTCGACCCGTTAAGCAGGCTCAACGACGCTTTTGGCCAGAACTTATCCCCCAGATTTAGGTTGAGGTCAATAAGTTGATTGAGGCTGGGTGCATTCGCGAAGTTAAATATCCAACTTGGATAGCCAACATTGTCTTGGTTAGAAAAAAAAATGGACAGCTTTGTGTTTGCGTAGACTTTCGCGACCTAAATAGCGCATGTTTGAAAGACGATTTTCCATTGCCCATCACAGAGATCATGGTCGATGCGACAATGGGATATGAGGCCTTATCCTTCATGGATGGATCTTTCAGGTATAACCAGATACGAATGGTCCTCACAGACGAGGAAATGACGACATTTCGAACCCTAAAAGGGATATATTATTACAAGGTAATGTCTTCGGGTTGAAGAACACCGACACTACTTATCAACGTGCCATGCAGAAGGTGTTTGACGATATGTTGCACAAACACATGGAGTGCTATGTGGATGACCTTGTGGTCAAGATCAATCGATGACATGACCATTTGAAAGATCTAAGAACCGTGTTCGATCGCCTGTGAAAGTATCAGTTGAAGATAAACCCCCTCAAATGTGCGTTCGGTGTAACTTCGGGAAAGTTTCTAAGCATTGTTGTGAGACATCGAGGGATAGAGATAGACCAATCCAAGATCGATTCCATCCAGAAGATGCCAAGGCCAAGAAATCTACATGAGTTGAAAAGTTTGTAGGGACGTTTGGCCTACATCCGGAGGTTTATTTCTAACCTGGTAGGACGGTGTCAACCCTTTCAAAGACTGATGAGAAAGGGAGAGAAATTTGAATGGGATGAGGCCTGCCAAAATGCTTTCGATAGTATAAAGAGGTACCTGATTAGCCCTCCTATCTTAGGAGCCCCAGTAATGGGCAAGCCGTTGATACTGTACATTGCAGCGCAAGAGAGATCGCTGGGGGCACTATTGGCATAAGAAAGAGAAAAGAGAAAAAAACGCGCTCTCTATTACTTAAGTAGGACCCTGAATGGAGCCGAGAGAAATTATTCCCCTATAGAGAAGATATGCCTTGCGCTCTTTTTCGCCATAGATAAGTTGAGGCACTACATGCAGGCATTCACAGTCCACTTGATTGTGAAAGGCGATCCCATCAAGTACGCCTTGTCCAGGCCGATCATCTCGGGACGTTTAACCAAGTGGGCAATCATGCTTCAACAGTACAACATTATTTATGTACCGAAAATGGCAATTAAAGTGTAGGAATTGGCTGATTTCCTGGCAAATCACCCAGTTCCATCGAATTGGGAGTTAAGTGAAGACTTGCCCGATGACGAAGTTCTCTTCACAGAAACCTGAGGGTCGTGAGTCATGTTCTTTGATAGTGCGACACGAAAAAGTGGTGCAGGGNGGCATAAGAAAGAGAAAAGAGAAAAAAACGCGCTCTCTATTACTTAAGTAGGACCCTGAATGGAGCCGAGAGAAATTATTCCCCTATAGAGAAGACTTGCCCGATGACGAAGTTCTCTTCACAGAAACCTGAGGGTCGTGAGTCATGTTCTTTGATAGTGCGACACGAAAAAGTGGTGCAGGGGCAAGTATCATCCTCATTTCGCCAGAAAAGCACATGCTACCTTATAGCTTCACACTTGCCGAGTTATGCTCAAACAATGTCGCTGAATACCAAGCCTTGATAATTGGTCTCCAAATTGCCTTAGAGATTAGAGTATTGTAGAGAAATCTTCAGTGACTCAAAGTTGAAAATCAATCAACTCTTATGCCAGTACGAGGTGAAGCATGACGACTTGAAACCCTACTTCACTTACGTTCGCCAGTTGATGGAGAAGTTCGAAAATGTGGCATTGGAACATGTCCCAAGGACAGAGAATAAAAAAGCGGATGCCTTGGCAAACCTAGCGACTACCTTAACGGACCTGGATAATGTGCCCCTTAATATATCGCTTTGGCAGAGATGGGTTGTACCTCCAGTTGGGACTACATATGGGGAAACGAATGCAATATCAGTCTATCTAACTAACGAGGAAGACTGGTGGCAGTCCATCATAAATTACCTTGAGCATGGAAGGCTCCCGAATGACCCCCGTCGTAAAATCGTGGTTCGCAAGAGGGCCGCGCATTTCATTTACTATAAATGGGTCCTATACCTTCGATCCTTTGAAGGACTTTTCCTTCGATGCCTCAGTAAAGAAGAGTCAGCGAAGGATTTGGAGGAAGCACACTCAGACGTATGCGGCGCACATCAAGCTGGACCAAAGCTACAATTTTAGTTGAAAAGAATGGGTCACTATTGGCAGGGAATGATCCAGGACTCAATGGATTATGCAAAGAAATGTGAAGCCTGTCAAGATCACGTGAATTTCATTCATCAACCGCCCGAGCCTCTACATCCGACCATAGCCTTGTGGCCTTTCGAAGCATGGGGGCTTGATCTGGTTGGCCCTATAACACCTAAGTCATCAGCAGGGCACTCATACATCCTCACATCCACTAACTACTTCTTAAGATGGGCTGAGGCTATCGCGCTAAGGGAAGCTAAGAAAGAAAACGTGGTGAATTTTATCTGCACTCATATCATTCATCGGTATGGTATTCTCTATCGGATCGTGACGGATAACGGAAGACAATTCTCCAACAATTTGATGGACAGGTTGTGTGAAAATTTCTAATTCAAGTAGTACAAGTCATCCATGTATAACGCCACTGCAAATGGGTTGGCTGAGGCATTTAACAAGACATTGTGCAACCTACTGAAGAAAATTGTTTCCAAGTCGAAGAGAGATTGGCAGGAGAAGATTGGTGAAGCGTTGTGGGCTTATCCACCACTCACCGTACCCTTATAGGAGTCACCCCGTACTTTCTCGTTTATGGGGTAGAAGTTATCCTTCCTTTGGAAAGAGAAATTCCATCGCTAAGAATGGTGGTGCAAGAAAGGCTCACTACAGAGGACAACGCCAAACTGCGGCTCCAAGAGTTGGAAGCACTAGATGAAAAACGATTAGAAGCTCAACAAACATTGGAATGTTACCAGATGCGAATGTCTAAAGTCTTCAATAAGCATGTAAAGCCTCGGTCTTTTCAAGCAGTGATCTAGTGCTCGCCGTAAGTTGACCAATTATCACGACAAGATATATAGGGAATAATTTACACCTAAATGGGATGGGCCCTATGTCGTCAAAGAAGTCTACACAAATGGAGCGTACAAGATAGTTGATCAAGATGGGCTAAGAATTGGCCCAATCAACGACAAGTTTCTCAAGAAGTTTTATNAAAGAAGTCTACACAAATGGAGCGTACAAGATAGTTGATCAAGATGGGCTAAGAATTGGCCCAATCAACGACAAGTTTCTCAAGAAGTTTTATGCTTAACAAATGTAATATATATATATATATATACTGTACGAACTACGTTACGACTTGATTCCTGTCATTATAAAGGATACGTAGGCAACTTAAAGAAATTTAAGTTCAGTCACGCAAAAAAAATTCTTCTTGAACTACATTATGACTTGATCCCTATCATTATGAAGGGTATGTTGGTAGCTTGAAAGAAACTTCAAGTTCAGCCCAGTTTAAAAAAAAAAATGGTCATTTTCTTTAAAGTTACGAAGGAAACTTAAGGAAATTTAAGTCTAGTCCATCAGAAGAGGTACAACAACCACGTAAATATGATACTACAAGATTGATGTTAATCATCCCCATTAAGGAATGACACTCCAGATTGAAGATGTTAATCCCTACTGAAGGCAACATAATGGATTGAAGAAGTTCATCCCTCGTAAGGAGCTAGCACAGTAAGTAAAAGGCACACGCTTGGAATGCACTTCGCTTCCTCTTCGAAATCAAACTCGGATGCTCTTCCATCTTCAAGTTCAGAGGTTTCATTGATGCTTCATCTTCATGCTCAAGTCTGGAAGCTTTTCAATGGCATCTTCATGCTCAAAGTCGCGAAGTCGAGCTCAACGTGAAGATTCATCGATGTTTCATCAAACTCAAGTGCAGAGGATTTATGGATGCTTCAAGCTCAAATGCGGAGGATTCACCGATTCTTCAAGCTCAAGTGCAGAGGATTCGCCGATACTTCATCAAACTCAAATGCGGAGGATTTACCAATGCTTTGTCGAACTCAAACGCGAAGGTCTCGTCGATGCTTCTCCATCTTCAAGTTCAAGATTGGCGTGCATGACCCCACTTTCATCTTCAAGTTCAAGATCAGTGTGCATGGCTCTGCTTCCATCTTCAAGTTTAATATTGGTATGCATGGCTCCACTTCCATCTTCAAGTTCAAGGTCGGTGTACATGGCTCCACTCCGTCTTTAAGTTCAAGGTCGATGTGCATGGCTCTGCTCCATCTTTAAGCTCAAGATCGGTGTGCATGGCTCGGCTCCATCTTCAATGAGTCAGTCTACAAAATCATGATGCAGCTTCGCTTCATCTCCAAAGTCTGGCGTGGTTCGCTTCATCTTCAAAGTCATGGCGTGGCTTTGCTTCATCTCCAAATTGATGGCGCGACTTCGCTTAATCTTCAAAATGTTGGCGCAGTTTCTCTTTATCTCCAAAGTCTGGCGTGGTTCGCCTCATCTTCAAAGTTGTGGCATGGCTTTGCTTCATCTCCAAACTGATGACTCAACTTCGCTTCATCTTCAAAGTCATGGTGCGGTTTCGTTTCCTCTCCAAAATATTGGTACAACTTCACCCCTTATCTAAAATTGGTGTAGCTTCGCTTCCTCGAAAAATATGTGGGTTTGGTTCCACCTCATATGCGAGATCAAGTTTGGTTTGCCAAGCTCTACCTCATATGCGAGGATAACTCTGGTCTGTCTGGCTCCACCTTGTACGCGAGATCGACTCTAGCCAACCTGACTCCACTCAAAAGCTTGATGGCATATTCTTCTCATCTTCAAAGTTTGATGGCATATTCGCCTCATCCTCAATACTCAATGGCATATTTCTCTTATCGTCAAATTTTGATCAAGGAGTAACATAACAAGGTAGACCTTATCGGGATCCTCCCTAGGGTGAAAGTATAGGAGAGTTGTAAGCCTTGCAGGGCCCCTCCCATGACGTTCAGGATATGCGAACTGTACTACAAGGTCTTGTAGACCTTATCTGGATCCTCCCTAGGGTGAAAGCATGGGAGAGTTGTAAGCCTTGCAGGGCCCCTCTCATGACGTTCAGGATATGTGAACGGTGCTACAAGGTAGTCCTTATCGGGATCCTCCCTAGGGTGAAAGCATGAGAGAGTTGTAAGCCTTGCAGGACCCCTCCCATGATGATCAGGATTTGCAGAAGGTGTTTCAAAGTGGACCTTATCAGGATCCTCCCTAGGATGAAAGCATGAGAGAGTTGTAAGCCTTGTAGGGCCCCTCCCATGAAAATCAGGAAGCATGAACAGGCATACAGTAAATAGACCATACCAAGGTCATCTTACAAAAGACGCGGTTGTACTCCCTTGAGTTGCGCTTTAACTCCTACAAAAGAGTAAGGAGACATTAGTAAACTTCGCAAAAAAAAAGGCAAGTAAAGAAAAAAGAAGGAAAAAAAAGAGAAAAAAATACAAAATTTTCTTTAAAAAAAAATGAAAGAAGAAGAGAAAAAGGAGAGAAAGGAAAGATTAGAAGAAGATGGGGGATGAAGATCATGGAGGGGTTTGGGGTCCTATTTATAGAGGTTCCCTAGGTTCCATAACAAATTAGGGAATCCTAAAAGAATTGATTTAAAATATTAGATTTTTTTATCAGATTTCTTAATTTGATTCTATCCTAATTTCAAATTAAATTAAACAAATTTCCTATTTACTTTAATTTTATTAGATTTTGTCCTCAAATTTATCTTCAACTAAGATTTGGACATATTCCAAAATTTGTTCAAAGTCAAATTTAAATTGTGGATAAAATCATAAATTAAATTCTGATCATATTCCAAATTTTATTCAAAATCAAAATTGTTCAACATTGAGATTAAATTGCAAATAAAACCTCACATTAAAATTTGGGCATATTCCAAATTTTATCCCAAATCTAAATTATGAGGCTTTTATGCTCAAGCCAAATTATTAAGGATAAAATCTCAAATTAAAATTTGGGCATATTCCAAATTTTATCGCACCTAAATCACCAAATCATACTTTTATCCCAAATTATTAAGTCAAATTAAAATTTGGGCATATTTCAAATTTTATCCCAAATCCAAATCATACTTTTATTCTCAAACCAAATTATTAAGGATAAAATCTCAAATTAAATTTGGGCATCTTCCAAATTTTATATCAAATTCATGTACTAAATCAAGTTGTGGAAAAGATCTAAAATTCATCCCAAATTAAAATTTGTTCATATTCCAAATTCAAGTATCCTATTGAGCGGTTAAGAAAAAAAATAATCTTTTATTAAAATTTGGACATATCCCAAATTTTATCTTAAATCCAAATCAAATTAAATTGGGACAAAGCTCAAAATTTTTCATAAATTTGGTGATATTCCAAATTTTATTCCAAACTCAAGTTAAACTTATTAAATTCATAGTTTGACTGATACATCAATTGAGGTCAAATTCAAGAATAAATATATTTGGATTTTGATTCCAACTTTATATTTTTTTAGATTCATCCACTCATGTATGTGCATAAATCTCGAAGGGGCATTTGTTGAATGAAAAATTTTAGACAAATCACAAGTTGCCACGTCATTTACTAAATTAATGATGAAATTCCAAATCATTATTGGGCTCAATTAGGAGTTGACATATGTCCTAATTGAAGTTACAAATTTTGATGACGTCATGTGGTTTTATCATGACCGTTGAATCAGATAAGATTAATTGGACCCAATTTGATATTATTATTTAGGTCAAAGTCCAACTAAGTCCAAAAATAGACCGAATTTGATCCAAATGTCAAATCAGGCCTAAATCCGATTAATTGGGCCCAAAGGTCAACCTCATGGACCGACCAAGCCCAAGTCCAACTAATTGGTCCCAAAGGCCAGACCCATGAATCAACCAAGCCCAAGCCCACCTGTGAACTCTATAAATAGATAAGCTCTCCTTATTTGGAGGGTCAGCAATTCTATACTCCAAAAAGCTTTGGAATTCTCTATAACCATAAGACTCGTGCAAGCATTTGGTGCTTTTCTTCTTCAAGTCAAGCACATTCACTCAACTGAGATTCTTTAAGTCAAGCACATTCACTCAACTGAGAGAGAATCAGAGGATCAAGTATTAGAGATCGAACACATCGCATCAAAATCAACTTCAATATCAATACCAACTCAAATTAAACTCCACGAATTTTCAGATTGGTCCAAAAAAATACCTTCCACCCAATCCAACCCAACTCATGTACACCCCTAGTTAAAAGTGTAAATCTTGAAACTTAAGAATCAAATTAAAACAAATCTCAAATCTTAATAGTAAAATTGCAAAAATTTGAAAATTAGAAACCAAATTAAAATCAAATTCAAAATTTAAAGACTGAAAATGTATTATTTTAAAATCTATAAACTAAATGTAAACTTAGAAAAAATAACTTAAAAGACTAAAAATGTATCTTCCTCTGTAAAAACTATATTGAAATGATCAAATTTTTAAGCCAATAAAAATTGAAGAGTAGTATTGAAAATAACTTTAAATTAGAGGGTATAAATGAAAATTTCGTAGGATTTGTAGGGTGAAATTGGGCTTGACAGGGCCATATTGGGCCTGATGGCAGGCCCATTATGGACGGTAAGAAAATTTAAAAGAAAAAAGAAAAAACCGAAATTACAAATAACCAACTTGCAGCTTCGAAGCAGACACCGGCAGGGGAAGAGGTTTTTGCTTCTGGAGTATGACGAGGGCCGCTCTCTTCCATTTGCTACGATCACAATCCAAAAATCTCTCGCGAAGAAATTTCCATTCAGGTATATTCCTCCTTTCTTGTTCCATTTGCCAATCTCTCCTGCAAGAATGAGAGGTATTTTCTTTCTCAAGCTTTCAATTCTGCAATTTTCATGCTCCTAAAGTAGTAAAGGATGTAAAACTTCTTGTTTGCTTCCTGTTAATGCGATGAGAAAAGACTACTGTTAGCCTTTAATTTTCGGAAATGATCTCAAACTTAGATTAGAAGATCTATTCGTGAAGTTTTATGCCAAACGCTAGCTTGTCTAGCTTCAAAAATAGGGGATCTTGAATTATATCGTATTAGATCTTGGGTTTGAGATAAATTTTACTGGAAGAGTTCTACATTCTGGGAGTTGGAACTTTGGGTGCAATCTGGTTTGCTTTTTTCACAGCGAGGAATTACTATTCTATCACAAACATTTCTTATGTTCACTTATTGGACATAGAACTTAGGGATTCTTGCGCAACTAAGTTTTGTTTTATCAATGGAGTATATGTAATCTGACTAATTGGTTTTGAGATGGAACTCCATATTTATCTGATGTGGTACTGGAGTCCATGATGCCCCAAACAAACATTCGTTCTAAATAAATTTGAATCCGACCCAAGAATGGTGAACCCAAAGAGGCATTATCTTGAGGGACATGGAAGGAGAAGAGACTTCACAATTTTTTATAAGATATGCGAGTTACTCCTTTTATTATCAATTGGTTTTGATATGGAACCTTATGTTTATCTAATTTGTTGGTATGTGTTTTTTAAAATCAATATTTACACCGAAAGTATGCATTTGGCTCATCTCCTTGTAAGACTTGCTTTGTACTCTGTAGCTGCCTTGTTTTCTTCCTTCCCACTTCCAATATTATAGTCTAGCATCGCTTTTCGATGGGCTCATCTTAACATTACTAAGGAAAATTTCTTTTTTTGCATATAACGCCCTTATAAGGTAAAACAAACAATTAGTTAGAAAAGATGAAACAATTACTAGTAAGCAAACAATTAAAATAATGCAAACGAAATGCTTGATTGAAATCAAGTAAATTCACAAAAATGTTGAGAAAAACTAGAAAATTTTCAATTCTGGTAGCGACGCCAAAAAAATTGATGGTTGAAAAGCAATAGCAAGTATATAATATCAAGTTTTAGCAAATATAATGAGAAAAAATTGCTGCCCTCTAGGGTTGGATGTCAAAATTTGCTCTAGTATTTCTTGTTGTTAACTCAACTTTATTTAGATACTCAATTTGTTAATGCGAAGGGGTGCTAGCTACTCAGGTATTTAGGGTCGGGGAGCTTCCATCTCTTCTCTGGCAGTTGGTCAAGAATTCCTTTGTTTTCTATTTTTAGCCTTGCTTTTCTTCCATCCTACACAATAACAAAAGGACAAGCATAATCTAGCCCAAATAAATTCAGGACTAGCACTACTTTAATGTTTAAGTAAAAAAAAAAAAGGTAAAAATATTAAGCACTAGAAACATGCTAACAGGGCTTGTTGTAAGATTTTCTATGGGAAATAACTCCCTTTCTATCCATCACTTGCAATTGGTTGATGATGTCATTCTTGTTCTCTTACTTAGTGAAGGAAAATCTTCACAATTTCGTTATTATTGTCGAAGGCTTTGTAGAGGTTTCAGTCCTAACATCAACTTATGGTAAATCAGAAATTGTCGGCATTGGTTGTGTGTGACATCACCAAGCAGATTGCTCTGAACTTCAGTTGAGAATTGGGCCACTGGCGATTTCTTACTTAGAGCCTCCCTATTTTTCTTTTAGACCTCGTTGTTGAAAGAATAGAAAACAAACTACAATGAAGAAAATACCTAACTAAAGAAGGCAGAATCAACCTACTCTCTAATCTTCCTATCTATTCAATAAACTTCTCTCTCTTTATGGAAATTAAGACTGCAAACTCAATTGATAAGCCCTAGTCCGTGCAAAGGAGTTGAGAGAAAACGGGGCTGCCACTTTGTTAAAGTTCTGCTTCCCTCAGGAGCTTGGAATTAGTTACCTTATAGGTCGAAATTGCTCTCGTCTTGTTAAATTCAATGGATCTGGAGATTTCACCTTAAAAAGGATAATGTTTGGAGGTAATTTATTGTTGCTAAAATCTAATATTGGAGGAATTTTATATTGTTTTCTATTTAAATTTTAATTATCTTTACTTCCTCATTTTTCTGGCTTTTGCCTATGATCCTACTAAAACCTTAGTACCTTTCCTACCCGTTGAAGAACTTTTGCATTCTTCCATGGGACTTTCTTTGCCTTCTTGTAATCGTTTGTTCAATGAAGTTATTGTTTTTTTAGCAGAAAAGCTTTAGTTATTTTGACTTGGAAAACGAGACTGCAACTTAAATAAGATGTTCTCACTATATTTCCATTTAAAGAAAGAAATGGATTTTAAACTCAACTTAGAAGCAGGGTTTTGATGTCTTTTTGTTCCCTTTTCTGAAGAACGTAGCAAACAAATTCTAGACGTATCTGTTTTTGTTACGATCTCTCTAGGATCATTACCTGATGTCACTATCCTTCATTAGTCCATCTGTTATTAATTAATTATTTTAGATTTGCTTTTACTCACAAAGATCCTCTTGACTCATACTAAAAATAAGAAAAATTAGAAGCTATAATGATATTAGAGCTTTGTCACCCTCATTAGCAGTGTTTTAAAAACCCTCCTAGCGCACGCCTAGGTGCAAGGCACTGGTTTTCAAGGTAAGGCTCACAAAATAAAGTGCCCCTTTTATGAAGCCTCAAAGCTCAAAATCCGGGGTTTTGGGGCTTTTTCATTATTTTTAAAAAGTAGTAAAAATGAGGGTTTTTCCTTTATTAACTAAAAAAAACCAAATTTACTATACCTGAATGCAAAATTTCTTGTATTTAGGGATTTTCCCCCATATTTCTACTTCAACTATGCTTTCTCTTGTCTATGTAGTAATTCTTTATGTGCCTTACACTTGCACTCCAGAAGACTATTGTGCTTTGTAAACACTGTTTTAAGTACTCTTTTGCCTCAGGTTATCATCTCCAACGGTCGTCAGCATGGATCAATGAAAAATGTGTACCCACCAGCAACTTTCTTTCACCGCAAAGTGCAGTTCAGAAGAGATGGGCATCTCAAGCTACAACAAGAGAAGACGATAGCAAGATCAGCATTGGACCCCGCAGAGGACAAGAAGCTGAGGAAGAAGAAAAAGATGTCGCTTATGTTGGACCAATCTCATCGACTATCAAGAAAGTTAAGCTTCTGTCTTTATCTACATGCTGCCTCTCTGTATCGCTTGGCCCAGTCATAACCTTCATGACGTCGCCCGACATGAATGTGATTGTGAAAGGTGCTGTTGCATCATCTGTGATATTCCTCAGCGCCAGTACCACTGCAGCACTTCACTGGTTCGTGAGCCCTTATGTTCATAAAATCAGATGGAAACCAGGTTCAGACAGTTTCGAGGTTGAGATTATGTCATGGCTGGCAACTTACATTCCTCGAACCATTCGGTTTGCAGATATTCGACCACCCGAAACAAATCGTCCCTTTGTGACATTCAAGGCTAATGGGAGCTTCTACTTTGTAGACAAAGAGCACTGTCATAACAAGGCTCTATTAGCTAGACTGACTCCTCAGCAACATGAATCAGCTTTTAAAAACTTGTGATTGTCTTAGGAGATTTTCTTGTTTTTTCTTTTCTTCACTGAGTTGAAGGCCAATGAGGTGGCTGAACTGATGTCATAAATCATGTACTTCCCCATAGATAAATTGCTGCACATTGTACTTTTGAGATCATTTTTGGCAGAATGGTTTTTTGAACACAATTCATGTGTACAAACTTTGATATTTCATAGAACCCTATTACAGTATTTTGGAATTTTAAAAATAGTTTCCATTAAAATTTTCCTTTTATAATTTGAAAATACACTCCCATACTATATAGAAGTTAATATTATCTAACCCATTTTGATCAAAATTAACTTAGGAATGACTAAATTTAAGATTTATTTAAAGTTTAGTGATAAGGCAATCTTAATCTTCAACCCAAAAATTCAAGCTTTTGTTGAAGTAAGAACTTTGAAATCTAAGAAACTAAGAAACTAACACGTTCTTATATGAAATTTAGATCAATCTAGAGAAAAAGAGTTGAATTAGATTATCTCTTAGATAGAAGATTTAAAACTAAGATTTGGAACCTTGATCGAGTCATTCTTCAATCAAACTTGATGAAGGCCTGATTGAATGACTCACATGCATTTTGCAAGAAAAAACTTAGAAGAGTAAAGATAGTTGCTCAAATTTCTAAGAAAAAAGTATTAAACATGAAAGCTCAAATTTCATTCATAGTCTTTGATTACAATTGAAAGGTAGGAAGACTTTATATAATTTTTAGAGATTATAATATATTTGATCTAAAGAAACCAAAAAGACAAAATAAAACACTAAAAGAAATAAGTCATTTTCTCAATTATTATCTTTAATGCATCTCCATTAGAGACAACAATCTTTATCGGTTCAACAACCATCTTTAATAATGCATATTCTTTTGGAAACATTGACTAGACATAAAAAAGAAAAGAAATTGAAATTACAATTACAATAAAAATAAAAATTTTATGAAAACTAATAAAAGAAGCCTTTAAAGTGTTGGCCTCCATGATTCTAATCAACTTAGGTTTATTAATGATAATTGTTGCTTCATATGACTGAAATTGAACAATCTATACTATTTAAAAGAAGATACAGGAAAGAAATTTCTGATCTGCCATTTTGCCCCTTTTAGATGATGGTCATAGGATTATCTTAGCTAATTTGACATTTAAATCATTAAATAAACTTTTTTTTCTATATTTTTTTAGCATCACAAGTAAAAAAAATTGAAAAAAATCCCCTTTTTGTTTGCATCAAGTGTAAGAAAAAAATATGTTTAAAAATCACATTTTATCTCGGACTAATCTACTTCACGTTAAATAAAGCGTTTTTTTTTTTAAAAAAAATCAACTTTTATCTTTGACTAATATCTACCTTACGTTAAATAAAGCATTTTTTTAAAACGCATTTATCTCTAAATGATATATATATTAATTTTTTTTAAATCACATTTTATCCCTAACTAATATCTTAAATAATAGAGGAAATATTTTTTTTTAAAAAAAAGCACATTTTATCTCTAATAGCTAATATCTACTCCACGTTAAATAAACATAATTTTTATTAAAAAAATCACATTTTATCTCTAACTAATATTTATTGCACATTAAATGAAGGATATTTTTTTAAAACAAATACATTTTATCTCTAACTAATATCTACACCAAGTAAAATAAAATGATTTTTAAAAAAAATATTTTTTTTAAAAAAATACATTTTATCTCTAACTAATATCTATATCATGTAAAAAATAAAATGATTTTTTTTTTTAAAAAAAAGTAAATGTATCTATCTAAATTATTTTTGTAAAATCAAATTAGGATTTCAAATCTAAATTTTCTGTATAGTTGAGTTGAAACTTTAGTTTTCACAAGTCTCTTCATCCTTTTTCTTTCAGTTTTGGTTTTAATTTTGTTAATTCGCACTCCCTAATTTTTTATGAATTTTTTCCTACCGTATTCTTTAAAAAAAAAACGTTTAAGCATTTTTGCCACATTTTTGTGTTTTTTTTCCCTTATTCTTAAGATTTTAATTTTTTTCAGAGCCTAGTTAGGCATCGCCTATAATTTTTCTACTTCAAGTAACTCTTTTTTTTCAATATTTTTCTTTTTCTTTTTTAGGATTAAAAGTAGCCAAGTATTACACCCCCATTATTATTATTATTATTATTATTATTATTTTAAGGTATGCTGTTCTTTTCAATTGTTTTTCTTATCATTTAACGAGAATTGTGTTCTTTTAAAATATTTATGTGGGATTAAGATTTAGATTAAATAGTATTTTTTTTAAAAAAATAAAATAATGGTCCTTTTTTCAAAGGAAATTAAATAGTAGTTATAAATATATAAGAATTAAGATTTTATTTCTTATTATAAATGCAAATATTATTAACTTGTCTGTTGTCTTACTATCATTGTAAGAGATCAAAAATTCAATTTGAAAACTAAAATAAAAAAAAAAACAGTTAGGAAAGATATTAATTCAATTTATTTTTTAAAAACCATAAAGAAAAAAACATTATCAAATATAAAATCTTATTTCAACTTTTACACACACACACAAAACACACGCACGCACGCGCACACACACACACATATTATTTTCACGGTTGTGAAATACGTACAGCGTAGTGTTGGGATTGGTGTCCTAAATCTCTCTTGTATTATCGTAGTTTGTAAACTCTGTATAAACAAATTGTTATTTTATGAGCATACACTCAATCCAATAAATTAAGATCCTAGGTTACTTTATGTAATCTAAACATGTATATAGAGATATACAAGCGGATCGTGTTTAAATGATATCCTAAACGGTATACAGTAGATAGATAAGGCTAGGTACCTTACCTGGTAATATTACGGATATGACCCACTTTGTAGTTGTTAGAAGTGTTGTAAAGTGCTACAAATGATCTGATCCTAATCATTCATGTGGAGACATGTGAGGGGGTTTCCTATATGATAAGCAAATAATTGGCAAAGATAGGAGCTAGAGCATTTAATGTTTACTTCCAAACTAAGGTTCCTACCCATGGTGAAGAATTACAACTTTTTATGCCTCTAAAGACATTTTTTCATCCAAGAGTCATAATGAATCTGAAAATTTAGATTCATTTACGTTATTAATGTCCTATGTATCTATTTAATTTATGTATTTTCATTTATTAAAGATTCATGTATTTACTTGATTGATGAAAGATTGTATCCTTTCATAGTGTCTTTTCATTCAATATAAATAATGTTGTACTTTTCAAAATCAAGAGATAGAAGAAGATTTGAGAAATGTAATCTTGGGTTTTAAACCTTGAAAGCTTTTTAAGCTTTGTTTCTTGTGTGTTCTTGAGATAGAATGCATGAATATCTGGAGCATTTAAGTGAAGATTGATCTATCTTGCTTGTGGAGTGCTTTGAAAATCAAGGGTTGATGGGAGTTGAAGCTTTGTCCAGTCCTTGGTTTATTAGATCATCTAAGTAATCTGTCATCTAACCTATTTTAGGGGTTGAGATCAAATTGGTTATGGGCTCTGTTGGAGTTGAGTTTTTTAAGTCTTGTTTTTCAATATGGTTCTTAGATTCGACGTTCAAGGGGTTGAATCTTTAATAAATGCAACTACATAAATTAAATAGATACATAAGACACTAATAACGTAAATTAATCTAAATTTTTAGATTCACTATGACTCTTGGATGAAATGATGTCTTTAGATGCATGAAACGTTGTAATTCTTCACCATGGGTAGGAACCTTAGTTTGGAAGTAAACATTAAGAGTGTGTTTGGTGCATGATAAAAAAAAGTAGAGATTTGAGTTGAGTTGAGTTGGTAATTATTATCTAGAGAGTTAAATTGCCTGTGTTTGTTTGCAAAGTTGAGTTGAATTGATAATTATTGTCTGTGTTTGTTGTGCAAAGTTGAATTGAGTTGAGTTGAGTTGAGTTGGGGGATCTGATGCAGTTTTTTGTGAATGAGATTAATTCTATTTTTTTCTGTTTGTTTTTTTATTTCATTTTTTTGTTTTTTAGTTTTAAGCTTTTCTATTGTTGATTAATTTTCAAATAACACGTATTTTCTCAAATCATTTATGACATAGACTGGACAATCTCAATTTTTTTCTCAATTTGTAGAACATAATAGATTATTTTTCATATATTCTTTTAAAAAACTGTAATAATTCTAATTCTCTTCAATCTGTAAAACATACCAACAAAATACGTTTCATATTGCTGCTCAATTAATTGGTATATTGTATATTGTATGTACATATATTGAAGGTAATTATCCCAATTACTAATTGGTATATTGTATGTATATATATTGAATCTTGCTAACTTAACATTATTGTTTCACATATCATACAGTTTATTTTTATATAATATGGATAATATATTTGGAATTAAAATTGTAATAGGATAACTACCTTTCATTTAATTATGATGGTGAGAATGTGATGTAGTACAGTAATATTTTTCATAAGATCACAAAAATAATATGAACCGATCGAACATGTGGTCGTTTTAAAAAAAAATCACAAAATATATGCTCTTTTCGATACTTGTAATATCCGTGTCATAATACAAACACAAAAATTACATGTCATGACGTATGCAAAAGTTATCATTCTTTTTTACATGACAGTCCATTGTCCATTTGTTGTTATCCAAAAGAACTATAAACAAAATACAGGGGTACTGGTTCTAATATAGGTGGTTAATCTACATGTTTCTTCCTATAGACGGAGGCAATACCTCTTCCATGAGTGTTTTGGTAGCAAGGAAGCAATTTGTCTTCTAAATGTCTGTGACAGGGAGGTCAATAAAGGTGACCTGATCATCCTCATGAACAAATCATCATATCAAATTTTTGTAAAACTAAAAAGTAAGTTGAAAAAAATTTTAAATGAACCGAAAAAAAATATTTATGTAATATAACACAAAAAATCTATTAAATTAGCTACCAAATTTGAAACGAAAATCAGATTAGGATGTATAAAGAAAAAATAATGTAAACAAAGGATAAGATAAATATGAAAACATGAGGGAAGAAATCGAAAAATAGAACAAAAATACAAAAAAAAAAAAAAAAAAGAAGTAGTAGCATAAAGAAAATGGAAGAAGAAAAGGGACACGAAATAAGAGATAAGATGAGGGAGGAAACCAAACCGTGGGAGAAGAGAGAAGATGATGGAAGAAACTGAACAGCGGGGCATCAGAAGAAACTACAAGAAATCTGACTTCTCCGACGTCACAATTCGTTGGAAAAGTGTAAAAATGCATTGGGAGAGCCTCTCCCAACGAATAAAAGAGTCGTCGGGAGTTTGGTCGGGAGAGGAACTCCCGGTGCACTTTAAAACGGCGTTGGGAGTTAATCGGGGAACTCCCGATGCACATATAGGGCGTCGAGAGTTCTAGTAACTGTCGACGCCTGATATACGACGTCGACAGTTCTAGAACTCCTGACGCCCTAGATGTGTGTCGGGAGTTCCCCGATTAACTCCCGACGCCGTTTTAAACTACGTTGAGAGTTCTCGAACTCCGGGTGGTTGTTCCATGCATCTGGAGTTCCGGAACTCCTGACGGTTTTATTTAATGCGTCAGGAGATACAAGAACTCCTGACGCAGTAATATATGTGTGGGGAGTTCATTCATTAGTTGAAAATTGTCTATCGAATATTTTTAATTTATCGTTTGTAATTTTTTAAATTTGATCTGAATATCCTATAAAACATAATAAACCAAATAAAGATTCACATAATTAAACAACAAAAATGAAGTCCATATTATAACACGTAAATAAAAAATTACAATATCCTCTGATAAAACAAAGTCGATATTAGAACTTCATAAACATTCATATCACAAATACATAGAAGAAATAAAATGAAAACAACGTCTAGAACACGTCTGGAACACAACATCTTCAACAATTGTCCTAGCTCATCTCCGAACAACATTCTACAATAAAAAAACATTCAAATGTCATAATCGGTAAACATCTACAACACGTTCAAATTTCAATACGGGTGTAATGAAACTCTACCCACCCCCTATGACAAACATGGAATCTTCTAAACATAAAAAACACACAAAATAAGTAAACAAGGACCAACACACATAAAACTCAAACTTTTCCCCAAAATGGTTTAAGCCAATCATCCCCCCCGACAATACATTAAACTTCGTAAACATTCATAAACACACAAGAACTCCAAGTTCAACAACAAGATGAGTGTAATGAAACTCTACCCACACCCACGACAAACATGGAACCTCTCGAATATAAAAACCACACAAAACGAGTAAACAAGGACCAACACACATAAAACTCAAACTTTGTCCCCAAAATGGTTTAACCCACCCCCTCCCCCCCACAACATATTAAACTTCGTAAACATTCATAAACACACAAGAACTCCAAGTTCAACGACAAGACGGGTGTAATGAAACTTTACCCATCCCCTACGACAAACATGGAACTTTCTGAACATAAAAAACACACAAAACAAGTAAGATGAAGGGCCAACACATAAAAGAACACACAAAACAACAAAAAAACACATCAAAATCCAATTGTTTGGCTACCATAACTGCATGATAGCCAACAATTCTTTATCATAAAGCTACTTAAGACATAACTACTTTGCTACCATAACTGCAGGATAGCAACATATTAGACAACTAAATAATGTAGTAATCATACCTAATTCGATGGGTTTCCTCTCTGTGATTGTATCATGCCTTCAATCATTTTTTTCATTTCTTCCATTTGTCTTGCATGACCCTCTTTCATTTGTTTCTGAATGTCTTCAAGTTCCTTAATCCTCGACGAGACTGTTCGAAATTGGCTCTCAATTCCTCCATTCCCCTCTCCGTTTCTTGAGTAGATGATGAGCTTGATGAGATGCTACCCCTTTTTGACTTAGGACCCCAACCTAGGCCTTTTGAATATCTGGGTCGTCTACCCAAAACCGTCTCACAGATTTCATCCCCTGTTATTGATTGAGAACCTTCTAGAGTGGGATTGGATTGTAATTCCAACATTTGATTCTAGACATATCAATTAAATGGGTAAGAATGAGCGATTAAAGTTAGAAATGAAAAACAACATGATAGTAAAGCAAAAAATATTACATGTGCATTTTCAGTTGCCTCGTTCACGAACTTGCCACCTTTAGAGTGTGTTTCCCTAAATAGGTCAACACGTCCTATTTCTCGACCTTCCTTTGCCTGCAAGTTTTCCTGAATTCGTAGGAATGACTTCGATCCACCTACGTGGTCGAACGATAATTTCTCTCTATTCTTCTTGTTCGTCACAGACATTTCAACAAAAAAATAAATGTCAATAGTGTCATGTATTAGTAAATGCAACAAATGATACGCACCCTAAATATTCTACTTGAAACGATTCACTCTCAAAGTGGTCACACAAAAAGTACCAATCTTCTGGCCTATTTTTAAGCCAGCTAGGCAAGTTGGCACGTGCTTGCTGAGGATCTCCACATTTCCTGTAATGTCTGTGCAAATCTGCTCTAAATTATTTGAAGGAGTTTTGCATTTGATGTTCTATAAAACGGTTAAGTCGTTGACTGGACAGATCAAGTTCTAAATTCTTAGATGAAGGTCCCATTGCAAGTGAAAAGAAATCATCGGAGATATCTTCTCTCTCGCGCCGTTGTAGAACCTGATAATTAATTATACATTAAAAATGACTACGAAAAATGAATCATCTCTCAACTGTTGCCTACAAAATGACTATGTATACTAAGATCTGAACCAATCGGGAAATTTGCGTTGATGTTTTATACATAAGTCAGAGGCGCTTTGAGCTTCAAGATGAATTAACCTCAAATATTGCCTATAAAACTGATCATTTAAATGTTATATCAAAGGGTTACTCTAGAATTTAGAAAAGGAAAAAGTTTGAAACGTACTTGTGATAGTTTGTTATTTCTTTACAATTGTTGAGAATGTACCAATGTGCAATACGTTTTTCCTCCGTTGATAGCGTCCGTAAAGTTGACGCCCCCAATGGTCGTACCCTCTACCTAAATAATTCAAATTCACCAAATATCTCATGATCGGGAATGTTATCATCATTTCGTTCATCTCTATTGAATCTCGTTTCAATCCCACTTAGATATCGCGAGCAAAAGTTCCATGATTCATTCATTGCATATGCTTCCGCTATAAACCCCTCGGAACGTGCTTTGTTTCATACAAATTGTTTTAATGTTCGTAAACTTCTTTCAATAGGATACTCCAACTGTAACTAACTGAACCCACCACTTTGGTTTCATATGGTAGATGAATTGCAAGGTGTACCATTACATCAAAAAAGGCAGGTGGGAATATTTTCTTCAACTTACAAAGTATGACTATGATGTCTACTTGTAGTCTGTTCAAATCACTTACACATATTATCTTTGCACATAAGTCACGAAAGAATGTATACAATTCAACAATAGCAGTGGATACGTTCTTCGGTAGGTATGCTCGAATACCAATAGGGAGTAGTATGTGAAGCAACACACGACAGTCGTGTGTTTTCAGCCCCGATATTTTTCCATCTTTGTCATTCACATATCGTGATATGTTAGATACGAATCCATCAGGAAATTTCACTGATTTCAAATACTTACAAAACGAAATCCGTTCACCATTTGTTAATGTGTATGTTGCATGTGGTTTTACAAATCTGTTATCGACTTGTATTAAGTGTAGGTTCTTTCTATCTTCAAATCTTATAAGTCTAATCGAGTGTTCGTTGTATCCTTTGTCTTTCCTTCAATATTTAACAATGTGCCCACCAAATTGTCGCATATGTTTTTTTCAATATGCATTACATCCAATTTATGACGTAATAATAGTCTTGACCAATATGGAAGTTGGAAAAAAAATACTTTTGTTAGTCCAGTTTAGAATTCGTTTTCTTCTTTTATCTTGCTTCGATGGATGTTTGCTAAGCATAGAAAAATTTAACATATTTATTTGTTGTAAGATCTCTTCTCCATTCATTACGACTGGTAGAGGTCTATGTTCAACTTTTCCATCATGTTGTCTACTTCGATGCCAACTATGATTCTCTGGAAGATAACGTCGATGTCCCATAAATGATATTTTTCCTCTTATCCCGAAGGACGAATTATCTTCTTTGCATATTGAATATGCTTGATAAGCTTTTGTACTCCACCCAGATAAGTCAACGTAAACAGGGAAGTCATTAATCGTCCATAATAAGGTAGCATATAGTTGAAAGAACTCACCAATAACAGAATCATAAGTTCGTACACCAATTATTCATAATTCTTTCAACTCTTCAATCAACGACTGCAAGTAAACATCAATTTCTTTTTCAGAAGATTTTGGACCAGGTATGAGCAAAGACATGAAGAAGTTTATTTCCTTCATGCATTTTCAAGGGGGCAAATTATAAGGAATTATCACCACATGCCACATATTATAAGAAGTGCTCATATTTCCAAACGGATTGAAACCATCTGAAGTTAATCCCAAACAAACATTTCAGGGATCTAAAGCGAAATGAAGAAATTCACGATCAAAATGTTTTCACCCCTCTACATCAGCGGGATGTCGCAATACATCCTCCGTTTCAACTCACTTATCTTTATGCCATCTCATGTCAGAATCGCCTTTGTTTGATGCAAATAATCGTTTTAATCTACCGATCAATGAAAAATGACGCAATACCTTATGTGGTATTTTTTTACCCTTGTCATCATTAACTTTGTACCGAGACTCACCACAAACGGGGCATTGTTGTAAGTCTGTCTCTTATACACATCTAGATGTGTATAAGAGACAGCACTTAGATATCGCGAGCAAAAGTTCCATGATTCATTCATTGCATATGCTTCCGCTATAAACCCCTCGGGACGTGCTTTGTTCCGTACAAATTGTTTTAATGTTCGTAAACTTCTTTCAATAGGATACATCCAACTGTAACTAACCGGACCCAACATCTGTCTCTTATACACATCTAGATGTGTATAAGAGACAGGTATAGAGGTGCCAACTGGAAATGTTGCTTTTAACAATTCCAGCAACATGTCAGATGATTTGTTACTCCAACCGTTGAGAACTTTGATATTCATCAACTTCACTAAAAAGTTCAAGGATGAAAATTGCGAACAACCAGGGTATAATTCATTACATGCTTCGGTCATTAAATCCTCGAATAAGTTCGTGGTATCTCTTTCTTGACCATTAAAGGACATTTCATTCTCAATCCTTCCTTCATTTGTATTTTCGTTTTTAATTGAAACTTGTAAATCGTTTATAAGATTCAACATCTCATTTTCTTCTAAAACATTACTCTCTATATTATCTACTTCAACATTCTGTATTGAATAACTTGTATGATTTTCAAAACTTCTAGGTAAGTTTACTGGCTTTCCATGATATACCCATTCACAATATAAGGGAGATATTCCATATATTAATTGATGTCGTTCCACAATATCTATCTTTTCCCAAATTGAATCCATACAATTCTTGCATGGACATCTTATTCGTCCAGAATCATTAACATGAAACTTTTCCATATCTAAAAATTAGGATACTTTTTATCTATACTCCACTGATAACTTATTCCTTAGTTTAATCCATTCTTTATTCATCCTTAAAAATAAATCTTTTCTGACCAACTTGTAATCCAAAACAATAACTTGGATTAGAGGACAAAGTACAAAGTATTTATTAAGCATGAACTTTGATTAAAAATTTCCAAGTTTGTTCGGAGTATTTAAAATTTTAACTAATTTATAATACGTGATTTGACTTTTTTGCCCCTAATGTTATTGATTTTTTTCCCCCTAAACTAAGTCCAAAATTAAGTAAGTTGAAACATCCACAATCTATGGGTTACATAAAAAACAATGCTAATTAAAAACAATCCACAATAACATTCATACTCCAAAAAAATTGCATAAATTGAAACATCCACAATCCATAATAATAACTTAATCCATAGTAACATGCTATAAATTAATCCATAATAACATGCTATAAATTAATCCACAATCCACAAAAAAAATTGCATAAATTGAAACATCTACAATCAACAATAACAACTCAATTCATAAATTAATTCACATTCAACAACAATAACAACTCAATCCATAAATTGAAAGATCCACAATCCATGGGAATCTTGTTTTGGTTTAATTTTTGGAGCTTTTGAAAATGGTATTTGGAAAGTAAAATTAATTCACAGTCAACAACAAATGAAAATTGATCAATAATGATTAATTGAAACATCTACAATGATTAATTGAAACATCTACAATGATTAATTGAAACATCTACAATAACACAATAACAATTTGCATAAATTATTTAAATCATGAATTTTCAATTAATCGATCAATAATGATTAAATTAATATACAAGAGAAAATAATGAATTAAATAAATATAAAAGAGAAAATAAAATGAGAAGATTACCGAAGGCGGCGGCGGGCGGTTGAAGGCGACGGCTGAACGAGATGAGGAGACGGCGGTGGCGGCAGACGATTGATTGTGACTACTGACTGAAGGGAGGAGGCGGCGGCAACGACAAGCAGTTGAAAGAGCAGCTACGGTGGGAGAGGGGGCGGGTTCTTGAATAATCTGAACAAACTTGGCCAGCGCACAAGGGATAGAAGCGGGGGGAGTAGATTTGAGGGAAGGAGGGGAAAAATGGGAGAGAATGACCGAAAAAAATGGTTGGGCAGCGGGGGGACGTTGGGCGGCAGGTTAGGGCTAGAAGAGAGGGAAGAATGGGAAAAAAATGGGGAAGAAGAGATCTGGTTTATACCAGATCCCATCTCTCGATGCCGCTTGACGGGTGTCAGGAGAGTCGTTGCTTAAATGGCATTCTCCCGACACTTAAATGGGGTAAAAAAACACCAGAAGATTCCTGGGGGATTCCGTCTTGGATGAAAGGAACTGAAAAATTGTTAACAATGGTAGCCACCATGGGGAAACTTTGGAAAGTGACGTTCCAAAGGTTTGACGATTAAAAAAAAAATCAGATATGGGGGAGAATACAAATGGCAAAGATGAGGGAAAAGAGAAAGAAATGAAAATATCACTGTTTTTAGGGTTAGTTTTGACTAGGTAAAAAAGGTGGTTTTAATAACCTACAGTTTTTCTTTATGAGCTTAACAAATATGGGTAATAAATACCCACCCAACCCAACAACTCACACCCATTTATCAAACACCCCTAAATGCTCTAGCTCCTATCATTTCCAATTATTTACTTATCATTCTCCCCTTCTTTAAGAAGATTCGTCCCTGAATCTTAAGGATGTCTTTGCGATGCAGCTTTGCAGTCATCTTCTTGAGCCATCAAATTACACAACTTTTCTCAAAACTTAAATTTGAAGACACCAGCTTTGCAGGACATTAATAACGTAAATGAATAGCTACTATATGATATTATAAATGCCAAATGGATTGCCATACTTTTAAAAATAAAATAATAAATAAATAAAACAATTGCTTTATACTTGTGCACTTAAACCCCTTTGAAAGGATGGGCTTTTCCTTTTGCTCCAAGTCCTTGGAAATAAGTTCTAAAATTATCATTTTAGTCTTGCACAAATCCACAAACAAAAAGAATAAGGAGAAGGGAAAAAAAAAAGTTTGGCAACTACTCTATCCAACCGTTAAAACTAAAGTCCTATTTGAGAAAAAAGTGTTTTTTTAAAAAACAGTTATTATTTAAATATTTTTTATAAAAATTATTTAAAATACATTTTGAAAACGTTTCAAAAGTTATTTTGAGTGATGGTTAAACACTAACTTTTTTTCTAAAATCATTTATTTCAAGAATTTTTACTTAAAAAACTATCTTTGGCCATGTATCTTAAAAAAATATCTTTAATTTTGAATTTTTTCAATAAAAGCTTTTAGTGTTATTTTTAGACAAAATTGCCATTTTTCTTTTTCTTTTTTTTTTCTATTTTAATTTTTCATCCTTTTAATTGCATAATTATGTTTTTTCACTAATAAACCACCTTTGTTTCTCTATTATCGAAGTTTTGTTAATGATGGAGAGATAAGTACATTTATTATAGAGTAAGAAAATGAATTTAATATGATTTTTTTCATTTTTATTTGAGAGAGAAAAAATATTTAATATATATATACTTTTCATTTTCAATTGGACAAAGAAAATGAATTATTTTATTTTCAATTTCATGGTTTCTAGCGTCTCTTCATTTTTCATGTTTGGTTTTTAATATTATGTGATATATACCCTTGTTTGTTTTGAGTATTATTGTTTTAATGTACTATATTTCATTGTTTATTTGGTTTATATACCAGTTATTTATGTATACACTTAGGTATCACTTGTGACGGTAATATATTCTCATGATGTTCTGATATGTATGTCAATATACCTTGGAATATTGTCAATTTACCTTAGAGTATATACAAAATTGAGAGTAGATATTACAATATACAAGATTAAGAGTAGATATTACAATATATAAAAATAAGAGTATATATTATTTCATTGAATTTTTTATCAGTTATTCCACGGTATGTAAATCACATGTTGACTTAATGTTTAACATAAATCACAGTAAATATCAAATAAACAAAGGGTATACCACATTATGTAATTCACATATATCAAATAAAGAAATGCATATTGACTTGGGGGTTTATAATATATATATATTAAGGGTTTAAAAGAAAAAGAAAAGTTCTCCTCGGTCTTGGTGCAAGAGATGAAGAAAACAATTTGCCTCTTGATAGGTATGTATTTGAGTGAGATGTTTTATTTTCAATTTTTTCTTTAATAAAGTGCCGATCAATGTCCACATGCTTTATGCGATCATGATGGACTCGGTCTTTGGCGATACTGATAGTAGCTTGATTATTACAGTGTACCTCCATTGGTTCTTCTGATTTGATTTTAAGTTCAGATAGAATGCATTTGAGCCACATTCCTTCACATATTCTTTGAGCTAGAGCTCTTAGTTCTGCTTCGGCACTGCTCCTGGATACTACAGATTGTTTCTTGCTTCGCCAGGTGACTAAATTTCCCCAAACAAAGGTGCAATATCCAGAAGTTGACCTTCTGTCTATTTTTGAGCTTGCCCAATTGGCATCTGTGAAGATTTCAATGTTTCTTCTCTTAGATTTCTTGAAGTATAATCTTTCTCCTGGAGTTCCTTTCAAGTACCTGAGTATTCTGTATACAGCTTGCATATTGTCTTCTATTGGACTTTTTATAAATTGACTTACAAAGCTAACTGCAAAACAGATATCAGATCTTGTGTGAGTTAGGTAAATCAATTTTCCAACTAGCCTTTGATACTGATCTTCGTTAACCATTTTGTGATTGCTTTCTTTGATTATGTGATTGTTAGTGTCAATTGGAGTATTAGCAAGCTTGCATCCAAGCATTCCAGTTTTCTTTAACAGGTCAAGGACATATTTTCTTTGAGAAATACTTAAACCTGTTTTTTAGCGGGTCACTTCCATTCCTAGGAAGTATCTAAGGTTGTCTAAGTCCTTTACTTCGAATTCCTTGGCTAAGAGAAGTTTTAGATTTTTTATTTCTTCTTCATGGTCTCCTATAATGATAATGTCATCTACATAGACAATGATAATTGCTATTTTATTTGTGCAAGAATGTTTGACGAAGAGAGTATGGTCAAATTGACATTGTGAGTACCCGTTTTCCTTTACCACTATTGAGAATTTATCAAACCACGCCCTAGGGGATTGTTTTAGGCCATATAGGGACTTTTTGAGTTTGCATACCTTATTTCTGGTTTGAGTAGATTTTACACCGGCCGGTATATCCATATACACTTCTTCTTCTAAGTCTTATTAAGGAAGGCATTCTGTATGTCTAATTGGTGAAGAATCCAATCATTATTCACAGTTAGGGAAAACAGGACATGAATAGTATTTAATTTTGCCACTGGGGCAAATATTTCTTGATAGTCAATGCCATAGGACTGTGTGAATCCTTTGACGACGAGTCTATTTTTAAACCTATCTATTTCTCCATTAGCCTTGTACTTGATGGTGAAGATCCATTTGCATCCTACTGTTTTCTTTCCTGGAGGTAGGTCTGTTATTTCCCATGTGTTGTTCTTTTCCAAGGCCTTTATTTCGTCTAATACAACTTGCTTCCAATTAATGTCCTTGAGGGCTTCATAGACATTGTTTGGAATGTAAACTTGGGATAGTGTAGTTGTGAATGCTTTAAACTTGGGGGAGAGGTTTTTGTCGGATAGGTAGTTTTAGATGGGATGCATCGTATAGGTTCTTACCCCTTTCCATTTTGCAATAGGAAGATCAATGTCTTCAGTTAGTGTTTCAACTGTGGAGTTGGAGACATGATTTTCCTGTATTTCGGTTGGGTTTTGTTTGAGTATGGGTGCATGTTCAAGGGTGTTCTTCCTTCTAGTATAGACTATAGGATCTTTCCTACTTTATGGTGGGCCTTGATTGGGAATATCTATTTCATGTATATAAGGAACATACAGAGTAGTCTCTTCAATGAGATCTAGTTTTTGGTTTCCTTCGTTTTCCAGAAGTAATTCATTTTCTATGAGGGTAGAAGGTTCGGTGGTGTCTTACTTTTTGAAGTAAGGTTGGGTTTCAAAGAAGGTTACATCCATGGATGTACATAACCTTTTTGTAATTGATGAGTAGCATTTGTATCCCTTTTGGCTTGGAGCATAACCGAGAAAGATGCATTTTATTGCCTTAGGATCTAACTTACTCCTATTGGTTCTATGATCTTGGACAAAAACTGTGCAACCAAATATTTTTAAAGGGACTTGAGAAAATAATCTATCATTTGGAAATACTTCCTTAAGTTTTTGTAAGGGGTTTTGAAGCCTAATATTCGAGAGGGCATTCTATTAATAAGGTAGGTGGTTGTTAGAACCACTTCTCCCCAAAAAAAGTGGGAGGTGTTAGCGTGACACATTAAAGCTCTAGAAACTTCTAGGAGATATCTGTTTTTTCTCTCTGCAATTCCATTTTGTTAGGGAGTGTTATGACATATACTTAGGTGGGCAATACCTTTCTCGTTTAGAAAATTTTTCAAGGAAGTGTTAAAATAATCCTTAGCATTGTCAGTGTGAAGGATTTGGATTTTGGTGTTAAAGAGATTGAGAATCATAGCAAACAAATTCTGGAATATAGAAATAACTTCAGATTTTTCTTTCATTAAAAACACCCAAGTAAGTCTAATATAATCATCGATAAATAAAACAAACCATTTAGCTCCTGTTACATTCTGAACTCTACTAGGTCCCCAAACATCACTATGCATCATAGAAAAGGGATAAGAGGGTTTATATGCACTTATCGGATATGAGGATCGAGCCAACTTTGCCATTTCACAAGACTCACATTGAAACACCTAAGAACTTTTATTGAAAATATCTAGAAACATTCGTTTCAAATATAGAAAATTGGGATGTCCTAAACGATTATGCCATAACATTATTGTACTATCATAATTGTCTTTAGAAGCAACAAAAGAAGATGTACTAACATAATTATCTTTAGAGACAACAAAATTAGATGTACTAGATGTACTATCATAATAGTATTTAGAAATAAAACAAGATTTGCTAAGACCTAACTCCTTGACTTGTGGCTTAAGAGAATTTAGTATGTAGAGACCCGAGGTTTCCTTAGCATTGCCAATCATCTTCCCCGAATTCAAATCCTGAAATACTAGATCTTTAGATACAAACACAATTCCAATTCCCATTACTTTAGAATAGGTACCATCGGCAATTTTTACAGTAATTTGACTGTTACAGTGTGTGTAGTTAGTTAAAAGTGAGATGTCACCTGTCATGTGATCTGATGCACGAGTGAATAATCCAAATACTACAATTTTCTTTGGTTGTATTAAGGGCCCAAAGAAAGTTACCTGATTGTGCCATTGTTGCTATGTTGGTTTCTGATGTTTTTTGGGTAGGTTTCGGTTGACCGAATAGTTTTTAGAAAAGGTCCAATTGCTCCTTAGTAAACACATTATATTCAGGATTGATGTTACCTTCTGATAATGTACTTGCTTGATAGGCCTTTCCATGTTTGTCTCCTGCACCTTTGTTGGGCTTCCAATCTAGAGGTTTTCCATGAATATCCCAACACACTTCTTTAGTGTGTTCTTGTTTTTTACAGTGTTCACACCATGGTCTTAGCTTTCGTTGTCGATTCTCATTTCCTGTGTAGTTCTGGTTTTGATTGTAACGGTTATCATGAGTATTTGTATGTACCTCATTACCAAGGTTTCAAGCAAGTAAGGCTGATCCTTTAGATTCAGAACTTGCAGTCACTCCTAACATTAGTTTCTTCCTACTTTCTTCTCTTCTTACTTTTGCAAACACTTCTCTGATGTTAGGTAATGGTTTAATAGCTAAGATTCTACCACGTACCTCTTCGAGTTCTTTATTAAGGTCAAGCAGGAATTTGAACACTCGTTTCTTTTCAACTATCTTTTTGAATGTAGCTTTACCTACAGTGTACTCCCACTTATGGCTTTCAAATACATCCAGTTGCTACCAAAGGCGAGATAGTTGAGTGAAATAATAAGTGACTTGCATATCCTCTTGCCGTAGCTCATGAATTTTTCCTTCAATTTCAAATGACTCTACAGTATTTTCTTGGTCAGAATAAGTTTCACGGGCTGCTTCCCAAATTTCGATTGCAGTTGAGAAGAGTAAAAATCCTTCACTAATCTCTATCGTCATGGAGTTGATTAGCCATGACAACCATATTATTTTTCACTTTCCATGTCTTGTATCTTTGATCAATTTGGTATGGGATAGGATTTTTGCTTGACAGGTAGTCTTCCTTTCCTTTTTCACATATGAACATCATGACTGATTGTGACCAATGTAGATAATTCCTTCCATTTAATTTGTGATTAGTGATTGGAAGAATGGTCCCTTCAGTATTGTTAGAATTTATGGATGCCATAGAAAAAATGTTGATTGGCAAAACAAGAAATTAAGGACGAAACAAAAAAGAAAAGGAAAAACTTATAAAAAAAAACACTCCAGACTCGGTTTCTGTAAAAAAACCCGCTCTAGACCCGTCCGGTTGGGTTAAAAAATACTCTAGACCTAAAAACAGCTCCAAACCCGACCCGATTAGGTTAAAAAAAACCTACCAACCCAATTAGGTTAACACGATTCAGCCACACTATTTATCGACCCGATTGCTTGATCAAGTTAGACTTGATCCTCCTTAACACGATCTGACCCACGCTACTTATCGACTCGGTTCAGCAATCGATCGCCACTCTACATCCACGATCAGCGGCCATCCACGATCAGAGTCATTTATGGGAATCGGCACCCACGGTCGACAACTTTGAGCCACGGTTGACGACTTTCGGTTGATGAATGAGCTTCGTGGTCATCGGTCGAAGAATGTGTTTTGGCCGGGAATGCTTCGATTAGTTCCAATTAATTTTTTAGACGTGATTTGATGTGTTTCGATGTTTCAGTCGGACATTCGTGAGAGTCGAAGTACGAATTTGCTTCGGACGTGAAACTCCAAGGAATCTGATGCACTACTTTAAGGAAATTGGTATGTTTGATATTTTAATGTTCTGTTTTTCTTTTCTTCCCTTATATATACAACTATGATAGCTAATTATGAAAAAACTTATAACAGTAAAAAAAAATGTACATATGGTAAGAATAAAAATAAACCCAAATTACAGGGAATAAAATCATATGTACAAAGTAGGAGGCGATTTTCCATTTTCAACAAAATATATATATATATATATATATATATATATATATATATATATTTCTACAGAAATCAAAATTCAGAGATAATAACCTTCATATTAAGAAAGTTATTTCGAGATAGACCATGGCAAATTTACAATGTAATTTTATACAAGGGTAAATTTAGGAGTTCTTCCCATAAGAATTGATTTAAGAATGTGAAGTATTATCGAAACTCGTGGTTGCCCAAATATATGAACAAAGGAGAGAAACTAAAATCTATGTTTTGTGGACATTCAAAGTGAAGGAACCTATGAAGGCTATGCAGCGGAAGTGGAGATCGTTCCCAATTTTGGTTTTCACAGAACCTTAATTTACATAACATGGACAGGAAAAATCATGCATTAAACATTAAATATAGCATGCTTGGGAGGGAATTAAGAAAGAAAATAATGCTTACCTTTGAAGAAATTATAGTCTTCACGAATTCCCTCAATCCAGATCACGAACTTTTCGATTTGGATCTCGATCTTCCAAAAAGAAAAAGAAATCCCAAATGGCCACCACCACAAATTGGAACCTTTGTATTCTCCTTAGGAATTTAGAATTAGTAGGAGGTGTGGGCTCTGCTAAGTAATTTGGGAAGAGGGAGGAGAGGATTTGAGAGGAAGAAGAATAAAACCCGTTTTCTTCTTTGTTCTGGGTGAAAAGCCACAAAGCTGGCTGCTTTCTTGTTCCTCTACGTAAAAAATGCAAGCTAGAAGAACCAACCTATCATAATCCCCTCAACACCACCAATGATGGAGAGAAAAAGTAAGAAGGGAGTCATGTCATTTAATTTAATTTAAAATTAAATTAAATATAATATATAACTATATGTTATATCAAATATAACATGTAACCTATAGTTTTTATATTGTATCAAAGACAATATAACCTATAGTTTGTATTTCTCTCAATTAATAATGATATTTAGTATAAATCACATTTATATGAATATCATCCATATAAATGATATTTGAATCATATTAAAAAACTTAATTCCTCTAAAAATTTATGTTATAATGTATCAAATACATTATGTTAATTATATCACATATAATTAATTTAATTAATTATATCATATATAATTAACCTTCAATTAATTTGAACAATTCAAATTAATCCAAAATTAATCCTCAATAATCCATGTTGAGCTACATAGCAGACTTTATAGGCTTGTAGATTGAAGCTCCAATGGTACTTGGATAATTAATTAAACTCTTTAATTCAATTACCCAATATTCATTAACTATTAGTCACTTCACTAAAGACTGACAACTGCACTCTTCGCACTACAAATATATTTTTGTGTCTATTAGGTATAACCAATCAACAGTACGATGACCCTTCACAAATTGCTCATGAGTACAGCTGGACCAAAATTACTATTTTCTCCTGTAGTTATATCTAACTTCTTAAGTACTACTAATCCCTCTAATGAACAATAAGTCATAGTCCAATTATGACCAAGTCTCTTTTGGGCCAAGAGACGGTGTGGCCAATAGTTTAAGTTTAGAATCAGCCCTTAAAGAAGCAATTTATCTACTTACATCGACATTAGGGAAGAAGTGAATTCCGTCTTGTGTAATTGTGTTCCCATCTCCCCAATCAGACGAATCTCCAAAATGGTAGGCATATTGAGTTGCAATCTGGCAACTCTCACCCATACAAATCAAAGGACCGTCTTCATAAGCAGAAGTTCACAACTCACTCATGATTCAGGTCTGTCACCTATGGTCATTTTGGTGAAATGTAAGTTTCTATTATTAATGGGAACGACGTTACATTATATAATGAGTCTAGTCATTTCGTGGTTCGGTCTTATACAAACTCTTTGTATAGGATATCCCTGCTCACATGTCTCTACACGAATGATCAGGATCTGATCATTTATAGCACTTTACAACATTTATAACATCTACAAAGCAGGTCGTATCCGTAGTGTCACCAGGATAAGATACCCAGCCTTATCCATCTACTACAGATCGTTTAGGTTATCATTTAAACATGATGCATCCATATGTTTTCACATACATGTTTAAATTACATAAAATAGCCTAGAATCTTATTTATTGGATTGAGTGTATGCTCATAAAATAACAATTTGTTTATACAATGTTTACAAACTACGAGAATGCTAGAAATATTTAGGACACCAATTCCAATACAAAGCCCATGGAATTTGAAAGAATTGGCTCTGGAGAATTTTCTATAGAAAAACTTGAGTGGTCCATTAGATGCACCTATGTTGGTACATCCCAAGTATGATCCATTTTTATTTTGTAAAAGAACAATTTCTTTTAACTTCTTTTTTGTGTGGTAAAGAAGTGAAGCACAAGTGTAGGTGTATCCTAGGCTGTATTTGATCACTCTTATTGTATTACCTACTACTCTCATTCATATTTAACACATTATCAAATAATATATTAATTTATTATTTATTTATTTCATAAATTTCACATAATTATTAAATTTATTTTTGTGGTAAACAATAAATGGAGGTAGCATAAAAAATTTTCCATACTACCATAATATTAGAATTTTTCTCTAACCTAACGGTGGGATATTTCAACTCATTCATTGATTTGTCTCTTTGGATCAGGTTTATGCAAGATTTGAATCAATTGAAGTTGCACATTTTTGCTCTTGCATTTTTGTTCCGTTAAAAAATCACTTTTGTTCCCTAAACTTTCATAAAAGTAATAATTTAGTCAATGAACTTTGGATTGTAATGATTTAGTCCCTATATTTTCGATTTTATAACAATTTAATCCCTAAACTTCAGTATGTAACAACTTAGTCATTGTACTTTTAAATTTGTAACAATTTAGTCCCCAATATAAACAAATTTATCAAGATTAGATGTCAATTTTAATTATTTTATCACGTATACTTTGTATTTTATAAAAATGTTGAATTTTTAATTAGTTTATTGGTTTATTCGTTACATAATAAAGTTAAAATACTAAATTGTTACAAAATTGAAAGTCAATGGACTAAATCGTTATAATCCAAAGTTCAATGACTAAATTATTACTTGATAGAAGTTTAGGGACTAAAAGTGATTTTTAACCGTTTCGTTTTTACTTGTTTACAAAATATCTTTCTCTCTCTCTCTTCTTTTTTTTTTTTTTTTTTTTGCCAAATTAAATTTGTCAATTTAAAATAACAAAATATAAAAGCAATTTTAATTTTGAATTTATTTATAAATCCAAGCTTTTTTTAACTTTAAACCACATAGCTATATTATTTATGATGAAGAAGAAAGAAGAAGATGTAGTAATTCAACTTAGAGCAAAGAGCATATTGGTGAATATAGAGAGTCCTAAAAGGTTTTGAATAATATGAAAAAACATATATTAATTTAAAAGGGCCTCTTTGGATCGCAAATACTGTTTTATGTATATTGTTCGAAAGTTAAACATATGTATTTGATTACCAATTTTGTATATAAAAATCAAACTTAAATACTTAATTAATATAAGAGAACATTTAATATAGTCATAAACGAAATTTAGTATTATTTAATATATTGTTATATGATATGATTAAATCACTTAAAATAAAAATAACTAAATATTTTTATGGATGGTTTCCAAATGTAACAAAATGAATCAACTTATTTACCAGTATAGTAAAATTTCAAAGTCACCGATAGACAGTGAAATTTTGCTATATCTATAAATAATTTTAACAGTTTTGTCCTTTAAAACAATTACCCTATTTTTACATTAAACATAACTAAATTATTTATTTAATTAATTAAAATAATATTTTGTATTAAATAATTAACGATAATGATTATTGGAAATATATTAAATCTAAATAATATATTTATATTTAGTAATTAATTGAAACTAATAGTGATGATTAATTGATATGAATAAATTGAACTATATGTTTTCTCTTACAAAACCTATGAAACAAAAAGACCCTAGTGATCTGTTTGGTTCATAGGAATAAGAAGTATGAATGGGAAATGATATTCTATCACCATGTTTGGTACATGTTTTCAACTTAGGGAATGAGAATATCTTATTCCAAATCATTTCATATTTCCGTCAATGAAGATTTTTCATCACAACCCAAATAGATGGATTTTCTCCATTTTCAATGGTTTTTCACTCTCTTACTTTTTATGTTTTCATCTTATTTGTTTTTCTTCTTTGTTGATATTCGTTAATTTATATAGTTTTTATAATTATGTTTAAATTAAATTTATAATTGACATATATAATTAATTTTATTAATAATAATGCTAATATAATAATTGATTCTATTATTTTGAATTAATATGAAAATCAATTATCTTTTAAACAAAATATGAATAACCATAATTATATTTGCTTAAATCTGATTATATATATTAACATCATAAATTATTTATTAAAATTATTAATTAGTCTTTAAAAATATCAATTAATCAACTAATAATAAAATAAGTTAATTTTTTTTTTCAATTAAACGATCTTGTACACTAATACTTCTAGTTTTAATCTATAATTATAGTTATCTTTTAAAATTAAAAATATTATATGAGTTTATATCAACTTCTTTTGATATGAGGCTTATAATTGATATTAAACAATTAGCTAATTAACTCTTCAATTAACAAAACTAAAGAAAAAAAAAAAGAAAAATAGATATTTAAATTAATTACCAATATTTTTTTTAATAAAAATTAATAATATAAATGTGCAATATAAAAAATTTAATTAATAATAAATATATTAAGCTGGAAGGTAAGTGGGTAAATTTAATTAGATTTTAATGGCTTAAAATTGATTTAATAACTTATTGAAATAAAAATAAACTAAAAAACAAAAATTAATTATTATAAATTAATTATGATTAATTTTTAACTTTATAATTGCATAAAAAAGTATAACATCTTATCTACAGATATCCTAATCTCAGACATGTATAATATCTTAAACCAAACAGCCCCTAAAGATTAAAGGATGAACGAAATCTAACATTCACAATTAGAAAAATTAGGGAAATTGTGTCCTATAGCATAAATAGAGTTTCATTTTGAAATATAGTAAAACACAGAAATCTTTAGAAATATAGCAAATTTCTCATTTTCCACGCGATCAGACATTTTTTAAATCCTAAAATGACTTCCGTAATCCATAAATATAATGTAATTAAATATGATTGGTTATAGATTTGATAATAAACAAAATCTGACTTTAATTGGTTTGAATCTTGAATTTTGATCGGATCTTAATTTTCAAATATGAATTTATCTAATTATTTCATTTTATCCACATATTTTTGTGGATTTTAGATTTTATTTTTTAATATCAAATAACCACAATTTATCTAATTAATTTTCATTTTTGCCTTCTTTTGACGTATTTTGGCCTTTTCTGGTTTTAACATTTTATATCACTTTGTCTTATTTATTTTGCTTTTTTATACCTATAATAGTTTGAACTTTTTAATAATTTCTAATTGATTTTTTTTTTTTAATTTTCTCAAATTAATTCTCATATTATTTTCCCAATTGATTTCCAATTGATTTCAAATAACCATCCATTCCCTTCTTGTTTTTGTTTTGTCTAAATTGATTCTAATATTTGTTGTTTTGTTTTTTCAATAATTTTCAAATAAGCATCTATAACCTTTTGCTATTGTTTCGTTTGAAATTTTTCATTTTGCTATTGTTTTTCAACCACTAAAGAGCATTGCGGGTGCTGAGTTGATTATTATAATTGATAGTTATTATAGTCACTGAGTTATAATAGTCAATAGGTTATTATTTGGGTGTGCGAACATTTTGGGCGCTGAGTTGATTATAATGGTTAGTTTTTCAACCACTAAGGGACATTTTGGGGGCATTGAATTGATTATTATAATCAATGGTTATATAGTCACTAAGTTATAATAGTCAATAGATTATAATGGTTATAATAGTCACTAAGTTATAATAGTCAATAGGTTATAAGCTTTTTGTTTTATTTTTGTCTGGGTTATATTTGGAGTGTAAACTATTTTTGGATAGATAGGAAATAGTAAACACTAGCAAATAATAAAAGAGATGATAAGTGTAAAATAGTAAATCCTACAAATAGTAATACTATAGCAAAGAAGATTTTAAAATAGTATTTATTATATTTAATTGTAGGTTATAAATAGTTGTACACTCTACTATTATATTTTTGGTGCTCTAAACATAGAGTGGGCTATAATGACACACTCCACTAACTTCTAGTTAGTGTCCCGGCCTCTAGTTGGTGTCCCGGCCTCTATGAATTTTTTTTATTGGTAAGTGGGATGGTACCTTGTAGATAGCGGCAATTTTCTACTTAACAATTTCTTGAAGAACAGAATGGACATCTAAGGATTAATTAAGGATTCTAACTTCAATTTGATTTCCTTTTTCCTAACTTTATAAATGTCATCGATAATGCTAATAATGGCATGAAAATGTTTAGATCCACCCTTTATTTTGAAATGTTTAGATCATATTTTAGTTTGTTAGAAGTTAGGATCATATCTTACTTTCTTTAAATAAATCTATATTAAATATCAATAAAATCTAGATGATTTTAAAAAATATGTAATGTAAATACGATTTGGGGCAGTTTTGTAATCTAATAATTTGTTATCAATTAAATCCAAATTTGCTATTTTTCAAAATGGAACTTAAAAAAAAAAAGTTATTTCTCTTGTTAGCCTACAAAATTTATCAAGTGTATTATCCAAAATTGAACTTGAAGATTTTATTGAAACATAAATTTAGCTCTCTTTCAAAATCAAAATGGACTTAGAATATCTTAAATTAGTTGTTTGGCCACTTTTCTCAGGGAAGTTGTCTTTAATTTTCTTAAATATATATATAAAAACGAGAATTTGATGTTCTATCCAACATATTTGCTACGGACGTATTTGAATATTTTTTATGTTTTCAAATTCAACAAATTTAATTGATTGATTTTGTTTATGATGTTTTCATTTTATCCAAATTTTGAATTTCAAATTTTAAAATGTAAAATTAAACAAAATTAAAAACATATGGAAAAACAATATATCAAGTTATAAATTCAAATCATTTTTTAAATATATAATATACTAATATTACAAAATAATAATAATACAAATCTTTTTAACCTAACTTATATTTATAAATAATTTATTATCAAATAAATACTACAATTCAGTTTTATGCTTTACAAATGTATAGTATCACGCATTTTAGACGATTATTTAAATTAGAATCTACTATCAAGCACACATTTTAAAACATGAAACTTTATCTATTGAATCCACTGCGTTATTTTCTACCAAGCAGATCCTAATTTCTCCCACTGGATTTGCCATGTTATTATTGGTCACCTCTTGTTTCATTTCTTTTTAAGTTTTTTTTCAAAAAGAAAAAAAAAAAGTCCCGAAGAAAACTTTGGAGAAATCGGCCAAGTAATAGAGACACAAAAGGGCTTCTAAGAATGTATTAAAACCAAAACGATCCATTATATGTAAGAAACAGAAACAAACCTCAATACCACAAAAAGAAGTTTTAAGATAAAAACACTCATAACACATATAATAACCTTCGAAGATTAAAGGAAGACTTGAAGACTTGCCACCGCCGATCAAGCACCCAATTCTGCGAAAAGCTGCTCCGCGATGATGGAGGAAACTTGAAGACGTTACCAACGAGACACAGACAATACAAATACCAACCAGATGCTGCTCCTTTAATAAGAACCCAATCATCATTGTGACAAACATCACCACAGACGGCTACTCGTACCATTCACTTTCCTGATTTCTTTGCTGCAGACTTGGTGACCTTGGCACCGGATGCATCCTTCTTCTCGACGGCCTTGATCACACCAACAGCCACGGTTTGACGCATGTCCCTCACGGCGAATCGCCCAAGTGGAGGATACTCGGAGAACGTTTCCACCACCATGGGCTTGGTGGGGATCATCTTAACAAATCCAGCATCTCCGTTCTTCAAGAACTTGGGCTCTTTCTCGAGTTCTTTACCAGAACGCCTGTCAATCTTGGTTAAAATCTCAGCAAATTTGACTGCAATGTGAGAGGTGTGGCAGTCAAGGACAGGGGCATAACCATTTCCAATCTGCCCTGGATGGTTCATGATGATAACTTGGGAAGTGAAATTGGCAGCTTCCTTGGCGGGATCATCCTTGGAATTTGAAGCAACGTAACCACGCTTGAGATCCTTCACGGCAACATTCTTCACGTTGAACCCCACATTGTCACCAGGGAAGAAGCTTTCTTGGAGAGCTTCATGGTGCATCTCCACAGACTTCACTTCAGTAGTCAGTCCAGTTGGGCAAGGTGACCACCATACGGTTTTATAATACCAGTTTCAACGACCCACTGGAACAGTTCCAATACCACCAATCTTGTAGACGTCCTGAAGGGGAAGACGAAGGGGTTTGTCTGATGGTCTCTTAGGCTCTTGGATCATGTCAAGGGCCTCAAGAAGGGTTGGTCCCTTGTACCAGTCGAGGTTTGTGGATCTTTCAATCATGTTGTCACCTTCAAATCCAGAGATGGGGACGAAGGGAATTTTGTCTGGGTTGTAACCAACCTTCTTGAGGTAGGAAGAAACTTCCTTCACAATTTCATCGTACCTAGCTTTTGAGTACTTGGGAGTGGTAGCATCCATCTGTCACAGCAAGAACCAAGTCAGCAAAGTTACTCATAGCAGAACCCAATATAATATAATAAATACTTCCAAAAATCAATGGCTTGAATAGAAGAAAAACAAGAATACTAAGGATTGACTATCAATATTACCTTGTTGCAGCAGCAAATCATTTGCTTGACACCAAGAGTAAAGGCAAGAAGTGCGTGTTCACGTGTCTGCCCATCCTTAGAAATACCAGCTTCAAAACCTCCGGTAGTGGAGTCAATGATAAGAACAGCACAGTCAGCCTGGGAAGTACCAGTAATCATGTTCTTGATGAAATCACGATGGCCAGGAGCATCAATAACAGTGCAGTAGTACTTGGTGGTCTCGAACTTCCACAGGGCAATGTCAATTGTGATACCACGCTCACGTTCAGCCTTAAGCTTGTCCAACACCCAAGCATACTTGAAGGATCTCTTGTTCATCTCAGCAGCTTCCTTCTCAAACCTTTCAATAACACGCTTGTCAATACCTCCAAGCTTGTAAATCAAATGGCCAGTAGTGGTCGACTTGCCAGAGTCGACATGGCCAATGACCACAATGTTGATGTGAGTCTTCTCCTTACCCATGCTTGAATCTTAGGTAAAAGAACTGCAAAACAATAAAAAGTTCATATAAAACAAGAACACGAAGAACCGTTATCCAGAAAAATCATTATTGAAATTTATACATAACCCTTATTTTCTGAACTTCACATATCTTAATATGTAAAATTAGAATACCCACCACAATCTCAACCTATTCACTGAACAATTCGATAATTATAAAAGTAAATTTCTCGGAACTAGAACAGAGAAAACAAATTTGAGAAACGAATTATGACCTATCTAATCCAATCAGATAGACTATATTGAACGCAGATCTACGAGAATTGATGAACAATAACACGCGTCTCAATAGATTGGCAAACATAAACCTAAGACTTGCATCAAAACAAAAGGATCGCTACGAATATGCATCAATTATGTAACATATGGACACGAAGAACAACACAACAATAAAAGGGTTAACAAAAGTTGTTTAATACAGAAGCACACCACAAAATTCAGAACCAAACTATATTTCATGTTACGATCTACAGAGAAACACAGAAAAAGATCCAGAAATCAGAGATTATCGAGTATAAACAAGATAGAAACTGAGAACCGAAAGATTGAAGAAGATGAATGGAAATCCCAACCTGAGGAAAAAAGCTGCCCTTAAACCCTTGCGGCGACAGATGGAAATGGAAACTGGAATGAAAGGGTTAATAATAGGGTTTGAGGATCATTATATACGATGTCTAAACTCTTTTGTTGACGAAAATACCCTTATTATAATTTCAAAATTCCGACACAGCCACACGGGGGCCCTCGACGGTAGGAAGATATAGATTTTCCAATTAAATTTTCCGTATTTAGTTTTTTTTGGACAAATATTAATTTATACTCTGATGGTACCAATTTAAACTCTAAGTTAATAATTATATCAATTTATCTAAGTTAATAATTATATCAGTTTAAATCTTAAATTTTTATAAGTCTATTAATTTAAACCTCAAATTTTCATAACTATATCAACTTAAACTCTTTATTATGTTTTATTTGGATATACTTATAAATATTCAAGATTGAAATTGATATACTTATGAAAGTTTGATGTTTAAATTGATACATTTTTTAAAGTTCTCAAGGTTTGAATTGATAAAATTATTAGTTTAAGGTTTAAATTGATACAAATCCCAAAATTTATGGTTTAAATTGATATTACTCCCAAAGTTTAAGATTTAAATTGATACAATTTTTAGTCTAGGGTTTAAATTGATACAATTCCCAAAGTTTAAGTGCATAAATTGATCTTTGCCCTAGTTTTTATTTTTCTTTGATGAAATTCTTCAAATTTAGGCCACATTTATCGATTTGCGATTAAAATAAATATATTCATAATGAAATATATTGATAAATCAATCATAATAGACCATAATCGCAAATATAATTTAATTATTTTTTTATTACGTTTACTTAAAATTATAAATGTGTGACATTTATTATTACCTTATCGTTACTGTTATCATTTGACCTAAATGACAATGTTAATGATTTGTAAAAAAAAATGTGGTAATTGTAATAATAGTGGTAACAACTATAGATTCATAATTTTCATATTATAATATAAACAATATCGATAACGGTAATGATATTAATAGGTAGGTTCTACATAATTGAATTGATTACCTTTTACTCTTCAATTAATTTTTTTTTATGGTAGATGTATTCACATGCCAGGAAGATAAAACATAAGAAAATAACAACAAACTTGATCAAATAAGACTCACTTTTTAGATTAATTATATTTTCCTTGGGATAATGTGACCTTTGTTAAAATTAGAAAAGTATCAATTTTGACACTAAATTATTTAATCATGTTAATTTATAATTTAGCTTTCAATTTCATCAATTTTGTAAGTTCATATACTATAAGAAAATTGATCATTTTCAAAGGTCCCAATCTTGGAAAAATTCTTTAATAAACTTTCGATATACCTTTTTTTAAAGGTTATTCCAACATTTGAAAAGTGTCGAGATAAATCTCATTGAAAAACCTTTTTCAATGGATTACCAACCTTAAAAAATTATTATGTTTCAAAGGTCATATATCTTCGATAATGGTCAAATTATTTATCGATAATCATTTTCTATCAAATAGTCTTTTTCAAAAATTTTCATTAATTTTAAAAGCTTATAATGCTATTTTCAAAGATTTTAAAACCTTCCTACGTACTCCTTTATCGACCATAGTAAAACCTTTAAAAATTATCCATAATTTTTTTTATTACATTTAGATTATTACTGACAAATATGTGGAATGTTTTTTTTTTTTTTTTTTTTTTTTTTTTTTTTTTTTTAACTAATTCACCTTCTCGTAATACTCTGAATTACAAAGCTAAAGAATGAAATAGAAGGAATAGACAATTATATGAAATCAACTTAGCAACTCAAAGAATAAAAGAGAGAGAATCAGTACTTGGAATATCCTTATGCCACATTACACACTTTTGCTACAAAATTAACAAAGTCTGTAACTGAGCTGCCAGCCCGTGATTGAACGGCATGCTCCGGCCACCCTTGCCGATGGCGCTATTCAAGGTCCTCCCCCGATGAGTTCAGATTGAAAAGGAGTTCTCTATCGCCATAGAGGAAACCACATAATCCTCACTGAAGCGGGGCGAATACAAGTTGTTGTTCTCCATTTCGTTATACCCCGACTCAATTGCTTGGATGATACCATCATTTACCACTCTTCTAAAAGTTCCAAAAAACAATCGTTTCTTTCAAGATAAAAGATATGATGCATACGCAATATGAATTGAAAAAACATCTAACAAAAGGGGATACATTGCAGAAATTTACAAACTCGATGATAAAGGTAGGAAAAGCTGCATTACGGTCCCTGAAGATATCCCGAATGAAAACCAAAAGGCTATAGACAGATCTGAAAGAAGACAAGATGCTGAGTGTTCCAAAACCAAATACAATAAAGAAATGCTCATATACAGAAACAATCAGATACCTTCATAGTTCATCTGAATCTCTCGACTCTACCTCAAATCCTTCAAGCACAGATTCAGATAACGGGGGAATACAAAATATTATTGACATAGAAGATGAGGAAACTTTTAAGTGGAAAAATATTATTGTGTTATCTCGTAGATGTTTCCACGACGATTGGATCAGAATCATGGAAGCTCTCTGAAAATCAAATGAAGTTATCTATGCTTTCAACCCTTTCCACACCGATAAAGCTTTAATCACTGTTTGGGACATCGACCAAGCTTGGCTACTTTGCAAAAATAAAGGATGGGTTACAGTGGGAACCTACACTCTGAAATTTGAAGAATGGACGAAAGAAAAACACTTGAAGCCCAAATTTATCCCCAACTATGGTGGATGGCTTTGTCAGAGGTATACCCATGACCGCTTGGAACCTGTAAACCTTAAAAAAATTGGTGAAGCATGTGGTGGGTTTGCCGATGTTGGGGCAACCACTTAGAACAAATTTGACCAATTGAAGCTCATATGAAGGTCAAAGCAAATTATTGTGGTTTTTTGCCTGCTATGATTCAAATTGAAGCCGAAAAGGAAAGTCATATTACAATCCATACTGTATAACTAAACATAGTCATCCTTGATTCCCAGTAATTTTATTCCAAGACATATAATTCCTAGACATCCTTAATTCTTGATCTGAAATATTAGAGGACTAGGCTTTGCCTTAATCAAAGCCTTAATGAAAGGGGTTGTCACTAATATTAGTCCTGATTTTGTTTTTCTCACTAAAACAAAGCTAATTGAGGTCAATTATTTCTTAGGGGTGTTCAAATAACTCGACCATCCGAACAATCCAGACTACCCAACCTAAAATGTAAGGGTTGGGTTGTGTTATTTTTCTATTTTTATTAGATTTGATTGGGTTGTGGGTTGGCTAAAAGAAATTTGGGTTGACCCAACCTGATTCGAATTTTATATATATTAATAATATATATATATATATTTCTCTTTGTTTAAAGTTTGATTACTTTGTATGGATTAATTTGTGAATTTTTAATATTTTTCTTCTAAAATTGTTATGATATTTGTTTTTATTTAAAGTTTACAATAAATATCATAAATATTTGGTATTTAGCATTTGAATTTTATGAGATTTAGTTATTAGTCATGTGTTGTATATAAATTTACATATTTTTCATTAAAAAAAAATTATAACCCAACCCGAATTTTAAGGTTTGGGTTGGAAACTTTATTTAGGTCATTAGAGCTGACAATAACGACGAAAATGAGGAATTGAATCTCATATATGAGATTGATATACAAATCGTTTAGCCTTGAAGAGCGACCTGTTACAGATCAATTTCAATGAAGCAAGAAAATGGAACCAACTGTATAAACTCAAATGACTAATGGAAGGTGATGAAAATGCAGCTTATTTTGATAAGGTATGTTTGACCTACAGACAATTTAGTTTCATATCTGAGATTCAAACTATGGAAGGTATCACCAAATTCTCACATAACAATATAGAATTAACTTTCATTGACTACTTTATTGCCGTATATAGATGTGCATCTAAATGTACTTGGCTAGTCTCAACTGGAGACATATAATAATCGCTCTCGTTACTAATCTTGTCAAGCCTTTTACGAAACTTGAACTCTTCAAAAGTTTTCATTAACCTTAAATAAAAAGTACATATTACTCTAAGGGTTTTCTAATCCTACTGATAAACGTATGTATGTCTCTTTCGAATTATTTTATTAATCTCCGATAAAATATGGTTGAAATAGGTTAACTTATAAGTGTTGAATTTTTAACACTTGGTTCAATTTTCACTATTTTATCTACTAATTTGATATATATATAAACTTATTGGTTTTAATTAAATTAAAATTTGCACAAAAACTAACTTGGGTCAATTGAATAATATTTTCAATATTCATATTAAAAAAAAAAAAAAAGCTCTGACGTTGTTTATAAAAAAAAAATTATCAGTTTATCCATTTCACGTGTTTTGAAATTCGTAAATGCATGGGAGCAAGTTTTTTAATGATACTTAGAGAAAAAAACTTAATAAAAAGTTTAAATTGCAACCATTTTGAAAGTAATGGAACCTAAAGGTCTCATGATTAATTTTTATATAAGTTTGAGTTGTAACAATTATATAAGTTTAAAGTCAAGGTTGATGAAATTATCGGTCTAAAGTCCAAATTCATTTCATGATTAAAATTGATCGTTTCTAACCTATAAAGTTTTTTAAACGAAAAAACTAACCTATATTTTTTAAAAGAAAAATCTAACCACTCTCTTATCTTTTTTCAAATTTTAAGTGGACAATTTCATATAATGAAAATACTATTTTGTCCCTCAGTCAAGCGTTGTCAATTTTACCTCTAGTTTAAACATTTTGTCTCATATTTGAGTGACAAAATCTAAAAAAAATAAAAAAATAAAAAAATAAAAGTTATGTTTTTTTAATAAATATAAAAACTGTGTTCAATCTTGCCTATAACATCGATAGCGCAAGTACAAGACCTTTTGAATGCACATTTTGAATATCACCATTCAAATGAAATTTTTGGAAATTGACTCCTAAAAACAAAATAGTGAGTTTTAGAAAAACCTTTTGAAATTCTTTCATTTTATAGAAAGAAGTTATATTATTTTTAACAAATATAAAAACCGTGTTCAATCTTCTTTTTAATAAATTGTTTTCTTTGAAATTATTTTGTACAATTTTAAAAAAAAAAATTGAAAAAGAAAAAAATCTCAACAAAAATGAAGGTTCAATTCCCGTAAATTTCAAATTAAGGTCATGTAGGTTAAATTAGGAATAAATTTGATAATTATTAGTGAGATATTTATGTATACTAACAAATGAAAACAAGAATGGTATGCTTCACAAAAATAAGAAAATGTATTTCTAAAAAGGAAACATTTATTATTGAGCTGAAATCAAACTGAATCATATTAAATAGAATTGAATATCACATACAAGTCGTTGAAATATTTAAGATGGTGGAGATTTAATTCTATGCAACAATGCATTAGGTTCTTTTAGTACTTTTCCTATGGCCTCCCTTCCTATTAATTAAATAATGAAAAATTTTCGTAAATGGAAAAAATATCAAATTATTTATAAGAATAGAAGAAAAAAATACTAATAGACATTAATAGACTTCTATCTGTTTTTATCATTGATAGACACTCTATCAAAAAAGATTAAATTTTACTATATTTATATATATATTTTAAATATTTTTTAAATAAATTAAAAAAAAAAAAAAAAAAAAAAAACTCACTCCAATTTCTGTAATTTTTTTTCTATTCTTTTTAAAACTTGATTAATATGGTGAAGGCCTAACAACTTTTGTGAATCATACTATTACGTTCTATATCAATTTTATTTAATAATTTCGGCTTGATTTCTATCCAATAATGAATTATGCTCTTTTTATAAATAGATTTTTTTCCCGAGTGAACCACAATCATTCTGTAATTTTTTATTGCTATCATATTCATAAATATCTCACTAATAATTATCAAATTTATTTCTAATTTACCCAACATGACTTTAATTTGAATTCACGGAAATTCCGTTGAAACTTTTTTTTTTCTTTTTTCTTTTCAACTAAGAATGGCTTTTTTTTTAAGAAAAAAGTTTATACAAAACAATATTCAAAGGAAAATAGATTTTATAAAAAAAAAAAGAAAAAAGATTGAAGATAGTTTTTATCTTTATTAAAAAAACACTAATTTTATTTTATTATTAGTTGAGACTTTGTCATTAAATGAGTGTGTTTAAAACTAGATGTAAAATTGAAGGTACTCGTGTGTTAAAAATGGCATTTTTATTATATAGCCCCTCAACTTAAAATATGATAAGAAATAGGTTATAAAAGGTGTAACATCCCGAATTTTCATTATTTATGTAATTTCAGTAATTTTTATTAATTGAGAGTATTTTGGGAATTTTTGGGCTTAAGCGTAATTGCGGGAATTTAATGGATTGACGTTGAAATTATTCACTTAGAAATTTATGACAGGAATTAATTTTATTTTGGAAGGAAAGGAAGTTAATAAAATAAAGTAGAATAGGGAAAAGAATAAAATAAAAGTTTTTTATATTTCCTTTTAAGTAGTTATTATTATTATATTTTATTTAAAAAAAAAAACCAAAAATCCCTTTCTCTTCTTCCTCACGCCGCCTGAAAACCCCACCCCCACGTGCCACTAACCGCCCAGCCGCCGATCTACTCTCCAGTCGCACCGCTCGTCGTTCGTGGGTTTCGGCCGACCAGATCCCACCAATTAGACCACGCCGCTCGTTCGTCGCGTCGCCCCTTTCAGCCAATTGTTCCGTTCGCGAGCAACGAGAAGCTCTTCAGCTGCCGTTTGTGAGCCACCTGAGCCCTGAAGTCGAATGCACCTGGATCAGACGTCGAACGACCGCCGTGAGCCTTTGTCCAGCCGAGCCGCTCATCCAAATCCCCTCCAACTGTGCGTCCTCCACTCTAGCCGCACGTCCGCCGCTCCAGCCGCACGTCCGTCGCACCATTGCCAGTCACCGTCGTCCCTGCCGCGTCGGGTCCAATTTAGTCTTTGTCAGAATCTTGGATTAAGGGTAAGTGTAAATTGTGTTGATGGGATTTCTCGAGGATTTTGAATAGTCACTAGGGTTTGGCCTTGATTTGTTGGTACTCGTCATGTTTTGGATGTAGGGCGAAATTTTAGGTTGTTGAAGTGTTCGTCCAGTCGATTAAAGGGGTAGTCGACGAATCTTGGTGAAGGGTAAGGCTCTAAACTTATGTGGGTTGTTAAGCAAGCTATATGTTTATAAATTTCTCGATTTAAGTGTGACCGAACCATGGACTACGGCCTAAAATAATTTGCCATGATGCTGGGTGTTAGGTTTGGATCTTGAGGTTTCCTGGTATCTTTGTTTTGGCTGATTTAAGTTTGATCCTGTGGGCTTTCAGTTTCGTTGAGCAAGGAAGAGGTTGAGCTTGCTAGTTTCTAGAGTTTGCGAGTAAAGGTAAGTAATCTTACTAATGGAATCGCCTTTGTGCCAGGCGACAAATTTATGATTTATTTTGAGAATTTTAATACTAGTTACAAGGATAATTTTAACTGTTCTGAGATTAATGGACTGTTTAGAAAAGATATATAAGCATGTAAGAATATGTCTAAAGCATTTTAACGTATAAGCATGGTTTAGAATTTTATGAGTTATATTAAAAGGATGATTGAGCATGACCCTTAAATATAAGTTAAGTGGCACTCCTACTGAAATGTCTTAACGTTAGATGAGGATTCGACATTTACTGATTCATATAGTTATGTGATTTATTATGAGAATGTGTAGACCGTACTATACATTATGAAATCTCGAATACTTGATTGTTTACATAGTTTAGTGCAAGAAAGTGATGTACTAGAGAAGATCCATTAACACTAGATTAATCACGTATGTTGAGGTTAATTAATATGACATTGATGAGGAGATTTTAGAGGACTCATGATTATGTGAATGTTATATGTAATATGAAGTTAGATGCAATCTCTTTTCCTTTCCAGACTATATGACTGCATGAAAGTGATGCATGTCCAAGGGCGCTAGTACATGAAAGAGATGTACTAGGGCTGGTGTGTATGAAAGTGATACATACCTAGAGGGTACTGGGGTGTACGTTAAAAGTGCACGCTCAATGGGTTATGTGTATACGAAAGAGGCGTATACATAACTATATGTACGAAAGAGGTATGCATCCCTACATTCATAGAGAGAATCTGGGGTGTACGAAAGAGGTACACACTCAGTGGGTTTTGTGTATATGAAAGAGGTGTATACATAACCAAGTGTACGAAAGAGGTACACACTCAGTGGGTTATGTGTATACGAAAGAGGTGTATACATAACCAAGAGGTACACACTCAGTGGGTTATGTGTATACGAAAGAGGTGTATACATAACCAGGTGTACGAAAGAGGTACACACTCAGTGGGTTATGTGTATACGAAAGAGGTGTATACATAACCAGGTGTACAAAAGAGGTACACAATCAGTGGATTTTGTGTATACGAAAGAGGTGTATACATAACCAGGTGTACGAAAGAGGTACACACTCAATGGGTTATATGTATGCGAAAGAGGTGTTATACTTAACCAAGTGTACAAAAGAGGTACACATTCAGTGGGGTATGTGTATACGAAAGAGGTGTATACATAACCATGTACGAAAGAGGTACACATTAAGTGGGTTATGTGTATATGCAAGTGGTGTATGCATAACCATGCGTACGTAAGAGATTGTGTTTCCTTTGGGATTCACTAGAGATTTTGTTTCCTTCGGGATTCACCAGCGGTTGTGGGTCTTACGGACTTACTAGGGATAATGGGCATACTTAACTACAGTAGGATAGAAATGAGTTTTTCATGTATGTATGTGTCCCAGGAGGACTAGAGCAGTTTTATATGTTCCACCAGAGGTAGGCATCTAGAGGACATAGATGCCTAGCTTGACCCCAGTAGTGGGGTTACTTACTGAGTATTTTATACTCATTCTTTCTTTGTTGTTATTTCAGAATAAAGGCAGAGAGACTGACCTGGCGATTGACAAGCGAAATCCATGATCAAAGCCACTGGGACCAATTTTATTCTTCCACCCATGAGATTTTAGATTTCGTTTCATGTTTTTTTTAACTTTCGGTTTTGAGATTTTGAAAACTTACTATTAAGAATTGTTTTTAGACTTATTTATTATCATTTATGATTTATGGGTACCCTATTGTTGTTTTTAATATTTGAATTTAATGAAAGGGCTTTTGAACTTTCCTTATTTATTTAGCATTTATTTCACCATAAAAAGGTGTCGTTTTAAGTTCCATGCATGCATGTATTTAGTAACACCCTAACTTGAGTCCTAGGGAGTCGGGTCGTTACAGTTGGTATCAGAGCCCATGTTTTGGGTTCTGTAGACTGACTTACTACGTAAGTCTAGGTAATCCATGTGGCCCAGTAACAAATTCCTCGTCATCGCCAGGTATTTCGTACTAATGAAAGTTTTCAGTACATATATGAGATTAGTGATGTAATGTTTCGGTAACATGTTTTCTGAGAAAGCCCTTGAGGTAGAGAGCTGATTTTTGAGTTTATGACAGGACATGACACATAAATCTAGAACAAGAAAGACTGTTAGAGGAGGGGTGCAGGAGCTGAGAGTAGCCAGACTGTTCCGACAGCTCCAAATCCACCTATGACCCAAGTCGATGAGAAGGCAATGGAAGCCAAAATTAGTGAAGCTGTTGCATCATCCCTAATGGAAAAACTGCAGGAGTTGATCGTAAAACGATGGTAGGACAGACTGCCTAGAACCAGGCTCAGGAGGAACCAGTGCCACGTGAGTAGTTACACCAGACCCAACCGCAGGATAGAGATATGCAGGGCCTGTCTCTTGAGGCTAAACATCTGAGGGATTTCAGGAAGTTTGACCCTCGCTTCTTTGATGGATCGTTGGGGAACCCCACCAAAGCAGAGATGTGGTTATCATCTATCGAGACAATTTTTCGTTTTATGAGGTGCCCGGAAGAGCACAAGCTCCAATGCACAGTTTTCATGTTGACTGGCAATGCAGAAATCTGGTGGCGTTCAGCAGAGAAAATGATTGATACTGGTGGGAAACTTGCAACCTGGGAGCAATTCAAGGAGCGTTTTTATGAAAAGTATTTTTCGGCTAACACCCGGTATAACAAGCAGACAGAGTTCTTGAATTTGAAATAGAAAGTTATGTCAATAGAGGAATATGAGCAGGAATTTGATAAATTGTCCCACTTTTCCCTTGAGTTGGTAACCACCAAGGCAGCGAGGACAGAAAGGTTCGTTCAAGGCTTGAGAAGCGGATTATGAGGTATAGTTCATGCTTTTGACCTTAAAACCTACGCCTCTTTGGACGAGAGGACTCAGTCATAGTAGGACTATGATTTATGTTCATTAGAGGATTCAGTGGTACTTAAGGAGTTAGATGTAACTACAGGGGCATAATGGTTATTGGCCGAGCTGTACTTACGAGCGATCTATGAAGAATTGTCATACTGTTGATTGGTTAAGATGGACACATACTATATCTGTAGTAAGGAGAGTCAGGTGTCGGTCTTTAATGGAGTGCCTGACAGTTAATGGATGGTGGATCCCTTGACTAAAGAGTTTAGTCAATTATTCATTTACCATTGGAGCTTCGAGCTACAAGTCCATAAGGTCCCCTTGGTAGCTCAATGGATTCAAGCTGAGGATCAGTTCTTGGTGTTGATTTGAATTGTTCAAATTGACAAGAGGTAATTCGATTATATATGATATGATCGATATGGTGTATGAGATACATCAAGTGGAGGATTAATGTAAATGAGATTTACATTAAATGCCATGGAATAGAAAAAGAGCTATGGTTTGTACGTTTCATGAGATGAAATGTTAAAACTATAGGTTATAAATATGTTATGGTAAGTTAATTATCATTTATATTTATATTAATATTAATTATTGGATAATTCTCTCTTTTTCTCTAATAACCAATTGAGTGGGAGATTATTGGTGATTTCATGGTAACTGTGAGATAAAAGGAAAAATATTTTCCTAATTTTAGTAATCATTTGCTAAGTTGTTGGTTTGAGATTTCCTATCTCGGAAATTACTCAAGATAGTTATCAAGTAAATCAGATTTACTAAACGACAGCTTGGAGTTAGCTAAATGATCGTGGAGTGTTCTTACACGATAGACACTCATCTAGACGGTCGCATAGCTTTTTCTAGACGGTCGCTTATCTTTTGTTAAACGATTGGGCATCGACCTATACGATAAGTTGCTTCATCTCCCACTTGCTCAATCGTTTACACGATTGTTCTTCTTCCAATTTTCTGCCTCAAACCAAGTTCACACAGAGCCCACCCTTTGGATTCTCACACCGAGAATATCGAGGTAACCTTCTTGGTGGTGTCATACTCAACTCGACACAGTCAAGGTTCTGTGGAGGCCGTTTGTGGTGTTCGGGGTGTTCCGTGACCTTGGCGATCGCTTAGTTCGAATTTGCTGTGATTGTACAGTGTAGTGGTCATGTTGGACGAACGTTCGTGTGTTGCTGTGTTGTTGTGATCAAGGAACTTGAAGATGAGTCTTCAAAGATTTGCTAATTCTTTCCCTTGATCAGGTAGTAAAGCATACTGTAATTTCTGTTTTATGCATAATCATATGTTTCCTTTTGTGACTATAATTGTGATGTTCATATACGATTGAAATTTGGAAAGGTCCTTCTGGTACTCATGAAAATCCTATGTCTGATTTCCTTCAATTGGTATCAAAGATAGGTTGTTTTGATATTCCAAATTTCAATTCATTTTTGAACTTCTTTTACAGTCTTGGTGGGTTTTCTACATTTATGTTTAATTGTTAAATGCTTGTGTGGATGGAGTTGATGGATGGTTACGGGTTTAATTGCCTTTGTTTAAAGCTTTCTTCAATTACAAAATGTTAATTTGTAAGGGCCCCTGTGTTTTTGGGCATAATTAACATGCAATCGAGTCTGTAATTCAAAGAGTTTGAGTTAATTAAGTCGTTCGTGATGAATTTTTGAAGCATGGAGATGAGGTTCTCAACAAGGAAGAAGACCAAGAGTTGGTTGTATCGTGTAGCCTCAAGTAAATGATCGTTGGGATTTATCTAAGCGATCGTGTAGATTTTTCTATACGATCGTGTAGTATTTACTAAACGATCGTTGGGATTTATGCTAAACGATGAGGTAAATCATTTACTCTATCGCGTAGCGTTTATGTCCGATCGCGTAGACGCTGGAGGTAGACAATCGTAGTGGGAGCATTTGATGCTTATCGTTTAGTAGAAGGCGCACGCTAGACGATCGTTTAACTTTGGGAGCGTTGGTAAATGATAGAGCAAAGCATTTGTTTTTTCGTGTAGACAATTACGAGGTGTTTAGTGCACGATAGTTGGAGACGCGTTGCTTCACCCGAATGGTTCAAGACCCGGTTCACCTACTTGAATCGGAGACTCCTTAATTTTGTAATAGTTAGTTTGTACTTTTGTGGATTTGAGGCAATTTTACCCGATTCATCAACATTTGTTTATTGTACATGTGATGTATGGTATATTTATGGGAAAATGTTTGACATATAGTTTAAAAACCCACCTTAGGTTGTGCAATCAATCATGCATCATGTATTATAAGTGTTATAATATAGCATGAAGAAATTACATGAAAGTATGCACATGCATCATGAAATATAAGAGTTATATTTTGTATGCTGTTGTGCTTGTTTCATTGTTGCTTTGTATGAGTATTATATAAAGAAGTAGCAATGAATGAACAATACATTGAGCATGACACTTAGGCTGTTTTATAATCATTATGAATGCCTTGCATGTGTTAGCTTTACATTATGGTTTTGGTTGTTTTCGTTTATAAGCGTTATAAAGGAAATTAGAACTAAAATCGATAAGAAAGAGTTGCATGCAGACCTAGGGTGAACTCAAGTTTTTTATTTAAAGGGTTTTAAAATTAGATTCAGATAGACCTAAGTTCAAATGGTTCTAAAGAGTTTAGTAACCTAGATTAATCTTTTAAAATCGATTTAATAGGATTAAATTGATTGACACAAAAGATTAAATTTGTTTTAAATCTATCTATACGGGACCTTTTGTCTAAGGCGGGTTCTATGTAGGCTGAGGTTCTTAAGCTGACGGAAACGGAACACTCCTGTCTGGGAACCTACCTGGGAAGGTGAATTAGATAGATTTTCTACAAACATGCGACAATTTGGTCAAAGACTCCGTTAAAGAGTTTAATGGATGATGATCAAAAGTTGTTTAACTATCCAAGGTAAAAGTTACTCTTGGGCAAACCTAAAAGTCACTTAGTTAAAATCCTTAGCCCTATTTTTTCTAAGTAAACTAAACCATAGGTTATAAAATACTCAGTGGGAGGAAGAGATGTATCATATGTTTATGATTCCACTCACGTTTCTCCCTGAATGTTCACACCGTGAGATTCATGCTTGGCCTCGTGGTGCCATGGGAGCATCCCCGTTCGGATAGTGTTTGCATGAGTCAATATCAAGGTGGACGAGAGAGGGTTTATAGTAAGTGGGTGAAGGGTGTGTGTCAACACGTCCTACGGTCTCTATCATTGGTTCACACCGTGAGATCATTCTGTACTCCCTCGTGGTGCCTTGGGGGTCCCCCTTCGGATGGGTTTTGTGTAATTAGTCACTATCAAGATGAACTCCAAAAATGGATAGGGTCACTTTAGGTTTTGCCCTAATTGGATTTTTTCCCTTCAGATTGGCGGCATGGGGCGGATCTCTAGAACCTAAAATGGCGGGTCACACTTACGGGAGATTATTAAGTAAGTTAATGATCTCTTGACCAACTAAATGATGGCTAGTCGTTATAGGAACAAGAGTTGTTCTGGTATTAATGACTGCTTGAGAACTTCTTAATTCAGAAGAGGGATAATTGACCTCCCTTCGGCGACTTTTGTCCTAAAACTTTGAAGCGTCATTGCGAAACTAGATGTCACACAGAGTTCATATTAGTTTTGCTAAAACCTTATTGGATGTTGTTTGTGCCCTAAAGTATCGTGTCGTGTAGTTTATAAACAACTTTGTACGAACATTTGTGATGTATAATATATATGATATTTACTTCACTTCTTGACTTTGCACATTTAGATTTCTTTTTTCTTTTTACCACAAACCAATAAATTTAATATCCCTGGTTGTCTTTATGTAACTTAAGCATGTATGTAGTGACATACAAGTGAATCATGTCTTAAATGACAACCAAAATAGTCTGTATTATATGGATATAGGGGGGAAACCTTATCCTGGTAACACTACGGACGTGGCCCGCTTTGTGAAATTGTTACAAATGTTGTGACTTGCCATAGATGGTTTAATCCTGATCATTCGTGTAGTGGACATGCGAGCGGGGGCGTCCTATACAAAGAGTTTATATAAGACCTGACCTCGAAATGTTAATGTCTTGTCATATAACTCTGTTCATGACTGAGACTTCACTTCACTAGGATGATGACCATAGGTAACATGACCTCAATCCTGAGTGAGTTCGGAACTCTTGCCATTGAGGGCGGTCCTTTGATTTGCATGGGTGCGAGTGGCTAGAGTGCCGACTCAAACCTACCATTTTAGGGATTCGTCTGATTTGGGAGTTGGGAACTCAGCATCACAAGATGGAGTTCGCTCCTTCCCCAAAGTAAGGGTAAGTAGATAGATTGCTCTCTTAAGGGCTGATCCCGGGGCTTGAACAATGTGGTGCCACACACCTTCTCATGGCTCGAGAGGTGTTCACATATAGTAGGACTATGTTGTATTATTCACTAGAGGGATCAGTGGTACTTAAGGAGGAAGATGTAATTATAGGGGCAAAACGATAAATTGGCCCGCTGTAATTACGAGCATCTGTGAAGGGTCATCGTATTGATGATTGGTTATATCTAATGGACATAGAAATATATCTATGGCAAGAAGAGTTCGACTGTCAGTCTTTAGTGGAATGTCTGGCAGATATCGTGACTAAAGAGTTTAGTCAGCTATTCACGTACCGTTGGAGTTTCAAGCCTTAGATTCATAAGGTCCCCTTGATAGCTTAGATACAAGTTGAGAGTCAAGTTTTGGGTCAGTTTGAAATGTTCAAATTGACAAGAGAGAGTTCGATTATATATAATATAATTGAACTAGTTAATTATATATAATATAATTAATTTTGTGTATGAGATACATTAATTTGGAAGAAATTGGATATAAATATGATTTATATCTAGTGGAGGAAAAATACTATAATTAATATATGATATTGATTAATATGTTATAAATATGATGAGATCACATTCATTGGACGGTTAAAAGGGAAATGGAATGGCGTCTCTTCTGTTCTAATAACGGATGAGTGTGTTGAAAGATCACTTTGAGATGCATAAATAGCTCACGGTGTGTTAAGCATGAGATGCATGGACATTGTGTTCCACCTCAAGAGTTGGGGGAACCTCGACGCAATGGGAGGGTTAAGAACCCGTCTGATCGGTATCTGGGTTTCATGGAAATTGTAGCTATGGTGATAGATGGCGACGTTGAGGATCCATTGTTCTATAAAAAGGCAATGGAGAATGTTGACCGGGATGAATGGGTCAAAGCCATGAATCTCGAGATGGAGTCGATGTACTTCAACTCGGTATGTGATCTTGTAGATCAGCCTGATGGGGTAAGACCTATAGGTTGTAAATGGATCTACAAGCGCAAATAGAGTGCTGATGGGAAGGTGCAAACTTTCAAGGCTCGACTTGTAGCAAAAGGGTTATACCCAGGTGGAAGGAATCAACTATGAGGAGACTTTCTCACCTATTTCCATGTTAAAGTCGATCTGCATCCTCCTGTCCATTGCAGCTTATTATAATTATGAGATTTGGTAAATGGACGTCAAGTCGACTTTTCTGAATGGCAATCTTGAGGAGACCATTTACATGGTGCAACCTGAAGGATTCATTGCCCAAGGTCAAGAGCAAAAAGTTTGAAAATTGAATCAGTACATTTATGGGCTGAAGCAGGTGTCTTGATCTTGGAATATTTGGTTTGATGCAGCGATCAAATCGTATGGCTTTGATCAAAATGTTGATGAACTTTGTGTTTATAAAAGAATAGTCAACGATTTAGTAGCTTTCTTAGTATTGTATATAGACGATATACTATTCATTGGGAATGATGTAGGTCTACTGACTGCAGTTAAGAACTAGCTAGAGACCCAATTCCAAATGAAAGATTTGGGAGAGGCTCAGTTTGTTCTAGGTATACAGATCTTTCGGGATCATAAGAACAAAGTGCTAGCGCTATCTCATGCATCGTATATTGACAAAATCTTGCTCAAATACTCGATGCAGAACTCCAAAAGGGGCCTACTACCATTCAGGCATGGAGTCACTTTGTCTAAGGACATGTGTCCTAAGACGCCTCAAGAGGTTGTAGACATGAAATGGGTCCCATATGCATTTGTCGTTGGCAGTTTAATGTATACGATGCTCTGCACTACGCTGGATATCTGTTATGTTGTAGGAATAGTCAGTAGGTATTAGTCTAACCCAGGCTAGGGTCACTGGACCACAGTTAAGAACATCCTCAAGTATCTTCGGAGAACGAGGGACTACATGCTCGTGTATGGGTCTAGGGATTTGATCCTTCCTAAATACACGGATTCTGACTTTTGGACTGATAAGGACTCTCGAAAGTCCACTTTAGGGTCAGTATTTACTCTTAATGAAGAAGCTGTAGTGTGACGGAGCACTAAGCAAGGGTGCATTGCCGACTTCACGATGAAGGTCGAGTATGTAGCGGCTTGCAAAGCTACTAAAGAGGCCGTCTGGCTCAGAAAGTTCTTGACAGAGCTGGAAGTTGTTCCAGATACGTCTAGACCCATCATTCTCTATTGTGACAATAGTGGTGCTGTGGCGAACTCCAAAGAGCTCAGGAGTCATCTGCAAACACATAGAGCGGAAGTATTATCATCTGAACCAAAAGATAGTGCATCGAGGAGACGTAATCATCACGAAGATCGCCTCGGAGAAAAACATTGCTGATCCGTTTACGAAGGCTCTCACGGCTACAGTGTTTGAGGGTTACCTTCAGAGCATGGATCTACGGGACCACTCGCAGTTGGACTAGGGAAAGTGGGAGATTTTGTTGCACTGGATTTTTATGCGCTAGTTTATTGTTTTGTACCTGTTTACTTGTACTCCCCACTTCGTTTTAGGACAAGTGGGAGATTGTTGGGGTTTATACCCTAAAATCTCGTGTCCTGTAGTTTGTAAACAACTTTGTACGAACATTTGTGATGTATAATTGAATATAACTGGTAGAAATACAAGTTATTACAACTTAAATTAGTAAAACAATGAGAGAAAGCGATGGGAAAATAGGCAATATCATGTCCGAAAGCGTCAAACTAAAAGGAATTGCGATCGCTAATGCTCATCCCATAAAAGCAATTAATTTACCTATTTTGTGCAGGTACAATGCGATGGCGCACATGAAATTGCGATCCAAGGGCACAATGCGACAGCGCACTTGAAGTTGTGATCGCAAGTCATGCGATCGTGAGAAATCTCTTAAAAAGGTGATCACATAAAGACCTCACATCAAGGTGACAACATAATAAATCATGATGGGATGTAAAGCTGATAATGGTCGATTCCGAATTCAGTTGACAAGCCATTAAAATCCACATTGTAGCAAGTACATTGAACTTTAGGTGACTTTTAAAAGGCGCAACAGAGTAGGGAAATTAATGCCGCCTATCATTGCAATCATTTGTAAGAAAAGTTGCTTCACCATGAAATCTATAAATACGGAATGCCACCAGTGAGAGAGTCATTCATCCATACACGCACATACATATACATATACATAAAGGACGGAGAGAGCAAGGAGATGAGGCGGAGAGAGAAATCGCTCCTAGACAGATTGAGAGACTGTCGGACAGCAATACAAAGGAGAGAAGACCAACACTTGTGAGAGCAAGAATCCACAACTAGAACAGAATTGAAGTGATAAGGAGTAGTGTAAAAGGTCACGGGAAGCAAGACATGCTTATCGGGCTTGTTATCTCTCAAATCCATTTGTTAATTTTTATTCAACACTTTATTTGCAGAAAATGAAAACTTCATTTCGATTTATGTTCAATCTCTCCACACCATGCATGAGTAGCTAAATTTCTGAATGGGTTGAGAAGTACTTAGCTAGCATGACTTAAGATATGCATTTTATGCGATCATCTTGTCTTTTGTATGCATCATTCACCTTGGACATACTTGAGAGAGTAATCTAAAGATAGAATCTAGGCTTGAGAGAGTCGGATTAGATCGCATAAGCAAGAGTAGAAACTTAGATATAAGTTCTATCTGCTATTTACACATCGTATGCGCCCTAGAAATAAGAATGGTGGTATGCGGTCACCTTGTTTTATGTGTGCGTCATTCATCATTTGGACATACTTGAGAGAGTAGTCTAAAGATAGAATCTAGACTTGAGAGAGTCAGATTAGATCGCATAAGCAAGAGTAGAAACTTAGAAATAAGTTCTATCAACTGTGTCGCATATACATCGCATGCGTCCTAGAAATAGGAATTGTGGCATTCTGCATTGAGAAATGTAGTACTGATATTTGTGTATAGCATGATCGCATAACTTGTGCTCAATCTTGGGAAATGTTAGCTAGACCCCTTCTCAACCCCTTCATCGCATACTTATTGTAACTCTACACTTTCATCACTCTGCGTTCAACTCCATCGCATAGGAAAAATCTAAATCAAAACACTATCCACTTCTTTTTCACTACTGCAATAGAATCAAAGAGTCTATCGCATATCTATCTAGTAGACCCTGTGTTCGACCCTGGTCTTACCAGGTACCTAAGAAGGCATATACTTGGGCTTTGTTACGAAAACTTGCATGATCATCGCATAACATACATCATCGCATACTCACACCATCGCATCATAATTCTACGCATCAATAATATATATGATATTTACTTCACTTCTTGACATTGCACATTTAGATTTTTTTTAATTTTTACCACAAACCAATAAACTTAATATCCTTGGTTGTCTTTATGTAACTTAAGCATGTATGTAGTGACATACAAGTGGATCATGTCTTAAATGACAACCAAAATAGTCTGTAGTATATGGATATAGGAGGGAACTTTATCCTGGTAACACTACGGATGCGGCCTGCATTGTGGAATTGTTACAAATGTTGTAACTTGTCACAAATGGTCTGATCCTGATCATTCGTGTAGTGGACATGCGAGCGAAGTCATCCTATACAAAGAGTTTGTATAAGACCTTATCTCGAAGTGTTAATGTCTTGTAATATAACTCCGTTCATGACTGAAACTTCACTTCACTAGGATGACCATAGATAACATGACTTCAATCCTGAGTGAGTTAACTACAAAAATAGACAATTGAACGCATAATAACGCCTAATAATGGTTTAGCCGAAATTCTCAATGTTGAACGCCGCAAGCTCAGTTTCTCATGAATTTCTAACATAATTTTCGCATATTCTGCTTAACAGCCCTCGTAATTCTAAATAAAAGGCCTAAGATGATATGCATTTCTGCATGTCATCATTCATCCCAGTCCATTAATCCATGGTTTTATACATGTGATGTATGTTTTTTTGTCATATGGTTTGCACATATAGATAAATCCCACCTTAGGTCATGCATATTCTCTTTATTATAAGTGTAATGATTTAGTGAAACATGATTTAATTTACATAAGTGCATGCTCATGCATCATATAATATAAGGGTTATATTTATATATGTTTTATTTATTTAACGTAATATTTATAAGCGTTATAAATACTTCGTTATGTGGCATGAATGTTTTAGTTGTTTATTTTATAAATGGTTATAAAATGAAATTAGAACTAAAATAATTAGTAAAAGATTAATACGTAGCAAATCTATCTATAATAGACCTTTTGTCTAAGGCAGGTTCTATCTAGGCTGGGGTATTTAAGATGACGGCAGCGGAACACCCCTACCTGGGAACCTACCTGGAAAGATGATTTAGATAGATTTGATTTATGCATACAAGTCAAGGCCAATCCATTAAAGAGTTTAATGTGACTACTTGGATTTGATTTTTTTTTTTTTTTTTTTTTTTAAATTTCAAAGACAAAAGTTGTTTTTGAGCAAACTTTTAAAAAATGACTTAGATCATTATCAGTAGTCGAATAGTCTAGGTTAATAAACCCCTAGGTAGAACATTCAGTGGGAGGTACTTGGGGCATTTGATGCTTCATTTTCACCTCTCGCATTTCTTCCTCATAGTCCACACCGTGAGATCTACCCTATGCCTCGAGGCACCTTTGGCATGTCCTCCTAACCGATGGTATTTGGGTAGGTCAATATCAAGGTGGATGGAGAGTGTGTTCATAGTAAGTGGGAGCAGGAATTGCAACAACATATCCCTCAATCTCCCTTGTTGGATTGAATAAAGTTACTACGCATAGCCTCGTGGCACCCTGGGTGTGTCCCCCTATAGGATGGTTATTTTGCGCGTTTCTTTATTTGATCTCCTGTAAAAGGATAAGGTTATTTTGTGCATTTCTTTATTTGATCCCCTGTAGATGTCACACGGGATTCATATTAGTTTTGCTAAAACCTCATTGGAAGTTGTTTGTTTTACAACGGGTATTTGATTAAAACCTAACATAGGTCAATGTGTTTTTCTTTTCAGCAACTCGTTAGCATTTCCATTTAGTGATTTTAATATGACCGATTACATACAGTGGAAAGAGTCGTGTAAAACATATTTCGTGGCAAACAACCTCGAATTTGTCATGGTTGAGGAGTGTCCTCAAGTCCCAACCCTCAATGCACCGCGAAGTGTTCGCAATGCAGGTATGGATGAAGGCTAATTTATTGGCCCAACTTCATATTTTGGCTAATATACCTGATGTTTTGGTCAGTTAAGAACATGGTCATTGCACGCAAGATCATGGACTCGTTGCAAGATTTGTTTGAACGTCAATTCTTACTTTTCGAGCACAAAGGGATGAATGACGAAACCAGTAGTGTCATTTGTTCTGACAATGATCCCACTATTCTCCAAAAGAGGAGGAAATACAGTAAATCTAATTTATTTGGTCTTGGAGACGTTTTTGGTAGAGAATGATGATTTTGCTTGGATCCTTGATTTGGGTGCTACCAATTATGTCAATTTCTCTTACCAAGGATTTATTTCCTGGTAGAGAATGATGATTCTGCTTGGATCATTGATTTGGGTGCTACCAATTATGTCAATTTCTCTTACCAAGGATTTAGTTCCTGGCAAACGTTGCCACGGAGAGAGATGACTCTTAGAGTCGGCACTGGTGAGGTTGTTTCAGCTGTTGCTGTAGGCAGGCTGAAGATATTTATTGACAAGAAACATTATCTGTTATTGGATAATGTTTTCGTAGTTCCTTCTATTAAGATGAACTTAATCTCGGTTTCTTATCTCATTGAACAAGGGTATACCGTCTTCTTTTCTGAGAATAAAGTGTTTATTTTCAAGAATGGAATGGAGATTGGTTATGGTTCAATGGAAAGTAACTTATATGTACTAAGGTTGTTCGTCATAAAAGCCTTATTTAATACTGAAACGTTCAGTACGACAATAACAGCTAAAAGACCAAAGGTATCTCCTAAGGAAAATGCCCATCTTTGGCATCTAAGGTTAGGTCATATCAACATCAATGGGATTGAGAAGTTGGTAAAAAGTGGTCTTCTAAAAAGTTTAGAAGAAAACTCCTTGTCGGTATGTGAATCATGCCTCGAAGGCAAGATGACCAAACGATTTTTTACTAGAAGAGGTTATAGAGCCAAGGAAGCATTGGAGCTTGTACATTCAGACCCTCTGGTCCGATGAATGTTAAAGCTTGAGGTGGGTATGAATATTTCATCTCTTTCATAGATGATTATTCAAGGTACAGGTATCTCTACATAATGCAACGTAAGTTTGAAGCTCTTGAAAAGTTCAAAGAGTATAAGGCTGAAGTTGAAAACTTGTTAGGCAGGAAGATAAAAACACTAAGATTTGATCGTGGTGGAGAGTATATGAACCTCAAATTCCAGAACTATATGATAGAACATGGGATTGCGTCTTAACTCTCGTCGGCCCCAGGTACACCTCAGTAGAATGGTGTATCAGAAAAGAGAAATAGAACCTTGTTGGAAATGGTTCGGTCTATGATGAGTTATGCTCATCTTCCAGACTCGTTTTGGGATTTTGCATTGGAGACTGAATGTTATATCCTGAACAACGTTCCCTAGAAAAGTATTTTTGAAATACCTTTTGAGCTGTGGAGAGGTCTTCAAGGTAGTTTACGCCACTTCAGGATTTGGGACTGCTCGGCACATGTGCTTGTGACTAACCAAAAGAAGTTGGAACCGTGTTCGAAAGTTTTCCTCTTTGTAGGATACCCTGAGGAAACGAGAGGTGGATACTTCTATGATCCAAGTTAGAATAAAGTGTTTGTTTCTACAAATGCTATCTTCTTGGAAGAAGACCACATCCGAGATCATAAGCCACAAGTAAGCTTGTTTTGAGTGAGATTTCTAATGAGACTGAGACTGCTGAGGGTTCAACAAGAGTTGTTGAACAGACTAACAAATCAACAAGAGTTTTTGAGGTCGGTACATCTAGTCAACCAGCTCAAGAGTTGAGACTGCCTCGACGTAGTGGGGGGGAGGGGGGTTATGAACCCATCGGATCACTACATGGGTTTGACTGAAGCCCAAAATGTCATTTCTAATGATGGGATCAAGGATCCATTGTCTTTTAAGAAAGCAATGGAGGATGTTGACAAAGATGAATGGGTTAAGGCCATGAACCAGGAAATGGAGTCTATAAACTTCAATAACATCTGGGAGCTTGTTGATCTTCCTGAAGGGGTAAGATCTATTGGGTGTAAGTGGATCTATAAGCGAAAAATAGGTGTAGATGGAAAGAGGCAAACCTTTAAAGCTCGACTCGTGGCAAAGGGTTATACCCAGGTTGAAGGAGTTGGCTATGAGGAAACTTTCTCACCTGTTGTCATGCTCAAGTCTATTAAGATACTCCTGTCCATAGCCACATTTTATGATTATGAAATATGGAAAATGGACGTCAAGATTGCCTTTCTTAATGGTAATCTTGATGAGACCATCTATATGACTCAACCAGAGGGGTTCATAATTTCGGATCTAGAGCAAAAAGTTTGCAAGCTTAATAGGTCCATTTATGGGCTGAAACAAGCATCTAGATAATAGAACATTAAATTTGACACTGCAGTCAAGTCATTTCGTTTTTATCAGAACGTTGATGAGCCTTGTGTCTACAAGAAAATCATCAATAGCTTAGTAGCTTTCCTGGTACTGTATGTGGATGATATCCTACCCATTGGGAATGATGTAGGGTATCTGACTGACATTAAGAAATGGCTAGCTGCCCAGTTCCAAATGAAAGATTTGGGTGAGGCACAGTATGTTCTAGGGATCCAGATCATTCGAGATCGTAAAAATAAAAGATTAGCCTTGTCTCAGGCATCGTACATCGATCAAATGTTGATCAGATACAAAATGTAGGATTCCAAGAGGGGTTTGTTACCCTTCAGGCATAGAATCATTTTGTCTAAGGATCAATGTCCTAAGACACCTCAAGAAGTTGAGGAAATGAGATAGATTCCCTATGTTTCAACTGTCGTAAGCTTAATGTATGCAATGTTGTGTACCAGACCCGACATTTCCTATCCAGTAGGGATTGTCAGTCGGTATCAGCCCAATCCAAGATTTGATCACTAGATGGCGGTCAAGATGATCCTTAAGTATCTTCGGAGAACGAGGGACTACATGCTCGTGTATGGAGATAAGGATATGATCCTTACAGTATACACGGGCTCTGACTTTCAGACCGATAGAGATTCTCGCAAATCAACATTGGGGTCAGTGTTCACTCTGAATGGAGCGGTTGTAGTGTGGCGAAGCATTAAGCAAGGATGAACGCAAACTCTACTATGAAAACCAAATACGTAGCCGCTTGTGAAGCAACTAAGGAGGCTGTTTGGCTTAAAAAATTCCTTTCAAATTTGGAAGTTGTTCCAAATATGGATTTGCCAATCACTCTCTATTGTGATAATAGTGGGACTGTGGCAAATTTGAAAGAGCATCGGAGTCATCGTTGAGGTAAGCATATCGAGCAAAAATATTTGATCATGGAGATAGTGCATCGCGGTGATGTAATAGTCACGAAGATCACGTTGGAGCACAACATTGTTGATCCCTTTACAAAGGCTCTCACGACTAAAGTGTTCGAGGATCATCTGGAGAGTCTAGGTTTGCGGTACATGCGACATCTTGTCTAGGGCAAGTTGGAGATGATACTAGGGTATGCCCTAGTTTATTGTGTATTGTACATGTTTTCTCTTGTATTGTACATTAGTCTCCTGAGGCATTAGGACAAGTGGGAGATTATTGGGATTGGTATCCTAATTCTCCCGGAGTCTCATTTTTTGTAATTATACATATGATTTTATGAATAAAATAATTGTTATTTCATTCTGGCATTTACTCATATCCAATAAAAAAAAAACTTCATCGTTATCTTATGTAAACTTAAGCATGTATATGAGATATACAAGTGGATCATGCCTTAAGTGATAACCTAAATAGGTTTATAGTATAAGGATTAAGGTGGGATACCTGATCCTGGTGACACCACGGATACTGCCATCTTTGTAGACGTTTGCAAGTGTTGTAAACTACTAAAGATGGTAGATCCTGACCATTCATGTGGAGGCATGCGAGCGGGGGTGTCCTATACAAAGAGTTTGTATAAGACTGGACCACGAGATGACTAGACTCTGTATATAACATCGTTGATACTGGAGACTTACATCTCATCTAAAAGAACAAAGTGACACGATCTCAATTCTGAGTGTTTTGGGAATTCCTGAGACTTCACTCCTTCCCCGAAGCAGGGGTAAGTAGATAGATTGCTCCCTTAAGGGCTGATTCCGGGGCTTGAACATAGTGGCCACAACTTCTCTTTAGAAGAGAGAACTCAGTCATAGTAGGACTATGAAATATGTTTATTAGAGGATTCAGTGGTACTTAAGGAGTTAGATGTAAGTATAGGGATATAATGGTTATTGGCCGAGTTGTACTCATGAACGATCTGTGAAGGGTTGTCACATTGTTGATTGGTTAAAATGGACACATAATATATCTGTAGTAAGGAGAGTCAGCTGTTGGTCTTTAGTGGAGTGCCTGGCAATTAACGGATGGTGGATCCCTTGACTAAAGAGTTTAGTCAATTATTCATTTACCATTGGAGCTTCGAGCTACAAGTCCATAAGGTCCCCTTGGTAGCTCAATGGATTCAAGCTGAGGATCAGTTTTTGGTGTTGATTTAAATTGTTCAAATTGACAAGAGGTAATTCGATTATATATGATATGATTGGTATGGTGTATGAGATACATCAAGTGGAGGATTAATATAAATGAGATTTACATTAAATGCCATGGAATAGAAAAAGAGTTATGGTTTGTATGTTTCATGAGATGAAATATTAAAACTATAGGTTATAAATATATTACGATAAGTTCGTTATCATTTATATTTATATTAATATTAATTATTGGATAATTATCTCTTTTTCTCTAATAACCAATTGAGTATGAGGTTATTGGTGGTTTCATGGTAACCGTGAGATAAAAGGAAAAATATTTTCCTAATTTTAGTAATTTTTTGCTAAGTTGTTGATTTGAGATTTCCTTTCTCGGAAATTACTCACAGATAGTTGTCAAGTAAATCAGATTTACTAAACAACAACTTGAAGTTAGCTAAACGATCGTGGAATGTTCTTACACGATAGACCTCAGCTAGACGATGAGCTAGATGATCGCAAACCTTTTGCTAGACGATCGCTTATTTTTTGTTAAACGATTAGGCATCGACCTATACGATAGGCTGCTTCATCTTCCACTTACTCAATCGTTTACATGATTGTTCTTCCTCCGGTTTTCTGCTTCAACCTGGATTCTCAGACCAAGAATACCGAGGTAACCTTCTTGGTGGTGTCATACTCAACTCGACATAGTCAAGGTTCTGTGGAGGTCGTTCGTGGTGTTCGGGGTGTCCGTGACCTTGGTAATCGCTTAGTTCGAATTCGCTGTGATCGTGCAGTGTAGCAGTTGTGTTAGACGAAAGTTCGTGTGTTGCTGTGTTGTTGTGATCAAGCGTTCGTGATCAAGGAACTTAAAGATGAGTCTTCAAAGGTTTGTTAATTCATTCCCTTGATCATGTAGTAAAACATGTTGTAATTTCTGTTTTATGCATAACTGTATGTTTCTGTTTGTAACTGTAATTGTGATGTTCATATACGACTGAAATTTTGAAAGATCCTTCTGTTGCTCATGGAAATCCTTGTGTCCGATTTTCTTCAACTTTTTCATTTGAAACATGGGTCATGCGATCAACATTCATTTAAAGCATGTGCCCAATAAACATATTATAAAAACGTCATGTAAACTGCCTATGCGATAAAAATATAATAAAAACTATCTTTGGAAAAACATTTATTAAAACTTGTCACTCACTATCTTAGCTACTTATCCAAAGGGTCCGTAAGTCTCTCTCGCTTACGTCTGTCCTGTAATAAAAAGAGGTCCCTTGGTTAATATCATTAGCTCCCTTTTGAGCTTAACATAATACTTAACTTAACATTATCGCATATTTTCATCGCATCATTATTGAGTTCATTGCATCCCTTTTACTTAGCTATCTTAACTCTTTCCTAGCTAGAGACTGTCTGCCCTTTCTATAGGTGCTCTATGGTCGCAAAGACACACCCTTCTATGCCTATGCGTCCAACAACCCTCGCGTGCCTTACTTCACGCCTATGTACGTCATTGCTGTTGGGGTTGATGCCCTAAATCTCGTGGGTCTTGTAGTTTGTAATTATAAAGTACAAAAAATTTATTTATTGAATAAAATCTTAGGTGTTTTATTCGAAATTTAGTAGCATTAACTCACAAGACCAATAAACTAACATCCAAGGTTATCTTCTGTAGCTTAAACATGTATATAGAGACATATAGGTAGATCATGTTTAAGTGATAACTTAAATGATCTATAGTAGATGGATAAGGTTAGGTACCTTATCCTGGTGACACTACAAATACGGTCTGCTTTGTAGATGTTACAATTGTTGTAAAGTTCTACAAATGATCTGATCCTAATCATTCATGTAAAGACATGTGAGTAGGGGAGTTCTATACAAAAGGGTGTGTATAAGATCGGACCATGAAATGATTAATCTTATTATATAACGCTATTAATAGTAGAGACTTACATTTCACCAGGATGACCGTAGGTGACATGACTTTAATCATGAGTGAGTTGTGAACTTCTTCAAGCGGCTCTTTGATTTGCATGAGTGAGAGTGGCCAGATCGCGAACTCAATATGCCTACCATTTTGAGGATTCTTCTGATTGTGGAGCTGGGAACATAGCTACACAAGATGAAATTCACTCCTTCTCTTATGTCAGAGTAAATAGATAAATTGCTCCCTTAAGAGCTGATTTTGGGGCTTAAACAATATTGCGCCACACCCTCTCTTGGCCCGAGAGGGGTTTAGTCATAGTTGGACTATGACTTATTGTTCATTAGAGGGATCAGTAGTACTTGAGAAGTTAGTTTTAACTACAGGGGTAAAACGATAATTTTGACCCAGTTGTACTTACGAGCAATTTGTGAAGGATCATTGCATTGTTGACTAGTTATATCCAATGGACACAGAAATATATCTGTAGTGCAAAGAGTGCACATGCCAGTCTATAGTGGAGTGATCGACAATTAATAGATGTTGAATAATTTATTAAAGGAGTTTAAATAATTATTCAAGTATCATTGAAGCTTCAATCTACAGGTCCATAAGGTCATCCGTAGCTCGACAGGGATTATTGAGAATTAATTTTAGATTAATTTGAATTGTTCAAATTAATTGAGGGAATTAATTACATGTGATATAATTAATCTAAATTAATTATATGTGATATAATTAATTTAATGTATTTGAAATATGTGATATAATTAATATAATGTATTTTATATTATAATATATTTGATACATTATATTATAAAGTTTATTTTGAGAGGAATTAAATATTTGAATATGATTCAAATACTAATTATATGGATGAGATTTATATAATTAAATTTAGTATGAATTGGATTTATATTAAATACCATGCATTATTGAGAGAAATATAAAAACTATAGGTTATGTGTTATATTTGATATATATTATATATAATAAGTTAGTTATTATATATATATTTATTAAATTAAATCTATTTTAATTTAATTTTAAAATTAAAGGGAGGAAGTTACAACTTCCCTCCCCTTAATTTTCTATTAGAAAATCGTGGTGTGTGGGTAGTGGTTTTACGTTTGCTTCATCTTCTTCCCTAAGGAAGATTACAGAAGATCTGTGAGATTTTCCTTGAAGCACTCCCGTACATTATGATTAATACAAACACCTTAGATACAAACACCTTACATTATGACTAATACAAACACCTTAGATTTTCCTAGTGCTATCATCATAAACACAGAATATTTTCTCATTTAATCTTTACATACATACATGCTAAGCCTTCCGTACATTATGACTAATTCAAACACCTTAGATACATGCTTACAAAAGCTTAAACACACAATTAGAAGAGCTTAAACATTATTAACTAGTAAAACAAGTTTAGGGTTTTATATAACCCAACCGACATAGTACTTGTACTATCAATCTCCAAGTCAAATGTTCAATTCCACCGAACCCCACATATTAAATAAAAAAAAAACTATTGTTTAGAAATTATTTCAAATTCTTAAACTTTGAATTTCTGCCCATACTATATATACTAAAGAAAATAGAATTGATTATTTCTATTTGATATTTCCAAGCTATACACTGAACAACTTCTTATAACCTTCTATTGAAAAAATTTTTAAAAAAAAAAAATCTAATAACTTTGAGTGTTCAAATGATCCAACAATTGGATATTTTAGTCTAACAGGAATAACAAATTTTAACTTTTCATTTGTAAATATAGCAAATCAAATCTTCATTTATAAAAATAGAAAAATGAATTAAAAATAAAAAAATAAACAAATTTATAAAAGTCTAAACTACCCCTAACCAAACAAATGAGATTGCAATTGACTTATTAAGAAATATTCATAATTACACTGTAATTAAAACAAACATCTAGAGACTATCAGTTGGTCATGCTCTAAGCACCGCACCGACTTCTTTTTCAACCAAGTTGCCGCCATTTTCTTCTCAGAAATCGGCTCCTCCACCAACAGTGTGACATATCCGACTTGAATTCTATCTTCATCCCTTGCTCCGTTGGACGTGGCTCCCTCCCCTTCCACCAATACTACACAATCAGCTTCTACTTCGACTTCTTCTCCACCTTCTTCATTTATTGCTCCTTCGGAGCCACTAGTGATCACTCCAATTCCGTCTTCTTCTATCTCAACTTGCATGACATAGGCTCCGTCGCCAACCTCAACTCCAAACAATAGTGTTGTCATGAATAGAATCAGTCTCTGAATCTATCGTTGCAACCATAATTTTCTCCACCTTACTAATCTAAATGCGATTGGTATGTCTTCATTCTTCGCTCTAAATTTTTCGAACTAATTAAAAAAAAATCTGATATTTTATTGAATAAAACTTTCAAACTAATTAAAAAAAGAACCAAAATGTGAAAACATAAATTAGTTGAGAAAATATTTAAAAAATCAAAAGAAATTAAAAAAAAATACTACTTGGAAAAAATTGGTTTAGTTTTGATATTTGAAAAAAAAAAATAACAATATGATTTGATGATTTAAAACAGAGAAGATATTTTAGGAGAAAATAAATATGTATGATAAAAGAAACGTGCAAAGGAAAAAAAATAGTTATACTGTAATTCGAATGAGGGTTTTTGTAGTCATAAAAGATCTTTTGAAAGTTTTTGGCAATACTTCTGATGAGATATTTACGTGATCTACAAATACACAGTAATTAGTCTCCAAACTACGCAACAAATACACTACAATTGAAAATCAATTAATCAAACCATCTAAATCGCTTTTGAACTTGCCCAAAAGTATGTAACAATATTCTTTTTTGTTATAGACTCAAAATATCAGTTTGGAAAGTGAGGGTTGGACGGATAAAAACTTTATCTAAATAATTAGATTCATGAAGAAAGAAACCGATTTAGATTGGAGTATGAAAATCCCAATTAAAAATCGTCAATTGAAATTACTAACCAATTATGATGTGGTGTTGATGTCAATCATGGAGATCTCATGAACAGTAGAGAAACAAATAATATTCGACGATGGTACATCCTTCCTTGATTGAAGAGGTGAGTTTAAAACCCCAAGGCAAACTGGTTAATACGAACATTGTCCATATGTTTGGTGGCTTGATAGGAATCACTTTGGAAATAAGAGACTGCAATTTGAACTCTTGGTTGATGGTCGACTAAGTCAAGCCTTTTTCATCTATGCACCAATGGATTTGATCGATTAAGTCAAATCTCCAAAGTAGACTTGTCGTCGATTGAAAACAAAATATAAAATTAGTAAAAAAAGATAAAAAAAAATTGAAAATGACGTATTCGAAGTAACAGAAACTTCGATAAATCAGAAGTCATGAAAGTGGTTAATTTCATCCCACTTACCATTGAACAGAACTCTTAATTGTTCAGAAGAAAGTTAGGGATACATATTGTATTATACTATTTTATGTTTGAAACAAAAGAATAATAAATATAACATTCAGAATAATTTAAAACTCATGAATCTTGATTAATATTAATAGAAAGTATAGTAAAAAGAACAAATCTCAATTAGGATAATTAATATAATATGATATTTTAAATTTCAAAACAAGATTTGAAAATTAGTTGATGTACAATATTCGAAAATTCAAAACAACTATTAAACCTGATTTGAAGATTCAAAATAACTATTAAATCACAAGATTTATGACAAATTATCCATTTGAATTTGATTATATCTTATTTGACGTTGAAAATCTACTGAGATATATAGTTGAACAATAATTACAGTCTCATTAATAATGATGTTGGATTAATCACACTACAATTAAAAAGGACGATGAAGGCATTTTAGGATTTTAGAAAATTGCATTCACGTGACATTCGTGTGTTTTGCTATAATTCAAAAGAATCACGTCTTTTGCTATTTTTCCAAATGATAGTGTAATTACTGTTATATAACTGATTATTCCTTTTATTTTGGATTTGGGTTGGGTTAGTTTTATTTTTGGGTTGGGTTGAGTTGAATTTATTCTATATTTGTTGGGTTAGGTTGGTTATTGGGTTGAATAATTATTTTTCGGATTGACCCAACCCAACCCAACCCAACTTGAATTATATGTATATTAATAAAATATATTTATTTTGGAAGTGATGAATTTATGAATTTTGTAATGTGTTTCTTTTAGGAATGTTTATCTTTATTTAAAGTTTGTAATATATATAATGGATATTTGATATTTGATATTTGATATTTGAGTTTTATAAGATTTTGGTTATTAGGCATGTGTTTTAGCTAAATTTAAATATTTTAAATTAATAACAAAAATAATAACCTGATAGCTTAACCTAATGCAACCTGAATTTTGAAGGTTAGGTTGGGTTGAAAACCATATTTAGGTCTTTTAGGAACCATCCGAATTTTCGTGTTGATCCAAAAAAAACTTCCATAACCCAATCCAACCCAACCTATGTATACCATACTTATAATTTTTGGAAAAAAAATGTAGATTCCACATCACTTCAATTAAGGAAGTGCAGTCAACTAGCAATTATAAAAAGGTTTTATACATATATAATCTAAATAAATAGGTCTAATTGCACAATTATCTAAACTTTTTTATATATATAAATAGCAACCAAATGAGTGACTACTTTACACAAATATTTCAGCTAAAGTTACCTTTTTAACACTCCTTACCATTCGATTATTTAAAAATATATATAATAATATTAAAACCAAAAGAAGCATGTTAAAGAAGTTTCTCGCAATTATGAACTTCCCAAAACGATTTTCTTTTCAAATTCTACAAAAGTAAAGAAAATTCCTCCAAAAATCCAAATTATGTTGTCGCGTAAATGAAAGAAGCTTTGAGGGGGTGTTTGGGAAGCCAAGATGAGTTGAGATGAGTTATGATGTCGGTGTTTGGGGGGTTAACTTTGTATGTCACTGATATTTTATGCCCATGTCCACTAACTTGGCAACAACATGCTCAAACCTTGTCACCATTAATGCCTCCATTACTATTCCAACCACCACCTTTGACCAATCCCCGTCACCACCTCCGGTGATTTCTAGTGGCAACCACCTACACCAAATTTTGGTGATGGTTACCTCCGTTGAATTTTGATGACTGCCAACTCCATCCACATCCGAACACGATCGTCGACGACCAACTCCGACGACCACTTCCAGTAACTCTGACGATCATTATTTTAAATTATTAGTTTATAGTATTTTATAGTCGTCTTTATATTAATTTTACATTAATAAAAACACTTTCAGCATATAACAAATGAAACAAACTTGTAAATAAAAACAATTTTGAGAAAGAGTCGTCAAACACATGAATATTTTTATTTTAAACATTTTTTTGATCAAAAGTATTTGAATGAAATGATTTTTTGAACATATCTATCAAATCGAGAGTTTAGATGGATGTTTATGTTTTTTTTTTTTTTTTTTTTTGTGTATATGGACCTAGCCATTTGTTTGCTCATATCATAATTTCTTTTTATATCACATAAGTGGGCAGAGAATGTGACCATTTGTTACATATTTTTGTGTCGACCATGTAACATGACCATTAATAAGTTCATTATATTATAATTATATTTTGAGATATTCCACTTATAATATAAATTTAAAATTATTTTTATCAATGAATCCAATATAATTTTTTCCAACTTAATTATGAACTCAAATGCAAAAATTTGTAAAATGATTGCTTAGATTAAAATTTTCTAATTGCATGATCCAAAATTAGACCCTAAACTCCATTTTCCAAAACTTCCAAACAATACACAAGTACTAAAAAAGAATGGAATACAATCCATAGATTATTTAAAAGTAGTATATAGTATTATTGAATAAAAAAGTTTTCAAACGAAAAGAATCCTCATAAAAATAGATTATTTATGTAAAAAAAAACTGCACAGCTATCTATGAACTTAACTCAGCATCCCAAACACATATACATAAATTCACACAAAACAACTTTGTGCCCTAAACACAAACATATACACTCTAGATATCATATCTCAACTTAGTGCCCGAAACAACTCTTGAATGAGAAAACAAAAATACAACACCATATATTTGAATTTTATAAGAATAAACCATGATACATTTGATAAGTGCATAAACAAGATAATTTGTACATTACATTGTTTTATATACCTAATAATATATCTGATATATATTTACATTTTCAAGTATATTTGTAAATACACACACAAAAAAAAAGTCATGATATAATGGACATATACTTGAGATCTCAATGGAGAGGTAATCGATATTCAACTAGAAATATAGAATAAAATAAATGAAATCTCCTAAAATGAATAAAGCATTAATTTGAAATATCTCATATTAAATGAATTAATAAATTACAAAAACAAAGTCAAAATTCAGAAATGATACTAATAAAGAAAGAATTAAATATTTTAAAATTTTATTAACGAGAGATATGTAATTAATGATATTTCAAAAAATCATTTTTATATAATTTATAATTCGGAAATTATATATTTTTTATTTTAAAATATTAAGAAATCAAAAAATGAGAGAGAATCTATCAAAATGTTGTTAAAACCTAATTATGAAATATTACTATAAATTTTAAGACATTTGTGGATTACATTTAATGTAATAGGCTAATTTCCTAAATTTTTATTAAAAAAAATAAATAAATAAATTTAGATGCTTTCTATTGTCGTAAGAATGCTTTGAAAGTGTCATAGGTTTCAAGCCTATTCGTATTCTTTAAAATTGCAATATTTCATGTACCTAAAAATTTCAAAACTACACATAAAGTAAAAATATATTGAAATTACCGACAAAGATCGAGAGCTAAAATAATGACTAAATTAAAATGTGCGACAAATCTCACATTTCTATTCAAAATGTTAACAAATTCATATTATAAAACATTATCAAAACGTCAAAATTATATATTTTTTCTATAATTGAATTAAATTATTTCACTCAAACTATAAGTTACCGCCATAAGAAAACGATGACACATCTATCTGGACTTTTTAAAAGGAGTTAGGGAGAGTTACATTTGATTTTCTCTTTTATTTCTTTTAGTAATTTATTTTAAAGTTATATGATATAATTTCACATTTAAATCATTAAAGAAATAGTTTATAATTCACGTAAATTAAATTTATCTTTAATATTTGATTTCAATATATTATTTAAAAGGGATTATGGATAAAAACATTTAATTTTTCCTTTTATCTCTTTTAGTGATTTACTAGAAGGTTATTTAATGTAATTTCACATGTAAATCACTAAGAAAATAGTTTATAATTCTTGTAAATTAAATTTATCACTAATATTTGATTTCAAAATTTATTCTTAAAAAAATGTCTCATTCATGTAGATTTAAATATATATATATATATAATTCACATGCATCTTATTGGTTTAAAATTTGGTTATCTCTAATATTTTATTCTATTATTTGATTTAGATTTATCTCTAATATTTTATTCCAAAATTTATCATTAAAAAAATAATTCATTCATGTAAAAATTAGGGACAATTGCAACTTCAAAAAAAAAAAATTGAAAATTGGTCGCGTGTCCTTAGGTTTTGTTTTTTTTCAAACATATAAAAAAAAAAACCTTCTGTCTGAAAATTTATTTACTATCTGATTGTCACACCTACAATTACAAAAAGTTGAAGTCAAAAAGTGGCTCACATTCATGAATTATGTACTCAAACCCACATTGATCTATCTCCTTACATATGTACTTCTTGAGGTCCAAACCCATAGTTCAAGGTTGGAGTACTAAAACGAGACTCTCTTTTCAAAATCTACCGATGTGGAACTAAAGGTTGGTTCCCTTTATTTTTTTCTTTTAAAAATAAAGTTAAATTTTCACCGAACACGTACCTAGTGTGAACATGAGATCGATTTCTTGACGAAGAAAAGGAAAAATCTTGAGATAACCTTGACTGAAAGCTTCCATGGCTGCTTTTGAGAGTGGATGTAGCCATCTGGTATGTTAAACCACTATAGATTTAGTGTTTTACTTCTTTCTTATTTTTAAAATTGCTTGAAAGAGGCAAAATTTCATCTCCCTCATTGTGTTTTTGCTTCTGCATGTTCAAAGTGAAAAAAAGGAGTAAAGTAGGAATAAGTGGGTTCTTTAGTCTATTGATAGTGATGCCATAGGTGTCAACTTGATCTCACTACACAACATTATTTTTTTAGTTTTATTTTCATTACATTTTCCATGATTAATATCCTAACTAAACTAACAAAATAATCTTTTACATGTATTATAACCACCCTGTATCAATAAGCTAATGCATGTATACAACAATATCAAAGTGTATAAGTAAGCTTATATATTGAGTATCAAACTGTAAAAGTGTATCAGTCACGTAATGAATATATATAAAATAGAGTATATCGATAAATCATGCATGTTTCATTTTATAAATATGATATTCAAAGTGTATTTGTAGTATATCAGATATATGACATGAGCATTTCAAACATCAATCAATAAATAACTAAAGTAAGAATGACCGTATCGATGATATATCTAACAATAATCAATATTCAATTAATAACTTATTTTGAAGTATAACATGTGTTTCATTTTATAAGCATGATATTCTAAGTATATCGCCAATATATCAAACATATGACATGATTGTATCATATATTCAATTAGTAAAAATATTTGAAGTAAGACATGTGTATCAATAGTATATCTAACATCAATCAACATTTTATGTGCATCAGCAATCTATATTACATATTAATGAACTTTTAAGTGTATCAATAGAACATCAAATGTATATCAATAAATATCAATCAACTTTAAAGAATGTTAATAGTATATCACATATTAATCAACTTTTAAGTATATCAATAATATACAACAGTCTTTTTTTTTTTTTTTTCACGCACATTTCTCTCTCTCTTTTTTTGGTCGGTTTATTTAGCTTTTTTTCTCTCTCTCTTTTTTCCATGCAATTTTTTGGTGATTGGATTGTGATTGTGGAAGTTTGTTTGATAAAATATCATAAGTTAATTTGAGAAACTAGTTGTATATCAAGTGTATCATTATAAAGAATATAAAAAGTATAATTATCAATAATATAAACAAGTGCATCATTATCAAGTATATCAGTAATATATCAGGCAAATGTATCAACAATATAAAGATATATATCGTTATAAAGTATATTAGGGTATGTTAGTCAATTGTATTCGTAGTATATATGAGTGCATCATTATAAAATATATCAACAATACATTAGTCAAAGTGTATCAACAATATTAACGTGTATATTATTATAAAGTATATCAATAATTAGAGGTGTTCAAAAAATCTGATAACTCGACCAACCCAGACTACCCAACCCAAACCGTAAGGGTTGGGTTGGAATAAAAAAATTTAAAATTTTAAAATTCGGGTCGGGTCTCGGGTTACTCACTTTCAGGGTCAGTTTTTTTAAAATGAATGGCTACAAATATCCCATTTTATCGAAAATTGTTCGAGATGTTTTAGCAGTTCCAATATCTACAAAACTTCTGAATCTGCGTTTAGTAGAGGAGGGAGGATTCTTGATTCCTTTCGAAGTTTTTTGACTCTAAAAATAGTGGAGGCTTTGATATGTACACAAAATTGGATTTGCGGCGGGTCAGTGTTATTAGATCTCCATCCACAACTTGAAGAGTTACTTGAAAATATTGAGTATTAAATGAATTTTTTATTATACATATTTAAGTTTATTGTACATATTTAACATGTATTATGTTTAAATAATTAATATATTTAATTTTGCATGATTTGTTTTGTAGAAAGCCCCTTTTGAAATAAGGAATTGGATTTGGAGCATAATGATGATTTTAATAGTAAGTTTTACTACCATAAGATCAAATATTATTATTACCTATAAATGATCAGGCATTGAGAAGTGAAAAGACCAAGGATGAAAAGAAACTCACTCAAGTCATTCGTATGCCTTATGATGCTCTTGAATGTTATTATTGAATTTGGAGCTTTTGAATGTTATTATTGAACTTGAAATGTTATGTAATAGGCCAATACTTATTATTAAACTTGGACATTTTGTTTCTATTTTGAATGTAGACTTTGAATATTTTGAGTAAAGACTTTGAACTTGAACATTTGAATTGAATTATTTGAGGAAGTTTCTTTTAAAATTTATATTGATATTATGGTGGTTGTATTTTAATGTAAATGCTAAAATGTCGCATAGATTACATGTTTTTTATTATTAAATTTTTATTAATTGATGTAATATATTTAGAATTAGTTCACTTTTGTAAATATGAAGGTTTATTGACCCACAAAAATCAAATTGTTCAATAGAAAATGTAACGAAAAAACATTCAAAATTCAAAAAAAAAAATTTAAAAAAAAAAAAAAAAAAAAAAAAAAAAAATAAAAAAAAAAAAAAAAAAAAAAAAAAAAAAAACTGGTGACCCAACCCGACCCAACCCAAAAATTTTGGGTTGGATTGGGTTGAGTTGACCCTTCAAAAATGAATGGCCAAATTTTTGGGTTGATCCACAAAATTCTTCCAACCCGAACCATGTACACCCCTATCAATAATATGTCAGTCAAATGTATCATCTACATAAATTGGTGTATCACTACAAAGTATATCAACTATATATTAATATTGTATTTTAATTATATTATATCAACGGTAAGTTTGGAAAGAAGACAAAATGGTTGAAAGTTGGGAAGATGATAAGTGTAAAATTCACTATGGTAAAATGAAACTCTAAAAGTAGGAAACTTAAGGGTGTTTGGGACATTTTACTTTGTTAGATGTGGGTTGGGTCTTAACTTCTGCTATTTTTGCAAAACCCAAACGTTTGTGCTACGGGCTTAGTTTTCGTAATCTAATTTGTCTTTTTTGCAAGTAGCCCTTTTCTAAAGTAGAGGGACTATCACGATTTTTTTGGGCAAAGGATCACAATATTTTAAAAATATATCTTTTAGTTCAAATAGAAGTTCAAAATTAAGGTATATCAAATCATCCAAATAAAAATAAAAATAATTATTTTTAATTTATACAGGAAAATCTAATTAGAGGTTATTAGGTTTTTCTTTGTACAATAGACTATGAATTATATTTGTTGGTTTAAAATTTAAAAATGAATCTTCCTCCGTTCTCTCGAATTTCTTTCATTGTTTGAATAACTTTAAATTTTAAATGAAAATCTCTTCATGATTTTAACTAATTGGGTGACAGCTATAGATTCGAAAAAAGAAATCTATCGATCTCTTGAGTAAACAATTACATATTATTCTTTTATATTCAAATATTTATTTTACTTCACATATAGTAATGTACAAATATTTCTTTTCAAATTTTATAGATATATAGATATATAGAGAAATTTTATTTGCATCATAGAAATTAAATCATTTGTAATCCCCTTTAATTTATCTTTGATTTTAAAATCTGAATTATTATTGCTTTTTAATCACTTCTAGATTTTTTTTTCACGTCAATTTTTTATCAACCACCCATTAACCAATCAAAAGATTTTTCTTAAATCATTTGCATGAGCTGTATTTATATTTGATTTTAAAATTTCGATTTTTATGGTCTTTTTATAATTAATTTTAGATTTATTTTTTTAATCTTCACATTCATTAGTTTGAGTTTCTAATTTTTTTTCAACCTCTTGTATTATTAAACTTTTATAATTTAGTTAAAAAAATTGATACTAAAATTTTTTTGTTAGAATCAAGGAAAAAAAAAGTTTTAAAAAGTTTGATACTATTTTTTACATTCACACATCAAATATTATCACTATTTTTGAGAATCGCGCATAAAAGAAAAAATAATTTTAAAAATCAAATTTCATCTCTAACCAATAATTTCTTCATGTTAAATAAATGTAATTTTTTTTAAAAATCATATTTTATCTCTAATTAATATCTACCTCACATTGTGGAATTTTTTTAAAAAAAGAAAATCTAACTATCTAAATTATTTTTGTAAAATTAAATTAGTAAATTTCAAACACAATTTTTCTCTATAAACGGTTAAGTTAAACCTTCAATTTTCGTTAAGCATATCCTCCTCTTCTTCTTCTTCTTCTTTTTTTTAATTTTGTTAACTAGTTTTGCCTAATTTTTTATGAATTTTTTTGTAGCGTATATTTTTAGTTCCTTCATTTATGTGTATTTTTTTAATTCTTTACGTTGTTTTTTTTTTTTTTTTTTCAACTTCTAAGCATAGCCTACAATTTTTCTACTTCAGTATTTCCTATGTTTAAGGTATGTTATCCTTTTCAACCCTTTTTATTTTTTTTATCATCTAACTTAAATTGTGTTCTTGTTTTATCCTTGGTGTGGGATTAAGATTTACATTTAATAGTTTTTTTAAAAAAGAAAAATAAAATAATAGTTTTTTATATAAAAAAAAAAGTTAAAAAGTAGCTATAAATATATTAGAAATAGATTTTTATTTTTAATAAAAGTGATTAACATTTTATTTTAAAGTTTTCTTATTATAAATGGAACTACATTGTTCTCTTACTATATTTAAACTAACAGATAAAAAATAATAATTTAAAAACTTCAAAAGAAAAAGTTCTAAAAATATATATATAAATTCAAATTTGTTTGGAGTAATATGATTTTTTTTAAAAATATTATCAAGTATAAGACTATTAGTTCCCCTTATTAATAACTAAATTGAAAACAAGATAAACAGAAGAAATCCACTTAAATACAAATCACCATATAGAAATTTATCGGGGGCGAACAATTTCATGGTCAAACCTAACCAAACTAAAAAAAAAAATTATAGAAAACCGAATCGAATCACATAAGTTTTTAATTCGATTTTGAAATTTAAAAAAATATATGTATATATTTTTCAACTAAAAAAAATACGATTTGGTTCGATTATAATTCAGTTTTGCTCTTTTCCAAATATGTATATGTTAAAACAACAAATTGACTTTTTTTAATAGGATTTCCTTTCTTTATAGAAACCCAATAAGAATAGTACCACTTTATCTGGCCCAGAAACAAAGACAAGAAATTTTCATATGTGATTCACCTTCAGCCATGTGGCAGAGAAAAACAAATTATGGTCAGCTTTATTTCCTCATTCTGTCAATTTCATTCTCTCACTTAAGATTCTAAAGCTCTCTAATTTCTCTCTTGTTCTTGGTCATTTTATGTAAATCAAAGAATAAATTTTTTGAAGAAAATGAACATGCAACTTATGAGATGAAGAGAGAAGAAGATTTGCACAAAGATTATAGCAGTTCGGTCTAATATGTCCACTTTCAAAGGTATGACGTATGAATTTCTTCTTTTATTCAAGAGATTTTTTAAAGTGTTTAAGATCTTTTCAGATTTCTTATGTCATCTCTATTATTCCTTCCAGATTTGTTTTATAAACACATATATGTTTGTAAGGAGGTTACAAAATAGGTAAGCTAAAAAAAACTTTTTCAGATTATTTATTGTTTCAACAAATAGTAACAATTTTATGTTTTTTTATAATAAGTATAGATGAATTATAACTTCAACTTTGAAGTTTAAAGATAATTGTTTACCTCAGTTTCTTTTATAACTCTCCACCTTGAGCTAAAAATTACTCATATCTTGATTTTATTTTGTAGCTTCACCCTTCAGCTCGATGGTCTACTATTTTAAGTAGACCCAGACAATATTCTAGCTTGGAACGAGACGCTGCTTTAGTCAGAAAATTAGATAAGTTTTCTTCTATCTAAACTTTCTCAATTTTTATTTCACCTTTTTCTATTTCATTTCTGATTAAATGCATTCGTATATCCACATATTTGGTTCCGTCATGAAACTAGGGGTTTTTAGTTAGGAAAATAGGACTCTGATTGTTACATCTAGTACTTATTGTCTTCTGATTAAACCTAAAGTCTGATAGGAGTCATTGTAGCCATTTAGCTTATTGACAATCTCTGTTAATGCAATAAATTCTACCTCTATTGTAGATAGAGCTACAATGAACTATAGATTAGATTTCCAGTTGATAGTATTATCTCCAAATGGAAAAACATACCCTGTGAGTGACCTTCTTTTTTCTAGATCACCAACAAAGTTTGAGTCAGTGTAGCCCATTAGACTTAGGCTAGTTGAATCAGGGTGTCTATATAAGAGGCCCTTCTTTTGAGTGTCCACAAAATATCAAAATACCCACTTTGTTGCCTCCCAATGAGCCTTCCCTAGATTTCTCATATACCTGCTTACTAAGCTAGAACAGTGAGCTAAATCAGGTCTTGTGCACAACATCAAGTACATTAGGCTACTTGTGGCACTTGAATAGGGGATTCTCTCCATTACTTTCTTCTGTTCTTCAATGGATGGAGAGTTTATGACAGATAATTTAAAATAATGAGCTAGAAGGGTGCACACAGCCTTGGCATTTACCATGTTGAACCTCTTTAATACTTTAGTCGTAGAGTCTGACTAACATAGAAACAACTCTCCCTTATTTCTTTTTTTGTAGATTTCCATCCCTAGAATTTTCCTTGCAGTCCCTAGGTCTTTCATATCAAATTCCTTGCTTGTTTGAGCTTTAATTTCATTTAATTCACCCATATTACTTCCTCCCAATAACATATCATCTACATATAGTAGAAGATAGACTTCTTCCTTATTCTCACACTTCCTCATGTAGACAAGAATCATAGATGCTTCTTCTGAACTGTAGGCTTGAGATAAACTCATCAAAACACTTATACCAGCACCTTAGAGATTGTTAAGCCCATATAGGGACTTCTTTAGCAAACAAACTAGATCTTCTGACCTCTTTTTCTTGTAACCTTCAGGCTGAGACATATAGATAGTTTCTTCTAGCTTTCCATGTAGGAAAGTTGTGGTCACATCTAGCTGTTCTAGCTCTAAGTTTCTGCAAGCTACAATAGCTAGGAGCACTCTTATAGAAGTATGTTTCACCACAGCGGAGAAGATGTCATTGTAGTCTAGTCCTTCTCTTTGAGTGTACCCCCTAGCTACTAGTTTAGCCTTGTATCTCATTCCACCTTCATCTGCCTTCCTCATCTTTTTCTTAAATAACCACTTGCAGGACACAACTTTCTGTTTATAAGGTAAAGTAGTCAAAATCCATGTCTCATTTTTATACAAGGAGCTCATTTCGTTGTTCATTTTCTTCACTCACTGTTTTCTTTCCTTGTTGTTAACTACTTCTTCATAGATTTTAGATTCATCATCATTTAGGTCATCACAAAGGTTAGCAAAAACAATATAATCATCCTCTTTGTACCTTTGTGATGACCTTCTTTCCCTTCTAGTTCTATCTTTTGTTAGAGTGTAGTCTGTTAAGTTCTGAGATTGAGATTCTTGGGATTCTACTTGGGTTTCTGCCTTTGTCTCAATCTGTTCTTCTTCAGACAGATTCAGGGTGATCAGTTTGAATAGGATTGAAAGGAGTTTAAGAAACAGTAGAGAATTCCATCTCGGAGTGGTCTTGAGTCACTGTTCCATGACCAACTTTAGCTGGTTTAGAATCTTTAGAGTCTATATAGAGTACTTCTTCCCTGAATACAACATCTCTGTTGATTATGCTTCAATTAGATCTGAAATCCCACAACTTGAACCCTTTAGTTCCTAGCCAATGAACATATACTTCATAGCTCTAGGTTGAACTTTCCCCTGTTTGACATAAATATATCCTACACAGCCAAAAGGTTTTAAGAAAGAGAGGTTAGGAGGATGCCCTGACCAAACTTCCTCAGGTGTTTTAAAATCAATAGTTGTGCAAGGACTCTTATTGATAGTAAAACAAGTTGTAGCCACTGCCTATGCTAAAAAAGACTCTTCCACTTTAGCTTCTGATATCATGCATATTACTATTTCTAGGATAGTCCTATTCATCCTCTCAGCTACTCTGTTTTGCTGTGGAATGTAGGCTATTGTTTTATGCCTTGTAATTCCTCAACACAAAATCTATTGAAGCCATTGCCAATTTTAAACCATTGTCCGTCCTTAAGTATTTTACTTTCTAACTAGATTGATTCTCAACAATAGATTTCCAATTTTTAAACTTGTCAAATGTTTGGTCTTTGGATTTTAGCAAAAACACCCAAACTTTCTTTGAGTAATCATCTATTAGAGAAATAAAATACCTTGAACCACTCCATGAAGGAATCTTTGTAGGTCCCCACAGGTCAGTATGTATGTAGCTTAGAGTTTCAGTGGTTTTGTGAGTCCCCTTCACAAACTTCTGTGTCTTAGATTTCCCATAGATACAATGTCCACAGAAATTCAACATCTTAGTACCCTTTGACTTGATCAGCCCCTGTTTCTGTAACTTTTGAATTCCCCTCTCACTTATATGTGAGAGTCTTCTATGCCATAACTCAATCTCACCCTCATCAAACTTCTGTGCTACAAGTGTTTGAGCTGGTAATGAAACATTTCTCACAAAGTACAACCCATTAGACTTTACCCCAATAAAGATAGGTCTTCTATCCTTTGAAATCTCTAGGCTTTCATTATTTCCAACAAACACACAACCTTGGTCATCAAGCATTCCCATAGAAATCAGATTTCGTCTAAGCTGTGGAACATGTCTTACTTTTTTTAGGAGTATGTCTTTATTGTTTTTTAGTTTAAGCACCACTGAGCCTATTCCAACCACCTTACAGTCGTGATTGTCTCCTATGAATATTGATCTACCATCTCATTATTTATAGGAGACAAACCATGCCTTTGATGATGTCATGTGATAGGTACAACCTGAGTTTAACACCTAGTCTTCTTTAGATTCATGGCCATTTGCTTTTTCCTCAGTGGTCATAAGAATTTCTGTGAATTCAAGTTCATCCTCCCCAATAGAAACATCTCCTCTCGCATGTTCCTTTGGCCTTTTGAAATCCCTTCTGTATGGTTTCTTCTTTCTGTCCGGACAATCTCTTTTGAACTGTCCTTTATGGCAAAAGAAATATTTCATAACAAATTTATCCCTCTGTGCACGATTACCCTTCTGAAAGTTAGATTTTCCCTTTCTTGAGAAAGATTTTTCCTTTTGTAAATAGTGATTCGGCATCACCACTGCCCTTAGATTCAACTTTAAGCTCTAGCTCCTTACTTCTCAAGGTTGTGATTACATTATCGACAGAAATTGAATCTCTTCCATATTTCAGTTCTGCCTTCACATCTTTATAACTCTCATGTAAAGAGTTTATCAGAATTGTTGCCTCATTGTCTTCTCCCAACTTGTCCCCTATTTGAGCAAACTCATTTGTGAGTTTCTTGAACTCATCAAAATTCGCATATAAGGACTTTGAAGAACTCATTTTGAAGGAAAACAATTTCTCCCTCACATATGGCTTGTTAGACACATCCTTCTTCATATAGAGCTTCTTTAGCTTCTCTCATACCTCATAGGTTGTGTTCTTGTTGATGACCTGTCTTAGCACACTATCTAAAATATTTAAGATCAATGCTCCATGAGCCACTTGCTCCATATTCTGTCTTTCTGATTCAGTGAGAGTTTCAGGCAAGGATTTGGGATCATCAAGAGCCCTTAAAGCCTTATGTGAATTTCTCTACCTCATATCGAGCTACTGTTATTTCTGACTTTCTTGATGTTCTTGACATGTTAAAACAAATAGACCTTCTTTAGTAGGATTTCCTTTAGTCCAATTTGGCCTAGAAACAAAGACAAGAAATTTTCATATGTGATTTACCTTCAACCATGTAATAGAGAACAACAAATTGAGTAAAAATTTCAAGTAATCGGCCTTATCTCCTCATTCTGTCAATTTCATTCTCTCACATAGGATCTTAAAGTTCTCTAACTTCTCTCTTGTACTTTGTCATTTCATATAGATTGAAGAAGAAATTTTCTGAAGAAAATGAACATACAACTTATGAGATGAAGAGAGAAGATCTAATAGACCTACATCTACGATCAAAGGTATGGGTTTCTTCTTTTATTTAAGAGATTTTTTAAGATGTTTCAAATTTCTCAGATTTCTTGTGTCATCTCTATTTTTCCTTCAAAATCTGATTTATATGTAAGAGATACGTTTGTATGGAGGTTACAAAATAGGTAAACTAAAAAACAATTTTTTTCATATTATTTATTATTTCAACAAATAGTAACAACTTTTTCTGTTTCCTTATAATAAGTATGGATGAATTTTAACTTTGAAAGATAATTGTTTGGCTCAATTTAAGTATATAAAAAACAGCTTTGATTTGGTTTTGCTCTTTTCTTTGTTAGAAACAATTCCGATAGGTTTCCAATCTAATTTTCAAAATTGAAATCAAACCAAACAAACAATTCAATTTCAGATTTTCTTCAAACCGAACCGGACCTCATTTTAGTTACACTGAATTTTCAGCTAAATTTAATTTTTAAAAACGGTTCAATTTTGGAATGACCACCCCTAAAAATTATAGCAACTAAAGCTGAGGCCTGCATGAAACACGCAACTACAACTAAAACAATTCCCCACAAATAGAGGTACTCAACAAAATAAAATAATGTATACAGAAATGACTTGTTCAATGGACCACATTAGAATAATATCCCACCCACCCAAAGAATCAGAAACTCAAACAGAAGTGTAGAAAATTTGTTGTATAGACAAACTATCAGGCAGCATAACCCCGCAATCAGGTATACACTCGGGTGTTCGAGCCCCAAATTTCGAGTAAAGCTCGCTCCAATAATAAACTCAAAAACTTATAACACTGACTAAAATAATCAATCAAGTGATCTCCAAACATCTCTATATATTTCATTTGAATTCAAGTTAAATATGAAAATGTGTATTCAAACATAATATCTGTGTGTAAAATTTTAATAAGGCAGTAAAGGAAGGACTTGAAAAATAATAATGCACTGAAACTGAAAACGATCCATTAAGCAAGAAATAGAAACAAAAAATCAGTGCCAGAAAATGTAGTTTGAAATAAAAACACGCATTACACAACTTTCAAAGATAGAAAGGAAGCCTTGCCACCGTCTATCAAGCACCCAATTCTGCGAAAATCTGCTATTCGACGATAATGGAAACTTGAAGACATGACCAACGAAACAGAAACAGAACATTACCCAACCACAGAACACATTAATAAGATTCCTGTAATCATTGCGGCTGACATCAAGCCGTTGGCAGCCAACGGCTACTCGCACCATTCACTTGCCTGATTTCTTGGCTGCAGATTTGGTGACCTTGGCGCTGGTTGCATCCTTCTTATCGACAGCCTTGATCACACCAACAGCCACAGTTTGACGCATGTCCCTCACTGCAAATCGTCCAAGTGGGGGATACTCGGAGAATGTTTCCACCACCATGGGCTTGGTGGGGATCATCTTAACAAATCCAGCATCGCCGTTTTTCAAGAACTTGGGCTCTTTCTCGAGTTCTTTACCAGAGCGTCTGTCGATCTTGGTTAAAATCTCGGCAAATTTGACTGCAATGTGAGAGGTGTGGCAGTCAAGGACAGGGGCATAACCATTTCCAATCTGCCCTGGATGGTTCATGATGATAACTTGGGAAGTGAAATTGGCAGCTTCCTTGGCGGGATCATCCTTGGAATTTGAAGCAACATAACCACGCTTGAGATCCTTCACGGCAACATTCTTCACGTTGAACCCCACATTGTCACCAGGGAGAGCTTCTTGGAGAGCTTCATGGTGCATCTCCACAGACTTCACTTCAGTAGTCAGTCCAGTTGGGGCAAAGGTTACCACCATACCGGGTTTTATAATACCGGTTTCAACACGACCCACTGGAACAGTTCCAATACCACCAATCTTGTAGACGTCCTGAAGGGGAAGACGAAGGGGTTTGTCGGATGGTCTCTTAGGCTCTTGGATCATGTCGAGGGCCTCAAGAAGGGTTGGTCCCTTGTACCAGTCGAGGTTTGTGGATCTTTCAATCATGTTGTCACCTTCAAATCCAGAGATGGGGACAAAGGGAATTTTGTCTGGGTTGTAGCCAACCTTCTTGAGGTAGGAAGAAACTTCCTTCACAATTTCATCGTACCTGGCTTTTGAGTACTTGGGAGTTGTAGCATCCATCTGTCACAGAAAGAACTGAGTCAGCAAAGTTACTCCTAATAGAACACAAAAGGGCAGAACACTAAACAATCGGGATTGACTATAAACATTACCTTGTTGCAGCAGCAAATCATTTGCTTGACACCAAGAGTAAAGGCAAGAAGTGCGTGTTCACGGGTCTGCCCATCCTTAGAAATACCAGCTTCAAAACCTCCGGTAGTGGAGTCAATGATAAGAACAGCGCAGTCAGCCTGGGAAGTACCAGTAATCATGTTCTTGATGAAATCACGATGGCCAGGAGCATCAATAACAGTGCAGTAGTACTTGGTGGTCTCAAACTTCCACAGGGCAATGTCAATTGTGATACCACGCTCACGTTCAGCCTTAAGCTTGTCCAACACCCAGGCATACTTGAACGATCTCTTGTTCATCTCAGCAGCTTCCTTCTCGAACCTCTCAATAACACGCTTGTCAATACCTCCAAGCTTGTAAATCAAATGCCCAGTAGTGGTCGACTTGCCAGAGTCGACATGGCCAATGACCACAATGTTGATGTGAACCTTCTCCTTACCCATGCTTGAATCTTAAGTAAAAGAACTGCGAAACAATAAAAAGTTGATAGAAATTAAGAAGACGAAAATACCATAAAGGAATAGAAGAGTTGCCCAAAAAAAAACTCATAATTAAAATTTACCCACGACCCTAGATTTCTGAAATTCACATATCTTAATTATAAATTTAAAACACCCACCACAATCTCAACCTTTTCACTGGACAACTCGATAATTATCAAAGAAAATTTCTCAGAACTAGAACAGAGAAAATGAATTAAAAAAAAAAAAAAAAAGAATTATGACCAATCCAATCGGCCAAACTAGATTAAACGCAGATCTACAAGATTTGATGAGCAATAACACACGTCTCCATAGATTGGAAAATATCAAAACCTAAAATTTGATTCAAAACAAAACGATCACAACGAATATGCATCAGTTGAAGAATACAAAATAAGAGATAATAAAAAGCTCTTTAATACAGAAGTAACACAAAATCTAAAACCAAGCTAGATTTCATATTACGATCTACACGAGAAGAACAAGAACAACTCTAGAAATCAACAGAGATTATCAAGTACAAACAAGATAATAAAATGAAGAACCTGAGGATTGAAGAAGATGGGAGAAATCCGAACCTGAAGAGAGAGTGCTCTTAAACCCTTGCGGCGAGAGATGGGGAATGAAAACTAGATTGGAGGGGTTAGTAACAGGGTTTGGGGATTGTTATATAGCATGTCTAAAATCTTTTGTTGACGAAAATACCCTCATCATAATTTCAAAATTCCCAACAGGGGGCCCTCAACAGTAGAAAGACAAATAGAAATAGAAATAGAAAACAGTTTTTTTTTTCATTTTTGGAAAAAGTGGAAAAAACAGCTGGAATATAATGATAGTTGGAAATAAGTTATCTCCGGAATTAATGGAAATTATTATTTAAAAAAAAAAATTATGTAGTTGAACTATGCTTGTTGAGATTTTCCAAAAAGAATTAAAAATTAAAAATTTTGTCTTTAAAATACCAAAATTTGCAATTAGATTTCTTTTCGATATATAAATATTTAGGACAGTTTTGAATTGACTTGAAAAAAATCATTTTTATTTAAATATTTTTAATAAAAATATAATAAAATATATTTGAAAATCATTCAATTTATTCTAAAATGATTTATTTTTTTTAATTAAACATTTAAAAATATATTTCAAATACGTTTTTAAAATCCTAGAATTTGAAATTATTAAATCACAAATTTTTTAATTGTTAACATATATATTATATTAATTGACTTATACTTTAACATTGATGGTTAGCATTCCTCTTTAATGGATAGTTTGAAATGGTAGCTGGTTAACAAGATCTTCACACTTTTTTTTTCATTTTAGTGGAAAATTGACAAAGAATCCATATAAAACAAATTTAAAGTTTGAAGAATAAATCTAAAATTGACAACCATTTTGTTTTTTTGTTTTTGTTTTTTAAAATTAAGTCTATATCACCTACATTTCTTATCATGATTTAATACAATGGTCGAATTCTTAGCCAAATTCCAAAAACAAAACAACTTTTTGAAAGCTACTTTTGTTAATTCTTAAATTTTAGTTTGGTTAAAACCATTGATTGAAAGTAAATAACGAATGAAGAAATTTAGAGGTGAAAGTAATATCCATAAATTTAATTTTAAAAAACAAAAACAAAAAAATAAAATGGTTACCAAACGAATCGTTTTTTATTAAATATAAAAAAATATATAGTTATATTAAATATATTGTATATGTTGGCTTGGCATATAACTCCTGAGGCAGTACCTTTTTTCCCCTTTTTTTTATAGGTTGATATCATGTGCAATGTATGTGTTGTGTAAAGTTTCATAAGATAATTAATTAACAAAAATTAATAATACAACTTTATTTTATGTATAAAAGAGTTTTGTTTTTTATGTAAGTCATGGAAAACATTTATACAAAATTTTGAAAGTTAGGTGAAGAGAAATAACAATTAATTTATATTAACTATTACTGGTTGAGTTTAAAATATATTAACAAAATAATATATAAATTAAATATAATTTAAAGAATATATATACTAAAATATTTTGTGCTTTTCCTTTTTAAGAAAAAATATATATGTCGATGCAGATGATTGGATTATTTTCTTAAGTTTTAACTTTAATCTAAATAAAATTATTATTTAAAAAAAATTGTAGTGCACACTTAATCAAAAGAATGTATTTGTTATTTTAATATAAAGATTTAATTATCTTCTTAATTTTAAATTTTAATTTTAATCAAAATAGTTTATTAACTATGTGACAAATCATCTTTTAATTCAATCTATTTTTTTTATTTTGATTTGGATGATTTGATTATAAATATATTTTTTATTTAAGCAGCAACAACAATAGTACAGAATTTTAATAAAAAAAAATAATGTAAATTTTTTAACTATTATGATCAAATATTAAAGATAACCAAATTTTAAACCAATTAATTAAATGAATTATAAACTATTTAATACGAATTTTTAATGAATTAAATGTGAAATTACATTATATAACCATATAACCATGGACAAAAAGGAAATTAAATGTTTATCCATCTAGCACATTTTAGATGATATATATAAATTTATAATAATCTTGACTATTTTAATTTATTTTAATTTCTAGCTTTTTTTTATACAGATTTTCATATTTATATTTTATAGTATTCAAATATAT